>NC_090736.1:11755685-11800685 GCF_036898095.1 Palaemon carinicauda | reverse complement strand
TGCAACGAATGGACCCAGTGTGTAGCAGTCCTCATAAAGAGTCTGGACGTCTTTTAAGTAAAATGAAGCGAACACCGACTTGCTCCTCCAAAAGGTCGCGTCCATAATACTTCGTAGAGATCTGTTTTGCTTAAAGGCCACGGAAGTTGCTATAGCTCTTACTTCGTGCGTCTTGACCTTAAGCAAGCAACGATCTTTTTCACTCAAGTGAGAATGAGCCTCTCGGATTAAAAATCTAATAAAATACGATAAAGCATTTTTAGACATAGGCAATGATGGCTTCTTAACTGAGCACCACAAGGCCTCAGATCCACCTCGTAAGGATTTGGTACGAGCTAAATAAAACTTAAGAGCTCTAACTGGACACAGTACTCTTTCAAGCTCGTTGCCTACGATCTCTGACAGGCAAGGTATATCAAACGACTTAGGCCAAGGACGAGAAGGCAGTTCATTTTTGGCCAAGAAACCAAGCTGAAGTGAACATGTGGCTTTATCTGTAGAAAAGCCGATGTTCCTACTGAAGGCATGGATCTCACTGACCCT
The DNA here is from genome assembly GCF_036898095.1 of Palaemon carinicauda. NCBI lineage: Eukaryota > Metazoa > Arthropoda > Malacostraca > Decapoda > Palaemonidae > Palaemon > Palaemon carinicauda. The sequence goes on along the minus strand of NC_090736.1, from coordinate 11,800,142 downwards.
TTTAGCCGAAGCCAAGCACACTAAGAAAAGCGTCTTGAGGGTGAGATCCTTCAGGGAGGCTGAATGTAATGGCTCAAACCTGTCGGACATTAGGAACCTTAGGACCACGTCTAAGTTCCATCCAGGAGTTGCCATACGACGCTCCTTAGAGGTCTCGAAGGACTTAAGGAGATCTTGGATATCTTTATTATTGGACAGATCTAAGCCTCTATGTCTGAACACAGAAGCCAACATGCTCCTGTAGCCCTTAATAGTGGGTGCTGAGAGGGAGCGAACATTTCTCAGATGTAGGAGAAAGTCTGCAATTTGGGCTACAGAGGTACTGGAAGAGGAAATGGATGATGACTTGCACCAGTCTCTAAAGACTTCCCACTTCGACTGGTATACCTTGATGGTAGAAGCTCTCCTAGCTCTCGCAATCGCTCTGGCTGCCTCCTTCGAAAAACCTCGAGCTCTTGAGAGTCTTTCGATAGTCTGAAGGCAGTCAGATGAAGCGCGGGGAGGCTTTGATGAAGGTCCCTTACGTGGGGCTGCCGTAAGAGATCCATCCTTAAAGGAAGACTCCTTGGAACATCTACCAGCCATTGAAGTACCTCTGTGAACCACTCTCTCGCGGGCCAGAGGGAAGCAACCAACGTCAACCTTGTCCCTTCTTGAGAGGCGAACTTCTGCAGTACCTTGTTGATGATCTTGAACGGTGGGAATGCGTACGCGTCCAGGTGAGACCAGTCCAGTAGAAACGCATCTATGTGGGTCGCCTCTGGATGTGGGACTGGAGAGCAATAGGTCGGGAGCCTTTTGGTCAACGAGGTGGCAAAGAGGTCTATGGAGGGTTGACCCCAAGTCACCCAAAGACTCTTGCACACGTCCTTGTGGAGGGTCCATTCTGTGGGGATCACCTGACCTCTCCGACTGAGACAGTCTGCCAAGACGTTCAAGTCCCCCTGGATGAATCTTGTCAACAGGGAGATGCCTCGATTTTTTGACCAGATGAGGAGGTCCCTTGCGACGACGAACACTGTGTGGGAGTGAGTGCCTCCTTGCTTGGAGATGTACGCCAAAGCTGTGGTGTTGTCCGAATTGACCTCTACCACTTTGTTTCGAAGAATGCTCTCGAAACTCATCAAGGCCAAGTGAACCGCTAACAGCTCCTTGCCGTTGATGTGCATGCTCTTCTGATCCGACGTCCAAAGACCCGAACATTCCCGACCGTCCAGAGTCGCTCCCCAACCCAAATCCGACGCGTCTGAGAACAACACGTGGTTTGGGTTCTTGACTGCCAGGGACAGACCCTCTCGCAGACTTATGTTGCTGTCCCACCAGTTCAGGCATGCTTTTACTGGCTCGGAGACCGGGACTGACACAGCTTCTAAAGTCTTGCTCTTGTTCCAGTGTGAGTCTAGATGGAACTGGAGAGGGCGAAGGTGAAGTCTCCCTAGTGAGACAAATTGCTCCAGGGATGACAGAGTCCCTAAGAGGCTCATCCAACTTCTTACTGAGCAACGGTCTTTTTTCAGTATGAGGCGGACTTTGAGCAGGGCTTGCTCTATCCTGGTGGCAGACGGAAAAGCCCGAAAAACTAGACTGCGAATCTCCATCCCCAAATTGAGAATCGTCTGGGATGGATTCAGTTGAGACTTTTCTAAGTTCACCAACAGTCCCAACTCCTTTGCCTGACCCAACGTCCAGTGAAGGTCCTGCAGACAGCGATGACGGGACGATGCTCTGAGAAGCCAGTCGTCCAAGTACAGGGAGGCTCGAATTCCCGATAAATGAAGGAATTTTGCCACATTCCTCATGAGCCTCGTAAACACGAGAGGAGCAGGGCTGAGGCCGAAGCACAGTGCTCGAAACTGGTACACCACATTCCTGTAAACAAACCTCAGATACGGTTGAGAATCTGGGTGAATAGGAATGTGGAAGTACGCATCCTGCAGGTCGAGAGAGACCATCCAGTCTCCCTCTCTGACCGCTGCTAGGACGGACTTCGTGGTCTCCATCGTAAATTTTGTTTTTATAACAAAAACGTTGAGCGCACTGACGTCCAGCACTGGCCTCCAACCTCCCGTATGCTTTGGGACTAGGAAGAGACGGTTGTAAAATCCCGGTGATTGAAGGTCCGAGACTTTCACCACTGCTCCCTTCTCTAGCAACAGAGACACCTGCTGATGTAGAGCTTGTCTCCTTGACTCCTCTCGATACCTGGGAGAGAGGTCTAGAGGAACTGTTACTAGAGGAGGTCTGCGTACAAAAGGTATTTTGTACCCCTCCTTGAGCAACAACACAGACTCTTGGTCTGCACCCCTCTTCTCCCAGGCCTGCCAGAAGCTGTTTAGTCTGGCCCCTACCGCTGTCTGAGGACGTGGGCAGTCAGACTCTGCCACGGGAGGACTTGGATCCTCTCCTCTTGCCTCTTTTACCGTCGGCATGAGCGCCTCCCCTGCTGGGGGCTCTGCCACGAAAGGGCGGGATAAACCTAGTCGCTGGGGTATCGATCTTTGGCCTCACGACATAAGACGAAGAAGGAGCTCCCTTGCGAGCAGAAGTAGCCATCAGGTCGTGTGTATCCTTCTGCACAAGCGAAGCCGCAATGTCCTTGATCAGCTGTTGAGGAAACAAGGCAGCTGATAAGGGGGCAAAGAGAAGCTCCGACCTTTGACAGGGAGTAACTCCTGCTGAAAGGAATGAGTAAAGAGTTTCCCTCTTCTTCAGGACTCCAGACGTAAAGGTGGCGGCGAGCTCATTGGAGCCATCGCGGATGGCTTTGTCCATACAAGACATAATAAGCACGGAAACATCCTGGTCGGCAGACGAGATCTTCCTGCTTAATGCTCCTAGAGACCAATCTAAAAAGTTAAAAACTTCGAAGGCCCTGTAAACCCCTTTAAGGAGATGGTCAAGGTCCGAGGAGGACCAACAAACTTTAGAGCGTCTCATGGCCAGGCGACGGGGAGAGTCTACGAGGCTTGAGAAGTCACCATGGGCAGAGGCAGGGACTCCCAAGCCGAGAACTTCTCCCGTGTCATACCAGACGCTCGCTCTAGAAGCTAGTTTAAAAGGAGGGAAAGCAAAGGCCGTCTTCCCCAAACTCCTCCTGGTAACCAACCAGTCGCCTAGCAAACGTAAAGCCCTCTTAGAAGAGCGAGAGAGCACTAGCTTAGTAAAAGAAGGCTTCGCAGCAGCTATGCCTAGCACAAACTCTGACGGAGGCGAACGAGGAGCAGAAGTAACAAAATGGTCTGGGAAAAGATCCTTAAAAATCATCATAATTTTCTTAAAGTCCATAGATGGTTGAGCAGCCTTAGGCTCTTCTCCGTCTGATAAAACACCCAAAGGAATATCAGTAGGCGGAGGATCAGCAACATCCTCATCTGAAGGAACCTCGTCCGACAATTGATGAGTCTCAAGAAAAGGAGAGACTTGCCGCGGTGGCAATGCTTGACAAGCAAAGTCCACACGCAAAGGAGCAGCAGTAGTAGTCAAGGAAGCTACGTCATGTCGCTGCTGAAAGGACTGACCAGCAACAACAACAGGAGCTGATGGACGCTCGACGTCAAGTCGAGACTGCCTTGACTGCCTAGACTGAGCAGTCAAAACAACCCTTGACTGCGGTGCTTGACGCTCAACGTCAAAACAAGGCAACTGAGCTGGTTGGCGAACGTCCTGAACGTCAACACGAGACTGCGGCAGCGGCTGAACGTCAACACGAGGCTGCAGCAGCGGCTGAAAGTCAACACGGGACTGCATCGAGTGAGGCTCCAAGTCACGTGACTGACGTGACAAACTGCCGACATCACGTTTCGTAACGTCAAAAGGACGAGTAAAGGCTCGTTTGGGCGGCTGAAGGCCAGAGTCTCGATCAGCGTAACGGCGAGGATCATCGTGAACCTGCTCAACGGTATACTCCTCCATAAGGGAGGCAAGCTTAGTCTGCATATCCTGCAGGACAACCCATTTAGGATCAACGGGAGTCGGTACGGGCCGAGACGATGGTAACGTCTGTGACGGCAAAACATTGCCTTTACTGAGACTCTCGGAGCCCGTGTTACGCTTACGCTTAATCGGCGAACAGTCTTCCGACGACTGCAAAGGGTCAGAGCTGTCCCAATGGCTACAGCCAGGACGCTGGACCTGTCCTGAAGGGACTGACTTCCGCTTTTAAGGGTCTAGAAACTTTGCTCCAAGGTTTCTTTCGCGAGAAGCCTTCGGATGACGAGGAGAAAACAGCCTCGCTCGTCTTATGGTAGGGGCGATCTTGACGAGACACGCCCGATACCATAGAGGGAATGTCTGTTCGTTGGTTAAAGCCTCTCGTCCCCTTAAGTCCTACGACATTACTTCTCCCTGGTGCAGGGGAGCCTGAAAGAAGTCTCGGACTAGGAGAACGACAAGCACGAACAGACGAACCCTCGGTCGCAACACTAAAAACACTTTGCGCACTAATCACTTTATCCCCACGATTTTCTGATTTGGCACTCTGACACTTCAATAAATTCACATCCGACATGTATTGATTACGGTCCGATGCTAAGGACTCAACTCTCTCGCCCAAAGCTTGAATGGCAAGCAACATATCCCGCATGGATGGTTCATGAGTGCTAGTCGAGGGTTCAGGAACAACTACTACAGGGGAAGGATTAGGTTCAGGGGCATGGGAGGAGGAAAAATCCAACGACCTAGAGGAGCTTCTCCTCACCCTATCTCTCTCAAGCTTACGAGAATATTTATCAAACTCTAGCCAGTCGAATTCCGAAAGGACCACGCACTCAGGTTTTACCCCGGCAATTAGAACACACGGTATGTGGGTCGAGAGAGGCCTTGGGAAGACGTTTGTTACAATCCCTAGCATTACATTTACGAAATTTAGGTCCAGGGATAGGAGAAGGGTCAGCCATTTTGAAAAGTCAAAGAAAATCCAAAACAAATCCAAAGTCATCAACAATAAACGCTATCCAAAAAAGGGTTCAAGAGTTTTAATTGAAGAGAAAAACACCTGTCACTGCGAAAGCTCAAAACCAAAAAGAAGTACTTCACCAAGAATGACGAAAACTCCAGGTCAACAGCGAGCGGAATCAACTTGTCGACAAGACCGACAGAGAAGAACTGGAGCTGTTTACATGTATATGCGGTATCTAGCCGATAGTCGGCGCTGGTGGGCACACCCGCAACCTTCATGGCGATCGCTCGCGAGTTTTTGTGTTTCTGTCGAGCCGTCCGAGACGTCAGCTATTATATATTCACCGGCTAAGTTTAATATTTAAAAACTCTCGTATCAACATAATTTTGCTATGGCTGAAATGTTTTGGATATGGCTGTCCTTAATATATCAGATGATCATTTTCTTACCCAGACTAGCGTGGGAAATTAACTAAAGTACTATGGTCTTGCTTGAAGACTTTAAGATGATGCATAAAATAATCTAACCACACCAATGTTACATTTCAAGCAAAGTTAAAGAAGTTCAGTTCAATATCTTAGTGCTGACAACAGAAAGCAATGCAATTAGGGATCAAAGAAAAGTATTTCCTATATTTTAGTTATCTTTGAGAGGCATACAGGAGGACATAATTGCCTACGGAGGATACGAGATACAGACAGGTACAGCAAAATAGTCATAAACTGAAAAGTAGTAATGGCACTTGAATCCATACTCTACATGTTACTCAAAAAAAGTCATAAAAGTTTTTTCCCGCAATTCTAATTTAAACACAAGCAAACTGCATCTCTTAGGCAGTCTTCTTTCTGCACTATGAAATTGCAGGTCGAGAAATTGATTTGTGAGTGGAAAACTTAATCATTGAAGGCTACCCGTACCTTATCCATTTAGAAAAAATATGACTTATTCCTTTGGCTTCCAGATGGAGCCCTTGTGCCCCCATCCCCATTGATAGTCTTACAATTACGAAAATAAGTTGAATGGCAAATTTATGATCTATAAACTGTATGACAATGCAACAATCTCCAATAGATGGTATGACAATGAAACAATCTCAAATAGATTTAATAGATTTAGTAGATTTGAGAATAAAGCCCTCAGAAGGATATTAGGAATTAAATGGCAGGACAGGATTAGAAATGAAACTATAAGAGAGATTACTCGAGTACCATATGAGGATGAGATCAAGATGAGGATGAGATGGAGATGGTTTGGGCATGCTCTTCGCACTCCCCAAGAGAGATTAGTTCACCAAACGTTTAACTGGGCTCCACAAGGCACTAGAAGAATTGGAAGACAAAGGCCTACATGGCTTAGGACTATAAAGCGCGATGTAGGAGATGATGAATGGAGAAGTTTGAATTAAAAGCTCAAGACAGAGACGACTGGCAAAATCTAACCGAGGCCCTTTGCGTCAATAGGCGTAGGAGGAGATAATGATAATGATGAAACTGCATTCAAGTTTCTTTGACATATGTTTTGTCATTAAGATTTTGTAAAAATAAAGGAAAACTTAAGCTATTTATTACTTGAATGCTCATAATGCCACACTATTGGCCCCAACAACAGCTTTTTCCTCACTGGCCCCCACTTTGGGAACTACTGATCTAGACCTTTAAAACCACAAGTGATATGCCTCTCTGCACATTAGCAGTTTTTCTAGTTTTGAATCTAATTTCCCTTTGTGGAAAGTATCTTGACATCCATCCATATTTGAACCCTTGCCCTCTCTCCACACTATTACTCTTGAACTTATCAAAGAAAAGTTTTATTTCTGACCATGTGACTTCTTGTCATTTATTAGTTAATGGAACCTACGCGATGCTCTCTTTCTTGTAAGAAAATCAACACCTCTAAATGAACAAAAGAAATTAAGGTACAAAAACGGTGACTTGCACTAATGTTTACTTGTTATGAAAGAATAGACATGGGCAACCTCAACTAAACAAATACCAAGATACCATGAAAAAAATCAAATAAAAACTATGAAATTAACTAACATTTCCAGAGCAGCAACAGTTATAAGCATGAGAAAATACACAAGTGATAGATAAGTTCAAAATTATAGAATTGTCAATGAGCTCCTTGTATGAACCGAAGTAGTTTTATTTTTCCACACATTGAAAAAAAAGCATATATGAAAAAACAACATAAGATTCAAAGGCCACTCATGAATGGCAGAGACCAGGGACAGCGACACTGCCCTAGCAAGCAGGACAATACTCTAACAAGCAGGACAATACCCTAGAGGCTGACCATATATACATATGATCAACACCCAAACCCCCTCTCCACCCAAGCTAGGACCAAAGAGGGCCACGCAATGGCTACTGATGACTAGGCAGATATACTTATAGGCTCCCCAACCCCGCCATCCTTAGGTCACAAGGATGGTGAGGTTGTAGCGACCAAAAGAACTAACAAGAGTGGGACTCGTATCCAAGTCTGGCGATCACCAGTCAGGGACGTTACCACATAGGCCACCACAACCTTTAAGTTGGTCTATTTCTACAATTTCAAACAGTTCTATAAACAGACTCAGATTTCAAGAGGCCAACAATATCTGAAGAAGGAAGTTCAATTGAGTCTTATATAAAGAACAAGTTTTTGTGGTAACATAATTTCAGTTCATCATACAGTTGAGGAATATCTTTTTATGTTAATTGTACAGGTGACTGCATGAAAAAAATTAGAATAAAATTTCAATCAACTTAAATAATGAGACGGAGGAAAGTAATAGATTCTAACTTAAAATTTATTCCCTTTGAAAAGATTATTTACCTCTCACCTTAACATTTACATCTAAGACATCCATGAATGCCTGCTCATCTAACTTTAGGAGGAAGTTGTCTTTAGTAATTCCAGCAGCATTAACCAGGAGACTTGGGGGAGCTTTTAACTCTTCCACTGCTGTCCTGAAACCTGATGAAACAGAGGCTCTTTCGGATACATTCATGTTCACTGCTAGATGATTGCTCGGATCTTGAAATAAAGATAATTAAACATAAAAATTTTGAAGATGATAAAATAATCACATTAAAATCATTAAAATAATCATACAGATCATCAATTAAAAGCTTGTTTCTTCATCTATACAGTACTGTACAGTATATTATAATTTTCAGTACCATACTTTTAGTTTTTGTTTATTTTTTGTGAAAAAAAGGCCTTAAGTATATCTATTGTCCTTGAAATTATCTCCACAACCATCAATAACCTATCTAATAGTATACAAATGACTGGTTCAGCAATATAGCATTGTCAAAATTCAAAACTGTATTCAAAACTGTTGACAATTTTATTCAAAATAAGATTGAATTCTAATGTAAGCAGCTTTATTTGGTAAACTCTGAGTCTCTGAAGATTTCATTAGATATGTTCCAAAGATGTACGTCAGAGAGTGAATGAAGGTTGCAAAGTGTTGGGGGCAGTTAAGGGAGTAGTAAAAAATAGAGGGTTGGGCATGAATGTAAAGAGAGTTCTATATGAGAAAGTGATTGTACCAACTGTGATGTATGGATCGGAGTTGTGGGGAATGAAAGTGATGGAGGGACAGAAATTGAATGTGTTTGAGATGAAGTGTCTGAGGAGTATGGCTGGTGTATCTCGAGTAGATAGGGTTAGGAACGATTGATTGATTGAAAGTTTTCTGGCATCCTGACATCTAAGGTCATTGACGCCGATACCATTTACTGTATATGAAAATTAAAAGAGAATTCGATTAAAACCATAAAAATTAAGAAGTCATCAAAATAGTTATAGAGTTTTCAGAAGACCTGCTTCTGAAATAAATCTAAAAATTCCACTCGCATAGTAAGACACATCATGTTCTGAAGACCACCACGGGTCGTCGTTTGAATAACCCTGTTGTTTTGGGAATTGAATTGACTCCAGCTGTATGGAGAGTTCCATTCAGTAAGTCTATGGCATCATCGATATTTTCAACTTGTCCTGCATCCCCCTCAATTTCGCTTAGTTCACGAAATTTATCCCAGTCCTCCTTGTCAAGATTCCATCGTGGCGATCCCTGTAAAGGTGGACCATTGTTGGTGTTTATAATGATTGGTGCGTGATCACTAGTATGCCAATCATCTAATGTTCTCCAATCAAAGTCGAGAAGGCAATTAGAGCTTACGATTGATAGGTCAATACATGACAAGGTACCTGTCTGGACATGAAAGTGTGTGGGCTCTCCTGTATTAAGGAGTCCCACATCTTCATTTTCCACAATTGATGTTATGATATTTCCCCTCGTGTTTGCTAAAACATCACCCCACAAAGGGTGTCTACCATTCAAATCTCCAAGTAAAAGGAAAGGTTGAGGGAGTTGTTGAATAACCTCCACTAAGTTGTCATACAAAATGTTATCATTTGGAGGCAAGTACAGAGAACAAATTGTATATTTTCGCCCTATGTCGATCTGTACAACCACTGCCTGCAGAGGTGTACGAATAGACAGAGAAACTTGGGGAACATCTCGACGAACGTATATGAGACTTCCGCCATGGCTCCCCACTTGGTGATCATATGGTGTCCTATAACTAATGTATTCGCGAGGGCAAGGGGTATTATGATCAAGTTTGCTCTCCTGTAGACAAATAATTATGGGGGAATGCTCATGAATAAGGAGCTTAAGTTCTTCATATTTGGCCCTTAAACCCTGACAATTCCATTGCAAAATGGAGGAAAAAACTATGGTTTATAATTTGGTAGACCCCTTGGATGGAGTCTTCCCATTAGCAGTGTTTGATCTAACACTATTTTTTGGTGGTTTTATTAAAGAGGGTCTTGATAGATTGGGTTTAGAATTTATGATTTTCTTTTTTGTCTTTTTGATCTGATTGTTGAGGAGGTTGGTGGACCTCCACTTGAATTTCCGATTTATTTAAATTGACTTCCAGATCAGAAATATCAACTGACAAATCATCATACTTATTTGACGTCGTAATTTTGATATTTCTTATGGAGGGGGGCGAGAGAGATGGAGGTCTCTCTCTTTTCCGATTAGTAGGTTTTGAGCTACCAGGTTTTTGCACCTTCCCCAATACAGGTGCACCTGGTAACTTGGTGTCAGGTGGCATCTCCATCAAATCAGGCAAGGACATGGCCTGGGAGAGGTTAGTACTATTGCTGGTAATGGGGGACGAAGGCTGTACAGAAATGGGCAATGACCCATTTTTAATACGCTGTGGCAAAGCCTCAGAAGGCGATATGATTACCTTGTCATGCAGTACTTTATTATCAGAGGTTGTATTTCTTTTCTTAGGATTACTGGCAGTGCTAGGTGGGGTTGCTGTCTCCTGTGGTAAATTTACCTTTGATTTTAAGGCCTTTGCATAGCTGGTTGATTTATTCAACAATCTTTTTGCATGTCCCACACTTATGTGTTCTAAACTTGATTTGTTTAGGGCAGCTTCCTCCAACTTATACAGTTCGCATCTCCTATCAGTTGATTTATGATTCAAATTGCAATTTGAACACCTGGCCTCAAGTGTACATTCTCCATGATAAGTTTTGGAGCAAATACCACACAATTTTCCATTTTTACAAACTTTGGATGGGTGTCCAAATTTAAAACAATTAAAACATTGCAGGGGCTTTTGTTTGAAAGGCCGAACTTTAATCCTTTCATTTTCAATAAAAATATGGAAAGGTACATCAGCATCCTGGAAAGTGAGTATAATCATTGAAGTTCCAGGAATCTTATGCACTTTCCATACATTTAATGGACACATAGAAAGTATCTCCTCCTCTGTAAATTCGTATAGGTCCTTATTAAAGACCACTCCCCTTCCATAACTAAAATTAAGATGAGGTTTCATTTCCAATGTAATTTCATCACTGCCTGTCTGTAAGTTAGACAGTATTGCAGACTGAGTCGAAGATTTGGCATGGATGAGATAACTGTTCTTCCCAAAACGAGATATATCTCCAGGTGCTATGGTTCCTACTTTTTTTTGGATAAACTTACATATCTTAAAATAATTCCCTATTATCCCTTTAGGTTCAGCTAAGAGCCACATTGGTGGTTTGGGTTTTCTCTGTGAAGGCATGGGTACATTTCTATCTTTTTCAAACCAATCAGCAGGTTTGTACACATCCAATTCCTTTGGGACCTTATCACAAAGAGCTCCCATGATGTTCAATTCGTTAATTTTGATACTACTAATATTACTTATGGCATTAAACGCCTCATCGTGACTTTCAAAAGATATCCAAGAGTCCCATTTTTCATCTCCAAGTCTCATCCTTATTTCCTTTATCAATCCATAGCACTCAAATGCTCTATATATATCATCATAATTTGTCTCTAATGGGATTTGGGAAACATGAAGGAATCGTAGTTTCCCTGTGTTACCCAAATTGCTAGATTTTTTAACATCAGTAGAGTGGTCCTTTTTAGTTCGAAGGTCGTCAACAGAGTTTTCCTTAATTACAGTAGCAGAAGTCGTCAACAGTGCCGGGGGGGAGTCAGCAAATCCAGGGGATGGGGAGTCAGTATTTGAAGGGTCCATATTTAAGGATGGGATTTTCAGGTTTTTTGTTGTTTTGTTGGGGTACCTGCTTGAGAATTATAAGAAAGTATCATACGTTGGAAAGGAAATTTGCATTCTCCACTATCGGCACAATGAGAGTATATTTCCCCGATGGTCCACTCCATACCCTACCCGAAGGATAGCATCAAAACAGATATAGAGGCACAGGTGTAAGCTAAACCCGCCTGTTAGGACTGAGACCAAAGTAATATGGAATCATCCTCCCCATATCTGTAATGATGGGCTTCCGGCCAAAAGCCAAGAGTCCCACCTCAAGGATTGGATCCCCCTGGATTCCGATGACCCAACCCTTGAGAGTAGTTCCGCCAAAAAGGTCCAAACCATCTTTGGGATGGCTGAGATCATCCAATACTCTCATATATAGCTTTGAATGCAAATACCTCCCAACCGTGATCCCTTCTCCCATTCATCTAAGCAGGCAGTAATAACGAATGTGGAAATATCCACGCCATTTAAATAAAATAGAAAAAAAAAATAGATAAATAAATAAATGAACAAATACAATAAATAAATATATATATATGCATACATCTACATATATATATAACTAAGAAAAATAATAATCATAGAGATAGGACAGCAAGATGAAAGAAAGTTGATAAAATTAAGAGAAGGTCGAAGTAATATTAAGCAGAAGAAAAAGATGAAAGAGAGAAATTTAGATTCGAACTGGGGGAGCAATTTCCCGAAGTTCGAGAGCCCTCTTGCCCGTCACCAAGATTCAGCACGGGAATGAAATGCCGTGCTGAAGCTCAATGACTTCATCAAGGCATTCTCTCATTAAGAGGGAGGGTTAGGAACGAAGTGGTGAGGGTGAGAACGGGTGTAAGAAATGAGTTAGCGGCTAGAGTGGATATGAATGTGTTGAGGTGGTTTGGCCATGTTGAGAGAATGGAAAATGGCTGTCTGCTAAAGAAGGTGATGAATGCAAGAGTTGATGGGAGAAGTACAAGAGGAAGGCCAAGGTTTGGGTGGATGGATGGTGTGAAGAAAGCTCTGGGTGATAGGAGGATAGATGTGAGAGAGGCAAGAGAGCGTGCTAGAAATAGGAATGAATGGCGAGCGATTGTGACGCAGTTCCGGTAGGCCCTGCTGCTTCCTCCGGTGCCTTAGATGACCGCGGAGGTAGCAGCAGTAGGGGACTCAGCAGTATGAAGCTTCATCTGTGGTGGAAATGTGGGAGGTTGGGCTGTGGCACCCTAGCAGTACCAGCTGAACTCGGCTGAGTCCCTGGTTAGGCTGGAGGAAAGTAGAGAGTAGAGGTCCCCTTTTTTGTTTTGTTTCTTGTTGTTGTCGGCTACCCCCCAAAATTGGGGGAAGTGCCTTTGGTATATGTATGTATGTATGTTCCAAAAACATTGCAAAATTTTAAATTCTTAACTGATGAAACAAATAAAATTAGATTTCAAATGAATGTTCTTCATACAAAAACTTGAAAAAATTTTCACTCTTAGAATTAAATTCCTTGATCTGTAAACAAACATGTGAGACAGAAGATGAGAATAGGATAAAAGCCCTTGGGGGAAGTGGAGGGAGGTAGCATGAATGATATGGAGAGCAGAGGTTTGGTGGAAGAGGATGCCTTTGACAGAAGGCATTGGAAAGGGCACATCGGGCAACTGACCCCTTAATGTAAGGATAACAGTGGGAAAGAAGTCTGTAAATAAACTATGTATGAATTTAAATTTGGATTTAGTACTAGCTATGTCACATAACTTACAGTACTTATCATGTATCTTAAGCAGTAAGTATATATTATACTGTATTGAATTATCTTTTGCCATGGTTAATTAAGAGTACCATTCATGAATTTAGTTTTTAGATGAACTGCATAGGCTACATATCATAAAAATTGTAAATTGCTATTGTTTTATTTCACGACCCCTATAAATTATTTTCTTCCTATAGGGTAAGAAATATTTTGCTCCTCTATTCTATATCTACACGAGTAAACTATAATACTACTGTACAGGGAAAAAAAAGACAATATACTTAACTGGAAACTAAGTCAAAAAGATCTTGCACATTTCATACCATAAAAAATTAATAAAATAAAAAATTGCAAATTTATCTTTGATTCATGAAAAAGTGACCAAAGAAACATTTGGTATAGTACTTACTTATTAACATATTGATTGTTTCTTGTGCTCCCTTCAAGTTCATGTCAGCAGCAACAACTCTAGCGCCATCTCTTGCTAATGTACGACACACAGCTCTACCGATTCCACTTCCACCACCTTAAATATAACAGAATACCGGTAGGTATTACTTTATCTATATAGTATTGACTAGAGAAGAAATACTGTGAGGCAATTTATGAAAGTTTGGGCTACTTACAGCACAGTACTCTAATCTTGTGTGAAGGATATAAACAGTATATTAGTAATGCCACTGCATGAATAATTATATGCTTCATTCTTATCTACTGCTTCTATATGTAGTCAACTGATTAGTGAATTTGAATGAGTAATATTAGGTTTGGCTAGCACACTGGTAAGTAACTACCAACTGATGCCAAGCAGAAGCATGTTAGCTATGAAGATAATTCATTAATCAATTAATTGGGGTTTAAAAAATTGGTAAAATCTTGTATAGACGACTACTAATGAACAAGTACCAGATTTTACTGGCATAAGAGATTCAGGTATGGATATGAAGCTAGAACTCTCACCTAAAAATTTAAAATTCAGGTGTTTACAAGACCTTGTGGGTCTGGGGTGAGTGGAAATAAGATATAATTAGGCCTGAAATTTAAGATCGGAAAAGATGGAAAAACGGATTTTGAGCGAAGCGAAAAATCTATTTTTGGGTGAGATAGCCATGGCGTCCTGATGGAAGGTTCCTTTTTGGTAGCTTCCTTGGGTAAATAACTACTAAGATATTCCCAGAGAATTTAACCACAGGTTATCACAGAATTCTAACTTCTGGAGCGAGTATCCTAAAGGTTTCCCTTTTAAGACATCGTATATCAACAGGGGACGCATGTATTAACGCGCCACATAGCTATCTACACCCCGAACAGAGTTAATGCTTCGGTGTGTAAGGGCTGAGAATAGCTGGGAGCCGTTCCATAGCTAATCTCGTTCGTGGCTACTTCTGGTACTCGAGACATAAACAAACGGGCGCCATTGCTTAAATGACGTCACGTCCGTCTTCATCCTGAAGCCAGTTGCTTGCCGATCACCATGATACAGCAGAGCAGGGTGGGACCTAAAAACTGGACGAAGTAGCAGGGAGGGTCCATCAGGACGCCATGGCTATCTCACCCAAAAATAGATTTTTCGCTTCGCTCAAAATCCGTTTTTTGGGCTCAAGCCATGGCGTCCTGATGGAAGAATACCAGAGAATCAATGTATCGTGGTAGATTTTCCCCTATTAGTAAGTGCCAAGGCATTGACAAAATAGCATAGTAATCTTGGTAAAAGAACCGTAGGGAAGAATCATCCTGCCCCCCTTGGCAGTGAAGTTCCCACGGGCCATGCCGACGTCAAAGTGGTATTGAAGGGCTATTCACCCTGATAGAAGAACTTGAAGAACTTGGAGACGAAGCTGAATGTTTGGCATTCGTATAGGAACATTCTGAAAAGCAGACCAGTGGTGGTTGGGCACTGTGTGCTGAGAAGGGTGATTCATCTCCAGGGTATGAAGAGTAAGTATTCGTATTGGAACATTACATAATCAGAGTGAATATAAATTAAGAGTTAGTATCTTAATTTCTCCATAACCATAAGGAAAAAGGGGATAATAAAACTATGACAGGCATGTATTTCATAGTAAGTAGGAGCTGATTGAGACGCACAGGTAATAAAATAGAAATTTTATTTCACAAATGCAGAAATTAAATGAATTGCAGCAATAAGTAAAGTTCATTTACAGTAATTATAATGTACATAGCAATAAAGACTTGCTCTTGAATCTGAAAAGGAATTTCAAGTTTATTAGTAGGCACTCGTTCTCGAGGAACGTAAGTCTTTGATTAAAAACACATCATGCTCAGGGCATGCGGCACTTGTGTGACAACTATGACATTTCACCTGGGATAAGAACAGTTATAAAAGCACTAAGTGTTTTCGACATCACTATGTATCGCTCGAGGGTCAACATAGGCACCCGAAGAGTTAGAGTCCCAAGTAACTCACTGTTCTATGCAGAGTTTGGTGCAGGTTTCATAACACTACCTGCGGCTACCACAAAATGTTTGACTTCGTGCACTTGTTTCGCATAATGTTTAAAGAAAACGCGCGAGGACTTCCAGCCTGTGAAGTTTTTAAGGCTTTCAAAGTCCATACTCTGAAAGAAATTCAGAGATGATGCAACTTTCCTAGGATCATGACCGGCGGGTGTACTGTCAGGATCCGCTCTGCGAATGAAGTAGGTGATTTTCGCTCTTAATTGTTTCAGTGACAGGTCGCTGCCCGATGTTTCTCCTTTGAAGAGTTGGCCTCCACCAAAGTTCGAAGTTCTGCGAAGATAGACCTTGAGGCTCTCTACTGGGCATAAAGAGACATCTTCCTTCAGGGGGCATATTCTCCAGGGGCCCCATCTTTTGGTGGGTAATTCATTTTTGGCGAGAAACGTCGGATCAGGGGAGAGGGTAACGTCTCCTGTATCGGTAAACAGGATGTGCCCTTCCTCTCTTGATAATGCCACTATTTCGCTGACTTGGGCTCCCGAAGCAAGAGCAAAGAGAAATATAACTTTCTGAGTCAGATCCTTGAGAGGGCATGAATCATTATCCAAGTTGGAGGTGAAATGGAGCACCTTGTCTAATGACCAGGAGATCGGTTTCGGTGGGGGTGCTGGACGTAGGCGAGCACATGCTTTCGGTAGTTTATTGAAGATGTCGCTGGACAGATCAATTTGGAAGGCATACAGAATTGGTCTGGTCAAGGCCGATTTGCAGGTTGAAATCGTATTGGCTGCTAATCCCTGTCCATGAAGGTGAATAAAGAAGGACATGCAGATATCAATTGTGATTTCCTTAGGATTTTTTGTCTTGACGAAGGAGACCCATTTCCTCCAGGATGATTCGTATTGCCGTCTTGTGGATTCGGTCTTGTATTCCTCTAGGAAGTCCAGACTTTTCTTCGAGATCCCAAACCTCTTCTTTGCGGCTAGGGAGAGAAAATCATGAGATGAAGGTCCTTGATTTTCGATGATGAAGCGAAGACAGTCGACTTCTGTACTTGTTGGGAGAGAACTGGGCCCGGGAGAGGGATCAGCTTGGGCTGCAGCTCCAGGACCAGGGGGTACCAGTTGCTCCGGGGCCACTTGGGAGCCACTAGGGCCGCTGTCCCTTTGAAGGTTCTCAGTTTGGAGAGGACTTTCAGCAGAAGGTTGGTGGGAGGGAACAGGTAGATCTTGGACCATCTGTTCCAGTCCAGTGACATGGCATCCACTGCTTCTGCCTTGGGGTCCTCGTACGGGGCCACATACCGAGGAAGTTGATTGTTGTCGCTCGTTGCGAAGAGATCTATCTGGAGTTCTGGGACTTGGTGAGAGATGAAGGAGAATGATCTTGCGTCTAGAGACCATTCAGACTCTATCGGGTTTGTTCGAGATAGAGCATCCGCTGTCACGTTGCGGAATCCTTGTAGGTGAACTGCAGACAGGTGCCACTTCTTCTTCTCTGCCAGACGGAAGATTGGGAGAAGCACCTGATTTATCTGGGGCGATCTTGAGCCTTGGCGATTGAGACAACGAACTACCACCGAGTTGTCTAGGGTTAGACGAATGTGGATCGAGGGAGGCGGGGATAATTTCTTCAGAGTTAGAAGGACAGCCATGGCCTCCAAGATGTTTATGTGGAACGTCTTGAACAGGGGAGACCAGGTGCCTTGAGCCTGTTTTTGGTGGGAGTGACCTCCCCAACCCTCCAGCGAAGCGTCCGAGTGGATGTTGAGTGATGGAGGAGGGTGTTGAAGAGGAATGGACCTTTTCAGGGCCTTTGCTTCCGACCACGGCTTGAGGAGAAGTCGAAGTCTGTTTGGGAGCCGTCTCTTGAGGTCTCTTCGAGCGATGGATGCAGAACGTCTCAAGACTCCCGCGGCATCCTTTAGCTGTGCATGAAGCACTGGGTTTGTTACTGAGGCGAACTGTAGAGAGCCTAGAACTCGTTCCTGCTGGCGTCTTGAAATTCATTTGGATTTCAGTAGTCGCTTGACAGACCCTGCTATTTCCTTCCTTTTCTTCTGGGGGATGGAAAGGCGGTGTGACTGAAGGTTCCATTGGATTCCTAACCACTGGAACTTCTGAGCTGGAGAGAGGCGAGATTTCTTCTCGTTGATCTTGAATCCCAGGTGTTCTAGGTACTGGGTGACTTTGTTGCAAGATTTTACACAATCTTCGGGCGATGGAGCCCAGACTAGCCAGTCGTCGAGGTAGGCCATCACCTGGACGTTTCGGAGGTGGAGCTGTTGTACTATGGCGTCCGCCAGCTTTGTGAAGATCCGAGGGGCCACATTGAGGCCGAAGGGCATGGCCCGGAAGGCGTAGCTTTTCCTTTGGAGTCGAAATCCTAGGTAGGAGGAAGCGTGATGGTTCATTGGAACGTGCCAGTAGGCATCCGCCAGGTCTATGGAGACCGTGTAGGAACCTCGAGGCAGAAGGGTCCTTATCTGTTGAAGAGTCAGCATCTTGAACTTGTCGTTCGCTATGAACTTGTTGAGGGGGGATAAGTCCAGAATGACTCTGAGTTTGTCGGAGTCTTTCTTGGGGACACAAAACAGTCTTCCTTGGAACCTGGTGGACTTTACCTTCCTTATCACCTTCTTGTTCAAGAGATCTAGGACATATTCTTCCAGAAGGGGGGTTGATTGTTGGAAGAACTGCTGGAATGTTGGGGGTGGTTGAGTCCAACTCCAGCCTAGACCCTTCTTGACGATGCTGTGTGCCCAGGGATCGAAGGTCCAACGATCCTGGAATTGGCGGAGTCTTCCTCCCACCGGAAGCACTTCATTGCTTCTGGTGTCCCGAGGGCTTGCTGCCTCGGCCGCTAGCTCCCTTTCCTCCTCTGCCTCTGGAGGGACGGCGAGACGCGTCTCTGCTTGCACCTCTGTTTGAGCCTCTACCTTTGGGACGAAAGGTAGTTGTCTGTTGCTCGAAAGCAGGGGTGAAGACCGGTGACTGTGACAACACCGGTTGGGTGACCAATTGAAAGGTCTGTTGTGGCTGAGCTGCCACTTGGGAGGTAGCGGGTCCCGGAAACTGACGTCTTGGTTGACGTTGCTGGGGTTTCTGTTTTGAGGATTTCCTCTTAGGTTGAGGTCCGTCGTCCTGAGAGGGTTTCCTCTTTCTTGACATGCCCCACTTGTGGAGAAGGTTCCTATTCTCCGTGGCGGCTTTGTCGGTGATTTCCTTCACAAGGTCAGAAGGAAAGAGGTGTTTGCCCCAGATGTTGGAGGAAATCAGCCTCCGGGGTTCGTGTTTCACAGTGGCACCTGCGAACACGAATTCACGACAGGCTCTCCGAGCCTTCATGAAGTGGTATAAGTCCTTCATCAGGGTTGCCATGTGGGATTTGGCAAGTACCATGTAGTGGTCTGGTACTCTGGTGTCACAGGCCATAATTTCAAGTTGGACTTGGTGGGACATGGATGCTGCGAGCCTCTCCTTCGTATCTTGTTCCCGACGAAGGAGGTGATCGTTGAGCTTCGGGAGGTCTTCGTTAAACTGACGTCCGGCGACGTCAGGATCTAGCTTTCCCACGATGAACGTATGCTGGATGTCCTTCCAGTGTCGAGCGTCAGGGGGAGTAACTATGGAGAAGGGTCTGCACTCCTCCAGTGCAGGGCAGGCTTTCCCCTCTTCCACAGCTTTAAGGCACGCAGCGAAGGCCTTTTCCAAGAATGGAAGTACCGCATTTTCAGGTGCGACATAAGTAGGGTGCTTCTTGCTCAGGGCCGGAAGCTTAGAGCAGGTAAAACCCCTACTCTTGAAAGTGTTGGCTAGCATAGCCTGGGCCTTCGCGAGATCGAACACTATCTCTTCCTTCGGTTCGGTCTCTTCTTTAGAGGCAGGTTCAGAACGAAGTCGGACGTAACAGTCCGGGTAGGCCTCGAAGTTTGGGAAGAACTCCACGTCTTCCAAAGGGACCGTGCCGATCTTGTCGCTGACGAAGATCCTGCCGGTCGCGATAACCATATGCTCAGCATACCTCCATGGGTTGGCATGTGAGCAAGCGGGGAGATCCTTAACCGAAATCCGCTTCGGTTCTCTGGATCCCATCATGGACCTGATGAACTCCTGATTCTCCTTTAACCTGTCGTCCATGACGGCTCTAATCAACCGGATCATTTCCTGAGTGGATGAAGAGGGATCCGGGGTCGTGGAGGTAGACGGGATAGACACTTCCGTCGGTGTAGGAGTAGGGGCGGAGATGGAAGGAGGAGCGACCTCTTGCTCCGACTCGGCGTATTCCACCTGGTCTTCGTCATCTTCAGCTCCTTGAGCCATAAGGGTCTTCTCCGTGTCTTCCGAGACATCCGACATATGTTTGTCATCTTCGGAATCCAAACGGCACTCGTGCATGGACTGGGCCATGACAACATCAGGTTCCACTGTAATTTGGACAGTGGGAATCAAATCCTTGGGTACCACTGAATCAGGGGAGGCCTTAGGGAACAGGAGTGACCTCATTTCTTCAGTGGCCAGGTACGGTCCGGTGGCATTCTTCTGGAAGCCACGCACCCACTTGCGTAGCTTCTCCCGAGAAGTGTCCCTGACCTCCGCTGAGGGAGGGTTATGGAAGGCATCAACTAGGTGAGCCTGGCAGACCGTACAATTCAGTGGGTCCCAGAATTTCAGATCCCCTTTCTTGTTAGCACAAGGGGCGTGAGTCCTGCAAGCCGTATGCCCGTAGAAGTGCGGGCGTTTCACAGCGCAGAAGTCGAAGTCACACTTCATCTGCTCCTCCTGTGGAAGAAAGAGAAAATGAGTATGGGGGGAGTCATAAGAGTGGTTCTTAAGCTAAGTTAAGATTAATCATTAATTTTAACTTAATGAAGGGTGTGATGCATAGAGATTGAAGTAGTAAAGAAAACATACTCCGTGCATCCCGCCCGGCTGGCTACCGCAAGCTTTATCCTTGGATAATCCGAGATGGCCGAAGGCACAGGATAGTATTCCCTAAAATTCCACAGGGCAATGGAATTCCATGGAAAAACCAAGGATAAGTTTGGGACCGAGATCACTCAGTCCCAAATGAGGGAGCTAACAGGTCCCTTAGGGTAACTGCTTCCGGCAACCAGCCGCGCTAGATGCACGCAGCATGCTGGAATTTTGAAGAATGCAAAGGGACAGCATGATTACTAATAGAACAGTACCAAGGCACTGATCTTAAGAGTGTAAACAGGCCATCTGTTTGCAGTGTAGGGCTATCAGTATTCATATGATAGCTAGTAGAAGGGGGTGCAAGTAGTCTTGACGCCTCCGGGGGGTTCCGGCAGACCTCCGGCACGCCGGAGGCCGCTCCAGCAGAGTTTCTGGCATTAGAACAGACAATATGTAAGTCAAGAGTAATACCAGGGTGGCGGCCGCCGGCACAACGGCGGCACGCCGGCAGAGGAGCGGCGGCTCCGGCAGTCGGAGGATGCCGGATTGGTGACTGGGACAAGGATGGTTATAGCTGAACCAGGTTGCCGGCACTCCGGTGGCCGACCGGCAGGCGGACGGCGAAGCTAGGAGGAAGGAGGAGAGCCATCGGCGGGAGCCGGCGGCGATCGACAGTCCCCCGGCACGCGGGGGGCTGGCGGCATGAGGGTAGGGGAGAGTCACCAAGGTAGGAGGCGGGTATCGCCGACAGTGGAGGCGGGTATCGCCGACAGTGGAGGCGGCAAGGGACCGGCACCCGGATAGTGAGAGAGACAGGGGGAGGGATGTAAGAAGTCCAGTCATGGACTCCCAGACATCCCCCCCTGAGAGGGTGTACCCATGATAGAGGCAGGCTCTATCACCCAGGAGCAGGGGTCTCAGAGGACCGGGAGCTAGGGTAGCCCAAGGGAGGGCTAGGGGACACCCAAAGAGGGGGGAGACCTCCACATGCAGAACACATCCATTGGCTAACCCCATAGGACACTATGAAGGGTATATGTACCAGAGCGGACTGCACATGGAAGCTCAGGGTAGCCCTATCACTCCACCCTAAGGAGGAGTTGTAGGACAGGGGACAGATGGGTATAGACTAACCTAAGTGTAGGCTAGGCTATACAAGAGATAGGTGGGGAGGGGAGAAGAGAAGAGTCTTCCAAGGAAGGGGTTCTGTACCAGAGCGGCCACTAGGGAAAGGGAGGACACTCCCTAACCTAAGATAAGGCAGCCAAGCTGAAACGGTGCATGGGTACAGTTTCAGCAGGGGACAGAGTAACCTTCCAAAACCTAACCTAGAGCAGGGCTAAGAGCCCTGAACTAGGAAAGATAGAAGACATATCGCTATCGCAGGATAGTCATAGACTATTCCTAGCCATAGAGGAAGGGCTAGCCTTTCCTCACTCTCGGACGCAACCCTAAGGGGGGTTCATTCCCTTAGGGAGGACTGAGAGGCGATAAATACTCCATTAGACACTTGATCCCTCTACTTAGAAAGGGAATCAAGGCTAAACAGAGGGAATGCCAAGGCAGGGGATGAAGGAAGCATATAGGGGTCCTACAAATAGGTTAGGTTAGGAAGGGACACTAACTAACCTATCCCCTATATGGTCCCTGAAGGCGAAAAAACACTTGCATCACGGTCGAAAGTATTGTAAAGTAATGCCACTATCTTCATAACTTAGTCTAGGATCACTAAAAAATCATGCATGAACACTTATAAATAGGCGCTCTGGCCTGGGGGCTATAGAAGCCGACTGGTATGAGGTCAATCTATGACCGATAAAAAGCGCCGAAACACGATATAAAAGTTCCTAGCTATGAAGACTAAATAAACTAATGTAATCGATTAGTAAATAAGGCTGGAAGCGTTGTTGTGGCTAACTAAATAAGGCATGCATAACAACAACGACGCCATAAAATGGCGGGTCCGGTAGAGGCACAGCTCTGCCACAAAACAGCAATTATCTCGGAAAGTAATATTTACTTTACGGTCAGAGCTTAACTAAACAATACTGGAACCTTGTACTCAACTTTCCAGAAGAAGGCGAGGCTGAAGGTAGCGACATTACGTAGATGCAAAGCGATAAGTAAAGCACAGGGAAAATCCGTCTAAGTAGGGCGAGCTACTGAACAAAGGATGAAGACGGACGTGACGTCATTTAAGCAATGGCGCCCGTTTGTTTACGTCTCGAGTACCAGAAGTAGCCACGAACGAGATTAGCTATGGAACGGCTCCCAGCTATTCTCAGCCCTTACACACCGAAGCATTAACTCTGTTCGAGGTGTAGATAGCTATGTGGCGCGTTAATACATGCGTCCCCTGTTGATATACGATGTCTTAAAAGGGAAACCTTTAGGATACTCGCTCCAGAAGTTAGAATTCTGTGATAACCTGTGGTTAAATTCTCTGGGAATATCTTAGTAGTTATTTACCCAAGGAAGCTACCAAAAAGGAACCTTCCATCAGGACGCCAAGGCTTGAGCCCAAAAATGGGTTTTACACAAATTTCATGATTCATGACAATCTTCCCTGGTCTTGAGGTACTCATTATCCCTTCCTCCTACAAGGTTTTACTTAATTGCTTAACACATCAGTACTGTACTGATAATTACATCCAGTGGGTTACCTTAAGTGCCCAATTCAGTAGTCTTGCATAATGGCTATAATTTTAAAGCACCTTGAACATATCTATTGCTATTGAAAATATACAATGTAATAACCTTGATTTTTTTGCACCTTATAGTATTCTCTTTTCTAAAAATTAAGTTACTTTAGTCATTAGAAACTTGCAATATCAGTTTATAAAACCTTTGGTACATACCAAAGCAAGATAAGTACTCATTACGAATAATAATAAAGTAGTAATATTGTACATGCAAAATTATTATAGTCTAAGCTATTCTCCTGACATTAAACTAGCTAGAAAAATAAATCAGTGGGGAGGAATGAGGATAAAAAATTTGTAATACAACTGTTGCATCCATAAATCACAGCTCTCATTAGTCTAAAATTACAATATACAGACTATTCATATCACTTCACAAATCGCTACTCCTATAGGTAGTAGGTTGGACAGGGCACCAGCCACCCCTAGAGATACTACCTCTACAGAGTTATTGGGTTCTTTGACTGGTCAGACAGTACTACATTGGATCCCTCTCTCTGGTTATGGCTAACTTTTCCTTTGCCTACACATACACCGAATAGTCTGGCCTATTCTTTCCAAATTCTCCTCTGTCCTCATATACCAAACAACATTGAGATTACCAAACAATTCTTCTTTGCTCAAGGGGTTAACCACTGTACTAATTGTTCAGTGGCTAGTTTCCTCTTGGTAAGGGTTGAAGAACTCTTTAGGTATGGTAAGTAGCTCTTCTAGGAAAAGAACATTCCAAAATCAAACCATTATTTTCTAGTCTTGGATAATGCCATAGCCTCTGTACCATGGTTTTTCTCTGTCTTGGGTTATAGTTCTCTTGCTTGAGGGTACACTCAGGCCCACAATTTTATTTTATTTCTCTCCCTCTTGTTCTTTTTTTGGGGGGGGAAGTTTTTAAATTTTATTTATAAAAGATCTTGTTTATTGTTGTTACTATCCTTAAATTGTTTAAATTTGATTGTTCATTACTTCTCTTGTAGTTCAAATTTAATGACAGATTCTACGTTGCGTTGAAACAATCTCCCCCTAATTAAAGGACGAGGGTTTGAAAAACGTATAAGGGTTTGTATGATGCATAAGAACAAAATAGTCGTCGTCGTCGGCGCCCACTCGTGTCCGAGTATTGGGTTCTGTCGTTAGCCATCAGCCTCCTGAGAAAGAGATGAAGAAGGGTGGAGGAAACGACAGAATGCCAGTAGCTGGGTATATTGTTTTGGGAGATCGTGGCTTTGCAACGGCCACGCACACACACTTGGCCCACACCGTTTTCACCGCGGCTCAAGACATATGAGACAGGCGGCTTCTCCGATGTTGGTTGCATCGGGCTGCCGGGTTCTGGTTATGTCAAGGCCCGCCTTGTTGCCTGCCCGACAGGCATTGCCCTCTTCCGCCGGCGCTGGGAAGCTCCGCTGTTGGGGTCTTGTTTGGTTTGATTTTGGAGTTTTCCTTCTCCTAGCCTTTGCCTATCTTAAATAAAGGAGAAGGCCTATAGAGGTCCAGTCTCTAAGAACTGGCCTTAGCGGTATGGTTGAACCTGCCAGGGTGGATAAACTACCCCACCGCCATTGCCCAGCCCATCATTGAGACACTCAAGCCCCTCTACTGCAGCAAAGTGCTGGACCATAGTAGTAGTAGTAGTAGTAGTAATAATAATAATAATAATAATAATACTGTAATATTAATAACAATAAAAACAATAATGTAAGGACACCGATCCCTTCGTCGTCCAGAAAATCGACAAACTACTTATTTATTTGAATTCTCTTTTCGCCACACTGTGGTTTCCCATGTATATATATTACGCTCTACCAGAGCTACATTTTGACATATGTATCATTTCATTACATATTTCTGTTAACTCATAATTCGTATATTTGTAAGTGTAAGAAAACACATATATATTGGCGGGCACTTCAATCTGATTTGGCGCCAGCGCCATCCTACCTTTCCGTCCGCACCTTGTAATATACTCCCGTGCACATTCGAATAAAGTATCAGTTGATCTTGGTGACGCTTATCTCACTGTCCTTACAACTGGTGACCCCGGAGTTGAAAGTAGCATCAGCGGTTTTGGCTTTGCCATTAACGGACTTATTACGGCCGTGCTACCTTCTCCATACTCCGTTACCTTAGGCACGAGCCTGCCTTTGGTTCTCCCACACTTCGGTGAACGTAAGGCAGTAGGATGAGCTTAACCGACATATCAACTTCTCACCTCTTCGCCGACTCGTCGTCTGGCCCCGATGCAGGAAGCAACACGCCCATCGCACCCAACGGCCTCGCCTCCACGCCCAAAGTCAAACTGCTGCCCTTTTCTCAACACAACACCGCTTCCTGGTTCCTGAGAGCAGACGTACTCTTCCGCGTCGCTAGACTCAGCGACTCCTGCACCAAGGCTGACATCGTTCTCACCTCCATACCTGAAGAGATATTCGACAAGATTTCCCCATGGCTCGACGCCCAGGCCGGCCAAGTTTCATACGACGACCTGAGAACGAAACTCATCAGTATCTACTCCCTCTCCATCTCAGCAAAGGCACAGAAAGTACTGGACCTCACCGGCAAGCCCATGGGTGACACCTCTCCTGTCGAGGCGTGGGACGAGCTAACCGGCCTGCTTATGCTCCCCGAAACAGACAGCAACGGCCGACGACGTGAGATTAGCTTATCTCGCGAAATCTTTCTTCGACGCCTACCACAGGACGTACGGGCCCAATTGACAGACGCCGACACGCTCCCGATGAACGAACTCCTGTCGAAGGCTCAGAAGCTCCACGAGGCCTCCAAAGCATCTCGCCTCGGAGCATCATCGTCAACACCGCCTCCGTTCTCCTCCTTCAGCAGCTGCTCTTCCATAGACTCCTCGGCAATGGCCCTTGAGGACGACGAGATCAACATTCTATCAAGAAAGAAACCACCGCAACCGACGCGACCGAACCCTAGGACTAACCCAGCATGGTGCTTTTACCACCAACAGTTCGGCAGTGACGCCAAGAAATGTAGAGCACCATGCAGTTTCCCTAGAAGACGACGCCAGAAGCATCCACCTGCCACCATCGCAGCCGCAGTTAACCAAAACAAGAATGGTTTCTATATCCTCGATACCATTTCCAACCGTAGACTCATGGTGGACACTGGCGCAATGCAGTCAACGTTCCCACCTTCCAAGTCCAACCTAGACCGTGGTCCCAACAAAAACGCTCCCTCACTCATCGCCACCAACGGATCTCCCATACGGTGCTATGGGATCAAGACCCTCAAGATATCTATCATGGGCCGTTCGTATTCTTGGCTCTTCGCTATCGCTGACGTCAATCGCCCCCTCCTCGGTGTGGATTTCCTCGCCCACCATGGACTCCTCGTCGATGTCGCTAACAGACGTCTCATCGCCACGGGAACCTGTCAGTCCCGCGCCCTAGAACACGGCCCTGCAACAATGTCCGTTACTGCCGTAACGACGCACCCCTACGCCGACCTCCTACGAGAATTTCCTGAGGTTTTCAAGCCCGAGCTCCGATACTCGCCAGGTTCCCCGTCCAAGCATGGAATCTACCACCACATCACAACGACAGGACCTCCCACTCACGCCAAATTCCGCCGCCTCCCGCCCCAGAAACTGAAGGATGCCAAACGCGCCTTCGAGGACATGGAACGCATGGGTATCTGTAAGAAAGCATCGAGCCCCTGGGCATCACCCCTGCACAAGGTTAAAAAGCCGGACGGGTCCTGGAGACCTTGCGGCGACTACAGGCGCCTCAACCTCATCACAACGCCCGATCATTACCCGCTACCTAACATGCAGGATCTAACGAACGCGTTGCACAGCGCGAAGTATTTCACCAAGATGGACCTCCTCAAGTCTTATTTCCAGGTCCCCGTATTCCCGAAAACTGCCATTGTAACGCCGTTTGGATCCTACACCTTCGCATACTCAACCTTCGGTCTACGCAACGCCGGGGCGACCTTCTAACGACTAATGGATAGCATTCTGGGTGACCTACCTTTCTGCGTCTGCTACGTCGACGACATCCTGATATTCTCGAAAACCAAGGAGGAACACCGGGGGCACGTCCGCACCGTCCTCAAACGCCTACAGGAGAACGGCCTGGTCGTACGCTTCGACAAATGCACGTTCGGTGCGGAGGGAGTGGATTTCCTTGGTCACCGCGTATCCTCGCGCGGGGTAAAACCCATGACAACCAAGGTCGACGCCATCAGGAAGTTCCTGATGCCTACGACCATCCGCCAACTTCAGGAGTTCCTGGGAATGGTCAATTACTACAGGCGCTTCATCCCCAACATCGCACAAACCCTGTCACCCCTCGACGATGTCCTGAAAGGAAAAGCAAAACTCGAGTGGGGTTTGCCCCAGCAACAGGCATTCGCTCGGACAAAGGATTCCCTTGTGAATGCCACCACCCTGGCTCATTTCAACGACAACGCGCCCTTGCGACTCACGACCGACGCCAGCAACGTCGCCTGTGGGGCTGTGCTGGAGCAACTCGTCGATGGTTCTCCTCGACCGCTGGCATTTTTCAGCAAGAAATTGAAACCCGCCGAAACAAGATACAGCACCTTCGATAGGGAACTCCTCGCCGTCTACCTCGCCGTCCGCCACTTCAGGCACATCTTGGAGGGTACCCCCTTCACAATCGCGACGGACCATCAACCCCTCCCGACAACGTCATCTCGCATCAATCGCCGAATTCAGGTGCACCATACGTTACATCCCAGGAAAGAAAAACCCAGTCGCGGACGCCCTTTCAAGGATTGAAATTGACGCGATCCACCTGGGAATTGACTACGCCAATCTCGCAACCGAACAACGCACCGACCGAGAAGCACAGGATCACCTGACGGGGCCATCTGCGCTCAAGATAAGTGCGATTCCCCTCGAACCAGCAGGAGTAACTATTCTTTGCGACACCAGCACGTCCCTGGATACCAGCCTCCTGCAGAAGGAAAATATTCGATATCATCCATGGACTTTCACACCCCTAAGGACGCACCACCGCTCGCCTTCTGTCTGAAAAGTTTGTCTGGCAAGGGATAAAAAAGGACGCCCGGGAATGGGCGAAGTCATGCATCAACTGCCAGTCAAGCAAGGTCAGCCGTCACACCGAATCGGGGGTAGGCGATTTTCCCCAGCCAAAAAGAAGTTTCGGTCATATACACATCGACGTCGTGGGACCATTGCCCCCTTCTGGATCTGCTCGCTACCTGCTTACGATCATTGATCGCTCCACGAGGTGGTTGGAGGGAGGCATCGCCGATGACTGAAGCTACGACTCAAGCATGCGCCGAAGCCCTCCTGTCAAGCTGGGTGAGCAGGTTTGGCGTTCCTGACGACATCACGACAGACAGAGGCCCCGCTTTCCTCTCAGAAATATATTTTCCTTATAAAATAAATTTTTGAATATACTTACCCGGTGAATATATAATAGCTGACGTCTCCGACGGCCCGACAGATCCAAAAACTCGCGAGCGATTGCCGTAAAGATTGCGGGTGTGCCCACCAGCGCCGACTATCGGCCAGATACCGCATATACTTGTCAACCACTCCAGTTCTTCTCAGTCCGCTGGGTCTCTATCAGGGAGGAAGGGAGGGCCTTTAATCTTATATATTCACCGGGTAAGTATATTAAAAAATTTATTTTATAAGGAAAATATCATTTTTAAATATCAAACTTAGCCGGTGAATATATAATAGCTGATTCACACCCATGGTGGTGGGTAGAGACCAGTATTAATACAATAAAGGCGTATATGCTCAAGAGTTTTTTGACAAATATATCATAAAAAACCAACTTAAGTATAGGTACCTGGTAAGGAAGCTGACTCTGATGATTACTCTGCCTCATTAGTCCACTTTCCTCACGAAGCCCAGCCATCCTTCCAGGATGCTGAAAGACTTCCAGGAGCTGTTATATCCAGGGCGAACACCCCCATAACAGGACCTCATCAATACCCTTAATCTGGGCGCTCTCAAGAAACAACATTTGACCACCCGCCAAATCAAAAAGGATGCGAACGACTTCCTAGTCTTCCGTACAACCCAAGACAAGATTAAAAAACATTTCAAGAGAAGATTAAAAGGATATTGGGATTAAGGGAATGTAGTGGTAGAACCCTCACCCACTACTGCACTCGCTGTAACGAATGGACCCAGGGTGTAACAGTCCTCATAAAGAGTCTGGACGTCTTTTAAGTAAAATGAAGCGAACACTGACTTGCTCCTCCAAAAGGTCGCGTCCATAATACTTCGAAGAGATCTGTTCTGCTTAAAAGCCACCGAAATCGCTATTGCTCTCACTTCGTGAGTCTTGACCTTAAGCAAACAACGATCTTTCTCATTTAAATGAGAATGTGCTTCCCGGATTAAAAATCTAATAAAGTACGATAACGCATTTTTAGACATGGGCAATGAGGGCTTCTTAACGGAGCACCATAAGGCCTCAGAACCACCTCGTATAGGTTTAGTTCGAGCTAAGTAAAACTTAAGAGCTCTCACGGGGCACAGCACTCTTTCAACTTCATTACCTACGATTTCTGACAGACTAGGTATTTCAAAAGATTTAGGCCAAGGTCGAGAAGGCAGTTCGTTCTTGGCCAAAAAACCAAGTTGAAGAGAACATATAGCTTTATTCGTAGAGAAGCCGATGTTCTTACTAAAGGCATGGATCTCACTGACCCTTTTAGCCGAAGCCAAGCTCACTAAAAAAAAGTGTCTTGAGGGTGAGATCCTTCAGGGAGGCTGAATGTAATGGTTCAAACCTGTCTGACATCAGGAACTGCAGGACCACGTCCAAGTTCCAAGCAGGAGTAGACATACGACGCTCCTTAGAAGTCTCGAAAGACTTAAGAAGGTCTTGGAGATCTTTGTTATTTGACAGATCCAAGCCTCTATGTCTGAAAACAGAAGCCAACATGCTCCTGTAGCCTTTAATGGTGGGAGCAGAGAAGGAGCGAACATTTCTCAGATGCAGGAGAAAGTCCGCAATTTGCGCTACAGAGGTACTGGAAGAGGAAATGGAGGAGGACTTGCACCACTCTCTAAAACCTCCCACTTCGACTGGTAGACCTTGATAGTAGATGATCTCCTAGCCCTCGCGATCGCTCTGGCTGCCTCCTTCGAAAAGCCTCGAGCTCTTGAGAGTCTTTCGATAGTCTGAAGGCAGTCAGACGAAGCGCGGGGAGGCTTTGATGAAGTCTCCTTACGTGCGGTTGCCGTAAGAGATCCATCCGTAAGGGCAGACTCCTTGGGACATCTACAAGCCATTGAAGTACCTATGTGAACCACTCTCTCGCGGGCCAGAGGGGAGCAACCAACGTCAACCTTGTACCTTCGTGAGAGGCGAACTTCTGTAACACCTTGTTGACGATCTTGAACGGCGGAAATGCGTAAGCGTCCAGGTGAGCAGGGGGTTCAGGAACAACCACTACAGGGGAAGGATTAGGTTCAGGGGCATGGGAGGAGGAAAATTCCAAAGATCTAGAGGAGCTTCTCCTCACCCTATCTCTTTCGAGCTTACGAGTATATTTTTCATACTCAAGCCATTCGAATTCCGACAAGACCACGCACTCCTCACACCGATCTCCTAATTGGCAGGATTTACCCCGGCAATTAGAACAAACAGTATGAGGGTCGATAGAGGCCTTGGGAAGACGTTTGTTACATTCTCTCGCACACTTGCGATAAACAGGAGAAGGGTCAGCCATTTTGAACAACCAAAGAAAATCCAAGTCAAAGCCAAATTCATCAACAAGAAACACAAGTCAAAAAAAGGGTTTCAAGAGTTTTATTAAAGAAACACACCAACACAGCGAACGCCAATAAAACAACCAAAACAAAGTACTTCACCAATTCGGTAGAAAAATTCGAGGTCAACAGCGAGCGGAACCAACTTGTCGGCAAGACCGACAGAGAAGAACTGGAGTGGTTGACAAGTATATGCGGTATCTGGCCGATAGTCGGCGCTGGTGGGCACACCCGCAACCTTCACGGCGATCACTCGCGAGTTTTTGGATCTGTCGGGCCGTCGGAGACGTCAGCTATTATATATTCACCGGCTAAGTTTAATATTTAAAAATGGCTCGCTTTGGCGAACCTGATGGGGAAGACGCTCCACAGCACACAACCCCGCGGCAAACGGCATGGTCGAAAGAACTCACCGCGCCCTCAAGGCGTCCCTGATGGCGAGCTGCACCGACGGGGACTGGAAATCACGACTTCCTTGGGTACTACTCGGCCTTCGCATTGCCCCTCGCGCAGACGGCGAAGCTTCGCCCGCTGAAAAGGTTTACGGGGAAGCGCTCGCAGTTCCTGGCGAATTCTTTCCCTCATCAACCGACGACACGCAGCTGGATCACCTAAGGGACATCGCCAGGAAGTTCAGGCCGTGTTTCAAAACTTACCAGGACAGAACCAAGCACTTCAAGCCAAAAAGCCTGGATGACTGCGGGTACGTTTTCATCCGTGTCGACGCTCATCGACAACCACTAACTAGACCTTATCGAGGCCCCTACCGGGTAATTAAAAAGACAACGAAAGCCTTCCTTCTCGACGTCCATGGCCAAGAGGACTGGGTCTCAATAGACCGCATGAAACCAGCGTTTCTCGAAGGAAGCGACACCGCCTCCGCCGGACCTGGCAGATCCAAAGTTCCACCTCAAAACAAGCCGCCCAACGAAAGAAAAATCATCAAACGACGACAAGAGGAAGAGATCCTTACGCCGACCACCAGCGTGCCCCTCCGTTCAAAAACAAGAGGAACCCTCCGACGCCCGAAAAGATACGAAGATTGATCATCAGCCCTCTACGTCGCCCGATGTCTTGGGGGGGGGGGAGTACTTGTAAGGACACCGATCCCTTCGTCATCCAGAAAATCGACAAACTACTTATTTATTTGAATTCTCTTTTCGCCACACTGTGGTTTCCCATGTATATATATTCCGCTCTACCAGAGCTACATTTTGACATATGTATCATTTCATTACATGTTTCTGTTGACTCATAATTTGTATATTTGTAAGTGTAAGAAAACACATATATTTTGGTGGGCACTTCAATCTGATTTGGCGCCAGTGCCATCCTACCTTTCCGTCCGCACCTTGTAATATACTCCCGTGCACATTCGAATAAAGTATCAGTTGATCTTGGTGACGCTTGTCTCACTGTCCTTACAATAATAATAATAATAATAATACAGTAACATTAATAATGATAATAATAATTATAATAATAATAATAATAATAATAATAATAATAATAATTATAATAATAACAGTAAATTAATCTTTTCACAAAATTTTTCACATCAAGTCTGCTTAATGTTGAACTGCTAACACAATCTAATAAAGGGATTTTGACGAAGGAAAAATGTATTTCTGGGGAGAGACCTGTGACGCCCGGTGAAAAGGGTCCTTCTTTACACTTTTCTGATATAAATCTTCCAAATATACTAGAGAAAGATAAAAGCATGGAATGCAGAGGTTACAACCCTCGCGCGAGCACCTTGTTGGTGTCGTGTATTTAACAAGGGTGTGTGAAAACCACTATTCACAGGCTGTCTTCCATTTAGATAACCCCTTCATCAAAGGGGAGGGCCGTGACAGGCCCTAAAGAATACAGTTGGGCTACCCCACCGACACCTACTACTCGCGCTCTCCAAGTCATCCTTCTGTTTTGGACTTGCCCGCAAAGTTGATAAGTGTTTTTCCCAGTGTTTTTCGAAGTGATTGTCGTTAAAATAATAATAATAATAATAATAATAATAATAATAATAATAATAATAATAATAACAGTAAAAATAACCTCTTCACAAAATTTCTCACATCAAGTCTGCTTAATGTTGAACTGCTAACAGGTCTTTATTTTTTGGTGATGTGAAGAATCTTCTTCCCTAAATTGCTTCCTAATAGACTGTGTCCAACAAGAACATTCATGCAATGAAATTTAAGATGACTATTTCCTAGAGGCAGCAGGAATGGCTGGGGAAAAGAAAAAACTAGATACAAGAATGAATAATTAGAGTAAATTTGCTAAATTGCAGATAATACTATAACTGACAATTAATGATAACGTCTCATAATGATGATGAGTACCTGTATTCAGTAGCCATTGGGCTGAAGAGATGGTGGATTCAAGTAAACAGTGAGGTAGATATATGATGCAGAAATTTGATGTCAAAACCAGAAGTCCAAAAGCAAAATTTTGCATCTAATGAGTTTACAGATTTTGTATGGAGAGAGGATAATTAGAAGGAATCAGACACTCAAAACCAGGGGCCAGCATCTTTTACTAGCAAGAAATAAGGATCACATCATGGATAGATATGAATCTGCGATAAACAGTGTAATGTATTCATTTCCAATACTTAGCAATCATGCTTTCATGAAACACATAAGAAGGATGACAAGAAAAATAAACGTTCCACATACAATATGATAAAAGGTATAAAGTACACTGTACAGTATTTTTATATGACAACACAATCAACGGATAAAACTACAGCTTGTGAAGTAAAGTTAACATTAAAAATATATCATGAATAAGAGTCCAAAAAATTATTATTTGAGACAATGTATTTCAACTAGTATGGCAATAAGAATGTAAAATGTGGAAAAACCATATCTGTGGCAAGCACAAAACATTTAATACTATACAGTAGAAAAATGGATGATTAAGAATAAAAAGGTTTGGTAAACACATTTCCTAGTTTTGGCTTCAAATATGTCAGTTTTAATAGAATTAGATGGTTCACACAACTGATGATGGTAGCCAATGACTTGCATTCGGGAAATACAGTAGCAATAAGAAATCCAAATTAAAACATAACATAATTACAAAGTACATTTGTTTAAAAGTATGAAAATTAATATAATTAGGAAATACTGTACACAATTCACATTTCTTACCTGTAACAAGAGCTACTTTTCCTGCAAACAGCTGTGGCGACATCTTTATGTATTGATTTTGAGAAATTTCTGAAATACAATACAGGTACTGCAGAAATTAGGAAAATGTTATTTTCCTTAGTAAAATAAATTTTTGAATATACTTACCCGATGATCATATAGCTGTCAGCTCTGCTGCCCGACAGAAAAAACCTACGGGCGGAATACGCCAGCGATCGCTATACAGGTGGGGGTGTACATCAACAGCGCCATCTGTCAAGTAGGTACTCAAGTACTCGATGTCAACATAGAACCAATTTTCTCCTCTGTCCACTGGGTCTCTATTGGGGAGGAAGGGTGGGTCCTTTAATTTATGATCATCGGGTAAGTATATTCAAAAATTTATTTTACTAAGGAAAATAACATTTTTCAATATTAAACTTACTGGATGATCATATAGCTGATTCACACCCAGGGGGGTGGGTAGAGACCAGCATTACATGTTGACATTATTATGAGCTAAGTATTCCGTATTTCATTTTAGCAGTTATTCAAAATAACAAGCATAAAATAAATAAGTACCTGGTAAGGAAGACGACTTGAACAATTACTCTGCTTTTTAAGTACGTCTTCCTTACTGAGCCTCGCGATCCTCATAGGATGCTGAGCGACTCCTAGGAGCTGAAGTATGAAGGGTTGCAACCCATACTAAAGGTCCTCATCAAAACCTCTAATCTAGGCGCTTCTCAAGAAATGATTTTGACCACCCGCCAAATCAAGTAGGATGCGAAAGGCTTCTTAGCCTTCCGGACAACCCAAAAATATTTCAAGAGAAAGATTAAAAAGGTTCTGGAATTAGGGAATTGTAGTGGTGGAGCCCCCACCACTACTGCACTCGTTGCTACGAATGGTCCCAGAGTGTAGCAGTTCTCGTAAAGAGACTGGACATTCTTAAGATAAAAGACGCGAACACTGATTTGCTTTTCCAATAGGTTGCGTCGAATATACTTTGCAGAGATCTATTTTGTTTAAAGGCCACGGAAGTTGTGACAGCTCTAACTTCGTGTGTCCTTACCTTCAGCCAAGCTTGGTCTTCCTCATTCAGAAGGGAATGAGCTTCTCGTATTAACAGTCTGATAAAATAGGATAAAGAATTCTCTGACATAGGCAAAGATGGATTCTTAACTGAACACCATAAAGCTTCAGACGGGCCTCGTAAAGGTTTTTAAAATAGAACTTAAGAGCTCTTACAGGACATAATACTCTTTCTAGTTCATTTCCAACCATACGATAAGTTTGGAATATCGAACGATATTGGTCAAGGCCGAGAAGGCAGCTCGTGTTTGGCTAGAAAACCAAGTTGTAGAACATGTAGCCGTTTCGGATGAGAATCCGATGTTCTTGCTGAAGGCATGAATCTCACTGACTCTTTTAGCTGTGGTTAAGCATATCAGGAAAAGAGTCTTAAAGGTGAGATCTTTCAGGGAGGCTGATTGAAGTGGTTCGAACCTGTTTGACATAAGGAATCTTAGAACCACGTCTAAATTCCAACCAGGTGTAACCAAACGACGCTCCTTCGTGGTCTCAAAAGACTTAAGGAGGTCCTGTAGATCTTTATTGTTGGAAAGATCTAAGCCTCTGTGACGGAAGACTGATGCCAACATGCTTCTGTAACCCTTGATAGTGGTAGCTGAAAGAGATCGTTCTTTCCTCAGATATAAGCGGAAGTCAGCTATTTGAGTTACAGAGGTACTGGTCAAGGAAACGGATACTGACTTGCACCAGTTTCGGAAGATTTCCCACTTCGATTGGTAGACTCTAAGGGTGGATGTTCTCCTTGCTCTAGCAATCGCTCTGGTTGCCTCCTTCGAAAAACCTCTAGTTCTCGAGAGTCTTTCGATAGTCTGAAGGCAGTCACACGAAGAGCGTGGAGGCCTTGGAGTACCTTCTTTACGCGTGGCAGACGTAGCAGGTCCACCCTTAGGGGAAGTGTTCTGGGAACGTCTACTAGCCATCGAAGTACCTCGGTGAGTTATTCTCTCGCGGGCCAGAGGGAAGCAACTAGCGTCAACTTTGTCCCTACGTGAGAGGCGAACTTCTGCAGTACCTTGTTGACAATCTAGAACGGAGGGAATGCATATAGATTTAGATGTGACCAATCTAGTAGAAAGGCATCTATATGAACTACTGCTGGGTCCGGGATAGGTGAGCAAAGTATTGGGAGCCTCTTGGTCATCGAGGTTGCGAAGAGATCTATGGTTGGCTGGCCCAAGGTGGCCCAAAGTCTCTTGCATACATCCTTGTGGAGGGTCCAATATGTTGGAATTATTTGTCCCTTCCTACTGAGACAATCTGCTATGACATTCAAGTTGCCTTGGATGAACCTCGTTACAAGTGAAAAGTCTAGACCTGTTGAACAGGAGAGGAGGTCTCTTGCGAACTCGTACCATGTCAGAGAGTAGGTCCCTCCTTGCTTGGAGATGTACGTCAAAGCAGGGTGTTGTCCGTGTTCACCTCCACCACTTTGCCTTGAAGGAGAGACCTGAAGCTTTCCAGGTCAGACGTACTGCCAGAAGCTTCTTGCAGTTGAAATGCATTGTCCTTTGACTCGAGTTCCATAATCCCGAGCATTCCCTACCGCCTAATGTCGCACCCCAGCCTACGTCCGATGCGACCGAGAAGAGAATGTGGTTGGGAGTCTGAACAGTCAGGGGAAGACCCTTTCAAAGGTTGATAAAGTCCTTTCACCAAGTCAGACCAGACTTTATCTTTCCGGAAACCGGGATCGAGACCGCTTCTAGCGTCTTGTCCTTTTCCAGTGAAAAGCTAGATGATACAGAAGAGGACAGAGGTGTAGTCTTCCAAGTGACACAAATTGAACCACGGATGACAGGGTCCTAACCAGACTCATCCACAGCCTGACAGGGCAGTGTTCCTTCTTCAGCATCTTCTGGATGGATAGCAGGGCTGGGGGTTGATCGTCTTGTTCAGCAATGTCCTCATCAGAGGGTTCCTCATCCGAAACTGATGAGGAAACGGCAACGGAGTGGGCAACGTCTGACTCGCTGAATCCGGTCGCACTGGTGGATGCGTGACAGAGCCGGACACAAGATCATGGTACTGCTGCACAGTCTGTGAACTGTCAACCATGGGGACGCGAGGAAGTACAGCGTCAACCCGAAACTGTCTAGACTGTCTGGGTTGTGCAGTCAACCCCCTACCGGGTTGCTGAGGTTGCCGCACTGCGTCACAACAAGTCACCTCTGCTGGTTGTTGAACGTCTTCCTAGTGACACACTGAACGTCCACAACCACCTCCGAGAGTCGCTTAACGTCAAACGTGCGACTGGCAACCCACACTGGGTCGCACCGGTGGAGGAACCATCTCAACTGGCGGACGTGAGTAGGATACCTCAGCGTCAACAGGGCGTACAACCAACCGGTAGGAAGGTTGTTGGCTAGAAGGTTCTTCTCCGTAAAAAATCCTCTATCAAGGACACAAGCTTGGACTGTATGTCTTGCAACAAAGCCCATTAGGGTCTATGGGAGCAGGTGTGGCAACAGACGGGGTTAGCGACTGAAGCGGAACCATTTACCATCCCTGGAAGCCTTGTTATGCTTAAATTAAAGTCCATAGGAGGCTAAGCAGCTTAAGGCTCCTCTCCAAATGACAGAGTCCTCAAAGGAATATCAGAAGGAGGGAGAACAGCACTTTCTCATCTACAGTAACCATGTCCGAGAAAAGCTAGGTTATCTCAGTGAGGGTCTCACTGGTGCATAAGCAGCAGACCAGAAGGCAACGTTATGTAACTGTTTGACAGTCTGTGAACTGTCAAAAACTGAACTGTCAACCACAACAAGTGCGTGAGGACATACAGCACTGGTGCATTAGTAGCAGACCAGAAGGCAACGTCATGTAACTGCTTGACAGTTTGTGAGCTGGCAACAACCAAAGCTGTGTGGGGAAGCCTCAACTCCTGACTGACTAGTCTGCTGCGGGCGAGTGGCGGTAACCACAGTGGGTTGCGGAGGCTGATACACCGTGTCAAAACACGGCAGCTTGTGGTAGCTCACGCACGGCAACGGAGTGCTCCGTGTGTCTGTGGGAGTCAGCATGCGTCTGGCAGGGTCGACTGCGCATGGGTGGAGGAGCTCTCACAACAAGAGTGTGGGAGCAGGCAGCCATGCTGGGCGCACAACCGTGGCAGGTTGTAGGCAAACGGGTGCATCGTCAACCTTCTCCACAGTCGGAGTGTGGGAGCAGGCAACAACCAAAGTGGAGTGGTGGTGCGTGGTGGGGACTGCCGTGGGTTGCGGAAACTAACGCATCGCGTCAAAACACGGCAGCTTGACTCCACCTTCCCACTGCTGATGCGGTAGCTCACGCATGTTAACGGAGGGAGCCGCACGTCGGCTAACGTTAACATGCGTCTGGCAGGGTCGATTGCGCATCGGAGGTGGAGCTCTCCGCAGCTGGAGTGTGGGAGCAGGCAGTCTCAGCGTGAGCTGGGCGCACTACCGTGGCAGGTTGTAGGCTAACGAGAGCAGTGTCAACCTTCTCCGCACGATACTCCTGCATAACCGCAGCTAACTGAGTCTGCATAGACTGCAGTAAAGACCACTTAGGGTCTACAAAAAACGGCAACAGACGGAGCTACTGTCCGTTGTGACTGAGGGTCTAAAACAGCTGGTGCGGCAACAGACGGAGTTACTGCCTGTTGCGGTACCACCTTGCCTCTCTTGGGAGGTGTGCAGTCGTCGGATGACTGCAGCGAGTCCGAACTGACCCAGTGGCTACACCTAGGCCGTTGGACTTGCGCGGAAGAGATCGACTTGCACTTAAAAAGCTGCAATATGTGGTCCATGGTTTCTTACGAGAAACCTCTTCCGCAGACGAGGAATAAATGGGCTCTCTCGTCTTTGTGTGGGTGGGGCGATCACGTCGGCTAACGTGGGTAGATACGCCCGAAACCACAGGGGGAAAAACGTCTGTTCGTTGATCAAGGCCTGTGGAACCCATAAGTCGTTCGACATTACTTCTCCCCTGGGCTTGGGAGCTTGTAAGAGGTCCCGGACTAGGTGAACGACTGGCACGAACAGACGAACCCTCGGACGCAACACTGTAACACTTTGCGCATATCACTTTATCACTTTTGATTTTCTGTTTTGCACTTATTTCACTGAAATCAAAACTTTAACTGATTTCTACCTGAAACACGCAATCCTATCCTTCATTAAAAGGTAGTAATTGCGAAAACAGTCTTACAATGCAACAGAAAAACATAAATAAAGATAAAGAATTCAGTGGCTGGAAAAGAGACTAAACACTAGATCAAATAAACTACGTTTACAATCTCTCACCGCACAAAGCCTGGGAACAAGAATAAAACCCTAGAAACGTTTTACCTTCTTCCCCTACAGCGACTAGGGAGGAGAGTAAAAAACGAGAACAACGTTACCCGCTTGAACGAAACGTTTATTCTCCTCTCTCTCCCTCCGTCTCTATCTCTCTCTCTCTTCTCTCTTGATTTCGCACCTGAGAGAAGAGCCCAATTATATATCGTTAAAACATGTTATTTGCTAAAGGAAAAAACTGAAAGGTTTTCCAAATAAAAAGTTCCTTTAATTTAGAATTTAAACCATTTAAGCTAAGAAAGAATGAACGAAATGCTAGAATCGGTTTACTCTTACTGCAAAGTGAAACCGTGATACACTCTCTCTCTATCGTAACGATAGAGCGCATGTTGAACGTTCTGAACGTCAACAACTGCGTAGACTAAAAAACTAAACGTTAGTTCATCTTTGAAAACAGTACGAGACTATCAAAGAAATTCTTTCATAAAACATAAAAATTAAAAAAAGTATTAAATTCTTTAAAGGTTAAATACGATATAACGGGCTCAATGTTAATTAACTTCGGTTCCAAGTTAGGACCGCCTACTATTAGGAAAGGTCGCATATAAACAAACATAAAAAATTTATTTTTTATAAGTTTATAATAAATGGAAAGTTAATTGAAGAGGCCTATAAAGGCGGAGAGATATAAAATAAATAGATCTATAACGTGTTAAGCAAAATTACCAAAAACCTAAACACACTTCCGTCTAAGGGAAGGGTCGGCTATTTAAAAGTGAAAGAGAGTCCATACTCTCTTCGTCACTATAATTAATTCTATCCAAAACGAGTTCAAGTTTTGAAATGAAGATAAAACCCCTGCATAGCGAAAGCTCAAAACTGGAAAAGTGTACTTCACCAAATCGTTGTGAAAACAAATCCAGTTAGGGACGGCGTATTTAGTAGGTCTTGCCAGTGGCACGACAGAGGGAAAATTGGTTCTATGTTGACATCGAGTACTTGAGTACCTACTTGACAGATGGCGCTGTTGATGTACACCCCCACCTGTATAGCGATCGCTGGCGTATTCCGCCCGTAGGTTTTTTCTGTCGGGCAGCAGAGCTGACAGCTATATGATCATCGGGTAAGTTTAATATTGAAAAATAATTGTTACATAAAAATAATTAAATCTTAAATAACCTTCACAAAACTTGCATTTAACCTACTCTGAAAATGCTTCATGAATACAGTAAAAGAAAATTCATACACAAAAATTAATTTTTTCAACTTATCAAATTATATTTCATAATAAATTGCATTACATTCCTGAATAATTACTTTCTATTAAAAAAATATACTTAACAATCATATGAAAAAAATTTCAAAGCCAAGAGTGAAAATTGTTCAAACAGGATATAATTTCACTTTGTAAACAAAATTAGATGAAAAAGTAGGAGAAATCTCAATGTAAGGCAATGATATGTAGCCAGCAGCCTAAATCTTCTGTATACATTCCTTGACCACTTTAAGCTTCAGTGTTTTGGGACTGAGGAAATAGTAGAATGCTGACAGAACAAAAGATCTACAGACTTAGAGACCTGGGCTTAGCATATTTCTTCCATTATCCCAAATGGAATCCTGTTAAGTTCTACTACACCATCTAACAATATCAGTACAGTAATTGAATTCACAAATAGTTCTGGGAAGAAATTATCTATTGGCTACTAATTTCTCATGTACCATAACATATTGTAATGGACATTGCCTGCAATGAAGTCTCCTTACACAGTTTATTTGAAAGCCTTCTTGAAACTTCCAAGGCAAATTAATATTCACTTGAAAAGTTCAATCGTAGTTTAAAACCTATTTTGAGCTAAAAACCGAAGTCAATACTTAAGTGAAATCTGCTTCTAGTGCCTTGAAAATAGGGCTTCCAAAATAACTACCATAACTTTCCCTATCCCCTGGAAAGTACACAGCAACTGTGCAGTTTATCCATCCTAAGAGGGTATTTAAAGTCTTCCTTTTTTCAAATAACCCTGGGATGTATACATCTCAACCATTGTCTGGTGTACACTACACACTGGGTTATATGCATTCCTCATGCCACATAGTGGTTAAGGTTGGTGAGTATGGAAATTGTCTTAGCTATCTTTGGTAATAAAGGAAGATTATAAAGCTTTAAAAGATTAGTTATGACTATTCTAATGATGTTAAGTAGACCTTGTCACAACATTACAGTTGTCATCCTATATCTGGGAATCATTAGGCAAAGCTAGTTATTAAAACCCTTCCTACCTATGTATTCTCAAAAGGACCAGAATCCTGTTTATGGCATCATACAACTTTCCCTTATCAGACTACTTAAGGCAGTCTCATTTGGATACAATTCTGGCATCTTGGCAACAGTTCTCCCTCACTGTCAGTAAAACCAGTTAAATCAACACAATGTTAATATGACTATCCTTTTCTAATAGAGACAGCTAAATTGCATACAACATTTCTGGACTGAAGTACTAGAATTAGGTCAGGTCAATGGAGGTTACTGTGTTATTGAGCAATTTTCCTTGAAACATAATGTTTGAAATAACAATTGTGTGTAAAAAACAGATGATAATATTTCAAGTGAGTTACTCACTTGAATATCTACATAAATCTCATATGAGGAAAGGAAATTGCTTTGAGATAATAGCGGATAATTTGGCACGTTACAACGACTGTGCCAATTACTTTAAAAGGTGAATGAACGATGAATCAATTTCTTTCAATGGTGTAATAAACTGTCGTAACATCATTGGGCAATGGATAACAATTCAAGTGGTTTTTTTATGACGAAATATACAGGGCCAGCATATATGGGAAATATACTGTACCTTAACGTACAATAAGTAAGGTTAGGTAGGGTAAGTGGGGCTGGGATAGGTGGGATGATAAAGCCAGGAGGAACATGAGCTATGAATATTTATAAGTGCCGGTGCAAGTTCGTAATTGCTCCCTCTCAGACCATTGGTCATAACACTCAAAGGACAATGATAAAGATTTATCAGCTTTTTCTAATATCACTCCTACAGAAAGTAGCAGGTTTGCAAATTATATTCCTGGGAGCATTTGTAGGAGGTTGGGTCACAGTTCAAATTATAGGCAAGGGCATCTTAACTTAATCTTACCTACCATCTACCATACCAAGCTTAACTAACCTTACCCTAAACTAATTCATCTATTAAAGGAATTAGATGATGTACCCTACATGCTACAAATTACCCTAACTTTGTAATCCCTTAAATTACTAGGAAGGTATAACTAGGGGAAAAAATAAAAATGCAAGTATTTTTTATAAACAAAGATAACCAAAAGCACAAAAAAAATATACTCCTTGTATATCAAAAAGCGGTGTCTCTATCCTGGCCTTGATTTAGTATAAAAGTAATTTTTTGGTTCTGCACTTACTACCAGTGGATAAATATATAAATATTGACCTTCACACCAACACTGATAAACATCAAA
The DNA here is from genome assembly GCF_036898095.1 of Palaemon carinicauda. Lineage (NCBI taxonomy): Eukaryota > Metazoa > Arthropoda > Malacostraca > Decapoda > Palaemonidae > Palaemon > Palaemon carinicauda. The sequence continues at coordinate 11,757,169 of NC_090736.1, read as the reverse complement.
GTCTTACATTTCCCCTAACCTAAATAAGGACACTATCCTCACGGAAGGGGAAACATTCCAAACAGAAAATATGGTAAAGTTTTACTGTATTACAGGATATCATTACCCAGTAATACAGTACAATGATACCTAAACATCAATGTCTTACATTCCCCCTAACCTGAATAAGGACACTGTCCATATTCTCTAGTACACAGCAAGGGGTAAAATTGTATTAACGGACGGGGAAACATTTCGAACAGAAACATGATTTCCGGACTAACTTCGTTCTCCTATAGGGAAGAGTTGGTTTTTACTAATAAAGGTTTCCCCGTTCGTAACTATAATAATACCCATTACAATATGCCAGAATGCTGCATAGGTAGTTGTATTGATACTTGAAAGGTTTATGACAACACAAATCCATACCATGACTTTGTAATAGTGTAACATGGAGGTCTTACAACACACCAACATTACATATAAAAATAGACTGGAACATAAAATTATACATAAAATCCATTGGTACGATATTGGTAATAAAAAGATAAACGAAGAATTGGGAGAAAGGTTAGTTCCGTAATAGATCTGGCATATATCACATACGGATTACGCTTCCAAAGGGAATTTAAAGAGCCATATAGCTGCTTCATATACCTAGGGAAGGAAATATACCTTTATAAGATTAAATAAAGACACTATTTCATTTTATTCAAGAAAACAATAATGACATTCACACAAACCCATTTATTCTCTTACCAGAAGTAATGTTAGTAGTAACGAAGAAATTTCAAGTAGAACGGCTCTCTTCTTTGAGCTTGTCTAATTTTGTTTTTCTTTTTCGTATATCACATATTTTTCTCCAGTCATTCCAATTGTTTCTTCAATGGACAGATTCTGTGAAAATTACCAACTTTACCTCACTACTACAATGATCACTAATGCTCTAATTTATATAAAAATTCGGCGTTGTATTTTCACTGTTTTCCCTCAGTTTTCTTATGGTTGTCTTTGCTTCGATTTGCTAAATAAAATTACATTTAGGTATAACTAACATTTTCTTTAACATTTCTGATTCAGTCCATTTTCTTATTTTCATACTAATCCAAGGAGACTTCCTGTTACTCCTGTTCGTATTTCATATAAGGTAAATTCTTTTAAGGAATCAATATATTATTTTGTGCCACGTGAAATATCACTGAGGCATGATTCGACAGTCAGGAGTACCTGGGGAGGAAATCCTTAAATAACACTTAAATTAAAAGACAACAAGATGGAGAAAAGGGGGTAACAGAGTAGAAAGCTAAAAAGTTGGTATTTTATGGGTTAAAGAAGCATTAAAAAGACCTTTATATACCAACTACTGTGCATTGATCTATAAATCTCATTCATCTAGTTTGCTTCTTTTTCCCAGTCAAGCTACAACCCTAGTTAAAAAGCAAGTTGATGTACGACGTTTTTAATATGACTGAAATTGTCAAAATTCTATTTTTCTTCAGTTTTTT
>NC_090736.1:11558185-11753185 GCF_036898095.1 Palaemon carinicauda | reverse complement strand
CTTGCAGTCCCCTTTATTCAACTTAAATTTAGACAAGGGAAGAATTATTCCCCTCACCCCTTCATTTGGGAACTTTGTGACATCTAGTAATGTTGTACCCTTATAATTCTTAGTCACATTTATCGCTCCTAAATTTGTGTAAGGGAAGAGCTATTTCTCTTGGCATTTCTTTTATCTTCCCTACAATTATATAAGGGAAGAATTATTCCTCTCGCCCATTTTTAGGAATTTTGCAATGTCTAGTAATGTTGTACCCAAAAAGTTTTATAGTTATTTTATCACTCTTGCATTTATACTGGAGAATTCTTTTTCTTCTTAAAGCTTCCCTTAGAAACTTTGCAACAATTAATAATGATTTACCTAAACAATTCTTTTACTCACCTCTACCATCCTTACATTTACACAAGGGACGACTTATTCCTCTTGTTTCTTCCTTCAGGAACTTTCCAACATCCTGTATTTTTGCACTGCTACAATTGTTACCTTGACCTTTAAAATCCTCACATTCATACATGAGAAGAATTATTCGTCTCACCCCTACCTTAAAAATTGTACAGTATTCCTTTAATACTTACAGTCACCTTTATCATCCTTAAACTTATACATGGAAACCATTATTCCTCTTACCCCTTGTTTTATGAACTTGGCAACATCTAGTATAGTTCTACTACCATCTATATAGACACATTTATCACTGCTGTATTTATACCAAGCAAGAATTATTTCTCTCACCTCTTCCATCATTTAAAAATTAAATCCATTTTTCATGTTTTGATTTGTGCGAACAGATCAATAATTTTCCCCTTGGTCTCTAGATGACAACTGAAGAAATTTTTCTACATTGAAATGGATTATATATACTGTAGTAGCTGGAAGTAAAATAATAATCTAATTCTACATTTTACAGCATTCAAGTACCTCACACACACAGTACAAAAAAAAATAACTTCCACCAGCATGCTAAGGTCAGCACTGCGGGAGCGACAGTGCTCACTCTCCCTCACAGCTTCGTGTGCAGCTTCCAATGAGCACATGCACAAAACAGCCAATCGCCATGCTGGTGGACCTGTAAAGTGTACAGTTCCAGACAAAGATTTTTTTACCTCTATCAACTGAGGGACGGCTACTGACATTAAGCTTAAGGATTATACATTGTACTAGTATAAAGAAAATTAAAGAATAAAATCATTATATCTAATTTTGTCGATTAGAAAGGTATCCAACTTACGTCAGTGGTCATGAAAATATATAGTATGCTTATTCTAAAGAGACTAAAGAGAAAGATTGATGAAAAGCTGAGAGATAACAAGCAGGGTTTAGAAAATGTAGTAGTACATACATACATATACCAAAGCACTTCCCCCAATTTTGGGGGGTAGCTGACATCAAACAAATGAAAAAAGGGGACCTTCCCTCTCTCTGTTCCTCCCAGCCTGACAAGGGACTCAACCGAGTTTGGCTGGTACTGTTAGGGTACCAAAGCGCACCCTCCCCCATTATCCACCACAGATGAAGCTTCATAGCGTTGAATCCCCTACTGCTGCTACCTTCGCGGTCATCCAAGGTGACCGGAGGAAGCAGCAGGGCCTACTGGAACTGTGTCATAATTGCTCGCCATTCATTCCTATTTCTAGCATACTCCCTTGCCTCTCTCACCTCTATCCTCCTATCACCCAGAGCTTTCTTCACTCCATCCATCCACCCAAACCTTGGCCTTCCTCTTGTACTTCTCCCATCAACTCTTGCATTCATCAGCCATTTTCCATTCTCTCAACATGGCCAAACCACCTCAACAAATTCACATCCACTCTAGCTGCTAACTCATTTCTTACACCCGTTCTCAGCCTCACTACTTCGTAGAAGTAATACCAACCAAATTTTCATTTAGAGACATGTACAACAATGCATAGAATATAGAAATCAACTTTAAAGGGTTTAAAGGTTTAAAGGCCGCTCATGAATGGCGCAGGCAAGGAACAGTGACATTGCCCTATCAAGCAGGACAATGCCCCAGAGACTGACCATATATACATAATGATCAGCGTCCAAGCCCCTTCACCACCCAAGCTAAGACTAAGGAGGTCCAGGCAATGGCTGCTGATGAATCAGCAGATAGACCTATAGGCTCTTCCAAACACCCCCCAAAAGAATATTGGAAGTTAAATGGCAGGACAGGATCAGAAACGAAAGAATAGGAGAGATTACCAAAGTGCCATATGTGGATGAGATCTTGGTGAGGGGTAGATAGAGATGATTTGGGCATGCTCTTCACACTCCCTAAGAGAGATTAGTTCACCATACATTTAACTAGGCTTCACAAGGCACTAGAAGAATTGGAAGCCCCAGGCCTACATGGCCAAGGATATAAAACTCCACCTTACTTCTATTTTATTATCCTCATTAAATTGATAAAGGAGTACAGTACTTTCTTCTGGTGACTGCATAAGTAAACCATTCTACTCTGTGTCGTTTCCTTTGTCTTCCAAGATATACTTTGATATTGCATAGTAATGCTGTGGTCCCCTCGTCCGACCTGGATTTATCTATAAGTTAGCAAACCCACATGAACTTCAGCACTACATCATGAACCCACTACCAGTATTTTGACTGTACAATATAAAGGCATGAACAAAGAGGGAGCAGTTTCTGGATTGGTTCAAATATTGTTTCCTGTATGAGATTGAGCTGTACCTGGGGCAGCTAGCCCTCAACAGTACTCCCGGACAACATCTGCTCAAGTTCTCTATGATAATGTACAGGTAGTCCTCTTTCCCCAAACACCATATCACTTATCCATCTGATGGACCAGGTATCACTAAGAAATTTAATACCTATTACAGGAAATATGTGATAGTCATACTTCAATCCAAATATGGATGACAATCTCAACCCAGAAGTTATGCAATACTGAAAGTTTCACCATTATTGACTGCCTTTCTGTGGTAGGAAATCTTTCAGGGATATAAAGCCACAATGTAAATGCCTGCTAGAAACATTTGTGGCCAATAAGTGTGAAGGATTTTAAGAGCTTTGGTCCTGATGATGCCTTCAATGAAGCAGTAAAGAAAATCACGAAACCGAGAAAGATAATGACCATCAAACTCCAGAAGTGGCTGAGAATGAGGTCTTTGAACTGCTTGAAGAGTAAAGTACTGAGCTGACCAAGGAGGAACTTGAGGATTTGGTACAGCCAGGAAGCAAAAAGAAAAAAGGAAAAGATGAGCGTGAGGAAACTGCATCACCCTTAAGCTGGGGAACATATCATGGTAGCTAGAGGCATTAAAAGATCCTGCCTTTCACACTGACCAATCCTTGGTGCTTGCCATGTAAGAAGCTTTTTCTCGATACATAAACCTCAGGGAGGAAATGAAGTGGAAAACAGCTCCCCACCAAAACGTTCTTCAGCTTAAAAGAAATATTCTCCTGCTAACCACTGAATTTGCTTAAACTTCTACACATTTTACAGCCCCAGTGGAAATTTACAGCAGTGGTGACGATGTAGAAGGACCTTTTCCTATCACTAAATAATAGGTGAAGTATTTTTACAGAGCTAGTGAAGCATTGTTCATAAAGTGCTTCATAAGGTTTGTAAAAATTAACATATCTAATCTAATTTCCTGACAGATATAGATTTTTTTTGTTCAAAGCATGATGAACAGGTAGGAGGAAACAGGGATGAGACTATTTTGATTTGCCATGCCATGCATTTAGGTAATTACTATCTTGTAATTCATTCATCATCCACTAGTAACTGTATGGCTTATCATCTCCATCAAAACCATCAAGAATGAAGACTATGTTGACTCCAAAATGGAAGGGAGTTGGCAAGAAAGATTTGCTAGAGAACAGTAAATTCATCAGCTTTGACAAATTTTCTCTTATTAATTTACCACCATTTTTAAATTCTCCATGGGGCGGTTGATGGAATGATCACACAACGGTTACTTGGTAAGGGTTCTGAGTATTTCATTCTCGTTACAGGGTGAGGAAGCCATAATCTGTGGTTCTAAGTCATTCACAGGTATCTGTTACCTACCACTAGGGTCAAAATGTACAACAATATCTCTCCTTTTTGTGAGTCAGCAGTTGATATTTTCATAACATGTTCATCAATTTATTCAGCATTCTATCGGAGGGAAACTAGATAAGGTTACAAAGACCGTTATAGATATATGACATAATCTTTATGAAAAGAAACAGTGTTGACTTTGATTTCAAATCAATAAAAAATATAATACTAAGAAATAAACTTAACCCTTTTACCCCCAAAGGACATACTGGTACGTTTCACAAAAGCCATCCCTTTACCCCCATGGACGTACCGGTACGTCCTTGCAAAGAAATGCTATAAAAATTTTTTTTTTCATATTTTTGATAATTTTTTGAGAAAATTCAGGCATTTTCCAAGAAAATGAGACCAACCTGACCTCTCTATGACAAAAATTAAGGCTGTTAGAGCAATTTAAAAAAAATATACTGCAAAATGTGTTGGGAAAAAAATAACCCCCTGGGGGTTAAGGGTTGGAAATTTCCAAATAGCCTGGGGGTAAAAGGGTTAATGCCTACAGAGCTAGATTAATAGAAAAAACCTGTAAGAACAGATAAAAAGATAAAATGAATTTGTATGTGCTTTTAAGTTGCTCAATAAATTTCATTACTAGGGGACAATATCCTTTTAACCATTTAATGAAATTTACTGTACAGTAACACACACACAAAAAACTTTACAAGAACTAATATGCGAATTTTAAATGAAGCAATATTCAGTTCTTTCTGATGATAGAAAGATCATAAAAGTCACCCTTTAAAAATAAGTATATAAATGCTTTATAAGTGTTTTGAGAATAAAAATTATAAAACATCAATAAATCAAGGCAAAAATTACATCACCTTTCAGAAATTTGTTAAAAGTACAGTATGAATGTGTGTAAACCCAACAACAATATTCATTACGGTATATGAAATATAAGTTTTATTTAGCCTAATGCAATAAATAAATGGAACTTCCCTTAGTAGTTGGGAAATTAAACAGAGAAACCACAGCAGTTGTGTACCTGTAGCACATACAGCATAAAAAATAACCCGATGATTGTACTCGCAATTACAGTTTTCTATTATCATTTCCTTAAATGTGTAGCACTGTAGTTCCCTACTCTTAAGCAAAAAGGATGTGAATAATGACTAGGTTAAAGGTATACTGATGTGTATAACTAGGCATTAAGAGGTGTTCTTTCATAGTCCACTAAATTACTAATCTGGCAATACTATGGAACTGGAGATTCTAGAAAATCATTTTTGTATATGTACTTTATCACAATAAAATTTGAGTGCTATATAAAAATAACATTTCACATACAAAATATTCATTTAAGAAATGGCTAAGGCAGAAATATTCTAGCCAGCCTTCCTTCAAATTATAGAAAAAATATATATCCAATATTACAGTACAGTATTACTCCAAGACTAAAATACATGTAAATACACTACACTTTATGTATCAATGATTACTTATCACCTATTTTTCCTTTAAGCATAATTATTTTGTTGTTCTGGCCCCAATCAGTCCTCCCAATGGGTTCTACTACTTGAGCTCTGTTGAAAAAAAAAGAAAAAAATAAAGTTGTTGCAATAACAAAATAAGTACAATAGTGAAATAATTGCAACTTTCTATATAACAGAAGTTTTTTCATACTAACTCTAACATATATATTATGGTTGCGATATTCCTAGCATCAATGGTCTTTTGTCCAGGAGAGAGTTTCAAGTTGTCCATTAGACAGAAGAAAATTGAAAAATGGACTACAGATACAGCAGTACTGTACTTCGATATATGAGTTTAATCTATTCTTGGAGGAAGCTCACAAGCCCAAATGCTTGTTAATCAAAACAATTTTCCCCATAAGAAATAAAAGGAACACGATGTGTTCCCCATATTCATAAATACATACAGTATACACTCAGTTTTAAAGATTTGTATTGTTAGTTAAAAAAAAAATATTACAACCCCTATCATCAAAAATGGATACAAATGAATAATTCATAATAAATGAATAGAAATACTGTACAGTGTTGACAAAATTAACTCTCACTTTAACTTTAAGGAGAGGTGTGGCTGGCATAAGGGAGACGAGAGAGGAGGAGGAGGGGGTTATTGCTTAGAGGGAGAATCTCCCTCCATGAGAACATTGGTAAAATATCAGGAGTTCTCTCTCTTGAATGGAGTTCAAAATACCACAAACTTAATCACTTAATTTACGTTGTTTGGACAGTGTGTCATCTTTATTTAAACTTTTATGGTCAATTTTGACAAGGAACTTAACTCGAGATGACTGTTTTTGTCTTTTCTTTAAAAATGTGAGTAAATGTGACAGCACTGTCCATAAAAAGATTACTGTATCTGCTTGCCCTGTCAAACCCTTACCTGGGTGATGTTTTTCTATAAAATTTTGCAGGGTTTTCCACATTTTTCACATTTCCCTAACAGTATTTCACTCGAAGCGAGAGGTTTGTCACCCTGTCCCTTCTCCTTCTCAGATGAAATATCCTCCACTACCTCTTGTTACTGCTCCTTATGTAACCCCAACAGCTCCTGGGTCGTCATCTGCTCATATGTCCTAGTTCACTTGCAACACCACTGTCTTGCCCAAGTCCACAATTTGGAAACCCTCATAATCCCATTCTGCAATGCATTCAAGCCACAGTTTCCTCCATATAGATTTGAGGGTTTTCTTGGTGACCCCTTCCCAGGTTTTATTAATTATTTTCAGGCAGCTAACAATGTGGAAAAGTTCATTGCAAAGCTTTTGCAGGGTGGGCTTGCTCCCTTCGGTGACTTCGAAACATTGCTGGAACATTGACTTCATGTAAAGTGTTTAGAAGTTTGAGATCACCTACTGATCCATGGGTTGGAGAATGGGATTGGTGTTGGACAACAGGAACTTGATCTTGATTTTCTCCATCAGGTTGTCTTCAATGTCTGAAGGATGGGCAGGAGCATTGTCCATAAGCAACAAGGCTTGGAGTGAGGTTCTTACCCATGTGGTACTTTTTGACCTCAAAACTTAAAATCGCATTGACCTATTTACTAAACAAAATGCATATCTCCCAAGCCTTTTTGTTTGACCTCCACTTCTGCATCTTGCACTTTTTAAAGGCTCATAGATTCTTGAGTAATACACCAGTAGAGGTTTGATTTTGCAATGCCTGCTGGCAATAGCACAGAACAGCAAGGTTAGACAGTCTTTCATTGGATTGTGACTGAAAATTCCCTTCTCTTCTGCAGTAATGAAGGTCTTACTGGGCACCTCCCTCCAAAACAGGCCGGTCTTGTCGCAATTAAAAACCTAAAGCAGCATGTAAGAATCGGAATTCACAAAACTTTTAAATTAATACAAAAATACCTCTGCTGTGTTAATATCGGACCTCACACCCTCATCATGTTACATAACATTATGGATGCCTCTTCTCTTGAGGTTTTCAAACCAGCAAAGGCTTGCTTTGAATGTTCCTTTTTCTTAGTCTGCTGACATACCTGTCTACTTTTTTAAAAAGGTCAGCATATAAAAACTTTGTTTTTTCATAAACCATGTTTTCAGTTACTGTATCTCCTGGTAATTGCTTCTCACTGATCCATATGAGAAGCAAGTTCTCAACATTATCTAGAATACGCTGCTGATTCTTGGTAAAAGTAAGCACCTTTTTTGCAGCATCAATTACTTTGATTTTTCCTTTCTTCTTCAGTATTCTGCAATTTGTTGATGTTGTACAATTGCACGTATTTGCAAGGAATTTCACATGCATACCTACATCATGCTTTTCGATATTTTCTTTTTTCAGTTCTAAAGTTTCTACAAAAAATTAGATGAATTTAAAAACACTTTTCTAAAGGTTTTGGAACTCACCCTATCAATTTATGCTATTAGTAACAGCTCAAACTCCAAAAGTGAAGGGAAAGGATATTATCTCGATAAGGTAAGGGGCATTTGAGACAGGAGGTGAGGAAAATGGAGCCCACGAATGAACAAGTCAATTAAAAACATTAAAAGGTAAATTATCAACAGAGAATGCAATCTTGGAAGTACAGGGTGGTTTTAGAAGAGGTAGGGGTTGTATGAATCAGATTTTTACAGTTAGGCAGATATGCGAGAAATATTTAGCAAAAGGTAAGGAGGTGTATGTTGCGTTTATGGATCTGGAGAAAGCGTATGATAGAGTTGATAGGGAAGCAATGTGGAATGTGATGAGGTTATATGGAGTTGGTGGAAGGTTGTTGCAAGCAGTGAAAAGTTTCTACAAAGGTAGTAAAGCATGTGTTAGAATAGGAAATGAAGTGAGCGATTGGTTTCCGGTGAGAGTGGGGCTGAGACAGGGATGTGTGATGTTGCCGTGGTTGTTTAACTTGTATGTTGATGGAGTGGTGAGAGAGGTGAATGCTCGAGTGCTTGGACGAGGATTAAAACTGGTAGGCGAGAATGATCATGAATGGGAGGTAAATCAGTTGTTGTTTGCGGATGATACTGTACTGGTAGCAGACACAGAAGAGAAGCTTGACCGACTAGTGACAGAATTTGGAAGGGTGTGTGAGAGAAGGAAGTTGAGAGTTAATGTGGGTAAGAGTAAGGTTATGAGATGTACGAGAAGGGAAGGTGGTGCAAGGTTGAATGTCATGTTGAATGAAGAGTTACTTGAGGAGGTGGATCAGTTTAAGTACTTGGGGTCTGTTGTTGCAGCAAATGGTGGAGTGGAAGCAGATGTACGTCAGAGAGTGAATGAAGGTTGCAAAGTGTTGGGGGCAGTTAAGGGAGTAGTAAAAAATAGAGGGTTGGGCATGAATGTAAAGAGAGTTCTATATGAGAAAGTGATTGTACCAACTGTGATGTATGGATCGGAGTTGTGGGGAATGAAAGTGATGGAGAGACAGAAATTGAATGTGTTTGAGATGAAGTGTCTGAGGAGTATGGCTGGTGTATCTCGAGTAGATAGGGTTAGGAACGAAGTGGTGAGGGTGAGAACGGGTGTAAGAAATGAGTTAGCGGCTAGAGTGTATATGAATGTGTTGAGGTGGTTTGGCCATGTTGAGAGAATGGAAAATGGCTGTCTGCTAAAGAAGGTGATGAATGCAAGAGTTGATGGGAGAAGTACAAGAGGAAGGCCAAGGTTTGGGTGGATGGATGGTGTGAAGAAAGCTCTGGGTGATAGGAGGATAGATGTGAGAGAGGCAAAAGAGTGTGCGAGAAATAGAAATGAATGGCGAGCGATTGTGATGCAGTTCCGGTAGGCCCTGCTGCTTCCTCCGGTGCCTTAGATGACCGCGGAGGTAGCAGCAGTAGGGGACTCAGCAGTATGAAGCTTCATCTGTGGTGGAAATGTGGGAGGTTGGGCTGTGGCACCCTAGCAGTACCAGCTGAACTCGGCCGAGTCCCTGGTTAGGCTGGAGGAACGTAGAGAGTAGAGGTCCCCTTTTTTGTTTTGTTTCTTGTTGTTGTCGGCTACCCCCCAAAGTTGGGGGAAGTGCCTTTGGTATATGGATGGATCAACAGTAAAAGAGCAAAGAGTAATGTTGACCAAAATACTGTCATTAGCTAAGCTACCATCTTATAAATTGACAGCCTTACACTTAATTCTTTTCATCTTTTTTCTTGGCATCACTCTTATTGCATACCTAGTAAATCTAATATTATTTGATCTGGGAGGCCTCTATTCTCTTCTAATCAATCCCATAACCAAACTGCATGTAAAACTAAGACTTGGGTCTTATTACAGGCTGCATGTACACAAAATCTTATTTCAGAAGACACCTTCAATATAAAGTTAAGAACTTAATGTAAACACACCACCATCAAAAGTCCTCATATAGGGCATGAAAAATCCTCAAGCAGAATCAGCATCACCAAATATAATGTGTGCCAAACCATTGGCAAGATGAAAAATTGAAATTTTCAAAGTGGCAGCCTTAAGTGGTCATTCAATGTGGTAGTAGTTCTTTAGGTTATAAGATAGAGGCTAGTCTTAAAAAAAAACTTAGTCCTCTAATTTTGAGTTTATCAGCCAGGCTGTGTTTGAAAAATGTATAGCACGATGAATGTTGGGTAAGACACTAAAATAATTCATGTCAATAATGTACAGTAGTATATTGTGCCTTTTGATTTTGTACAATCTTAGATAGGATTTTAGTTATTGGTCATTCTACACCATACATACAAAATAAAACCATGAAAATTGGCCTAAATTATAAATCAAGTCTTATTTCAAAGTTGCCTTAACTACTGACATATACAGAATATCATTTTAAGAGAATGCTTAAAATTTCAACTGTTTTAAATGTGCTTAACTAAAAATTACAATAATAAACATACCTGAAAGACAGAAGCCAATCTTTCTTCTGAATATATTGGGAAAAGCTGCTTAATTTTGTATGTAGATGCCTGTAAAATAAAAAAAAAATTAATACAAATTTCAAATGTAATTTGTATTTTCATAAGCCATACAAACCTGAGTCTTATTTAGGGATAATGTTTTAAGCGTGAGTAGCAACATCCATTGAAATTGTTAGAGGTAGTTAATGACAAGTGGTGAGCAAGGGCGAGGAGCCCTGCCCCCACACCTGTTAAAAATTCTTCACTTATGACCTTTTGGTTCAGGACTGAGAAGGGGGAAGGTTGAGGTGGGAAGTTTAACTTAAAGGACCCAGTTTGCATACAGGAGCTAGAAAAAATACAAACTACTTTTAAATTATTGAATTTGTTCCTACACATACAAACCTTTCATAATTTTTCTTTTGTTCATGTATTAAAACCTTTCGTCCTTAAAGTAGGGAGACTCACTGATTGGGATGGCAGTCCCCCTAGAACCAAACTGGTTGGTTCTTTTTCTTCTCTGGAAATATCAATCTACCTGGTGCTGTCTATGAGTGAATATGACTCCAGCAACCTCCTATCTATCATCTAACATAGGCATGAATAGACTGATAGGGCCTGGCTTGTCCAAGAAGATTGATATGAGGTCAAAGGAGGCATTGCCCTTCCCGAAAGGGGATTGCAATCCGAAATAACATACTGTACTTGGCATATGATGATCAATGGGTTGGTATATACTGTATTCAACCATCCTCCCCCTAGTTTAGGTGAGGATGGGGGAGGGAGAAACTTCTCTAGGTTTTAAAAGATGGAAATCAGAAGTGTAGTTTGCCAGCATCAAGTCAGATCCAGTGAGTAAAGCTTTGACCACATAATCCTTAAGAGGGGAGCAAAAACAGAATGGAGAAGAGCAAGACATTCTAGACTTACATCTAAACATTACCATAGACAAGATATCTACCATCCTGCATTGGGACTGGGCTAGCTACACAATTACTTGAGCAGTCACCACAAGACCACACACAAAGGAATCAAGGGACTTGTGGGTGCTGTACTCATGTATACGAAAGGCTATGAAGGTGGTCTGATGCATACACACCCCAATCTTAAACACCTGTCTGATTGCAAGATTCCTCTTGACCCTAATCTTAAACACCTGGCTGATTGCAAGACTTCTTTTGAAGGCAAGGGTGGGGCAACCCTTGATGTGATGAGTTTCGGTTCTAGCTGGTACCTTGACCCCATATGTGGTTGAAGTGCATGCATTATGAATACAGTAGTCTCAAGAAGTCAGAGAGATTGCTTTTCTAGACACCTCTTTCTTAGTTCTGCCAGTACTAAAGAAGAGTCGTTGACACTAAGGTCAGTGGCGATGGGTCTTCTTCAGATACAATCTCAAGAGCTCTCACGAAACACAAGAGCATTATTACCTCTCAATGCCACCATATGCTTCACGCAAAGAGGGGATGGAGAAAGGCTTGAGCCTTAGGTCATGCCCAGGCAGGTTCCAGGTTTTTGGTTACGCACCGTCACCAAACTAAGAAAAAAGCTCCTTCCACCCCTCGGTGAGGGAGACTAGGGCACAACGACCGCGTAACTCGCTTAATCTCTCCTTCGATGCTAAGGCAACAGAGACAGTCATGAGAGTCAGAACCCTAAGCGATGGCCGTTCAAGCCTTGAGAACGAGGGACACTTCCCTCTTCGGGGCTTGAGGTCCTGGGATTCAAGACTTCTTTGAAGCTCTTGACAAGCATAGACAACTATGATAGGAAAGGTCTATTCCCTTCAGTTGGAAGACTATGCTCAAGACTGATAACAGCGAGTGAAAGGATCTTCCCTCAGTGAAGAAGATGAGGAAAACCATGATCTGCGCTAGAGATGTTACGACCGAAGAAAATTCTCTTCTACTGCACATCAATTTCTGGGAAAGTGAAGGCCATAGGAAGATATCTCAGGAACTTGACAGAGCTAACAGAATGGGAGAACATTTGATATGAGGCCATCTGGGAGCCACCAGGGTCAACCTGAGTGGACAAAACAGGGTTGAATACTATCCATGTGATCCCATGAAAAAAGTCAGGATCAACCACTTGTTGAGATACATCAGCAGATGAAATTGTCAGCAGCTGCCTGGTTTACAATATTACGGAGAGGTCTATCCCCGTCCGTTGATAGACCATACTCAAGTCTAAGGGGTATCCTTAATGACTGCTACTGGGATGAAATTCTCCCAGCCAGGAAGAGAAACTCCGCAATCTGGTCTAGAGAAGATCTGACTCAAGAAAAACCCTTCCTATGATATCCAACAGAGAGAATTTCCCAATTTACCAAGGAGAGCAAGGGCCAAGGGAGTTCCTTTGGGATCTAGACAATACAGAATGAGAAACCCATTCGTCATGAGGCCGTCTGAAAGCCACCCGACTCACCCTGACCTATTTAGACACTGGCAATTAGTTCCAACATTTATCGTTTGGATGGAAGAAGGCACCAGTAGTGTTCCAGAGAGAAATGCAGAGTATCCTGCAGGAGTTCCCAAAGGCCATGATGATCGTCTACACTGATGACATCTTAATCTCTTGGGGCTTCTTTTGAGAAACATCTGAAACTGGTAGAACAAGTTCTGGCTACTCTCCAGAAGCACAGGCTCAAAATAAAACTTGGGAAGTGCTCCTGGGTTCAGGCCGAGGTTAAAAATCTTGGACATCTGTTTGGATGTTTTGGTATGCGCAAGCTACTAGAGGACTTCCCTAAATCTACCAGTGTGTGAGCTCTGGGGTTTTCTGGAACTAGTAAACTTTCAACGGATGTTCATCCTGATGTGCTCATAAATACGCAAACTATTATCTGCAAAAACTGGAAGACAGAAATCTCAAGATGCCAGAAAACTGAAACGGGACGTGGATATGGACTGTGTCTTTGAGCACCTGAAGAAACTGATGAAGGAAGACATCATGTTGTCATACCCTGACTACTCCACTGATGCTAAATCCATGGACCTGTTTCTAGACGTTTCAGGCGAGGGTGCTGGTGCTTCCTTGTACCAACAATCTTTGAAGCATCCAGGGGAGTGTCAGGTGATAGCCTATGACTCTATAACGTTCCTTGGCTGAGAGACTCATTACTACACCATAGAGCATGAGTTGGCCACTCTACGAGGGGTTGTGAAAACCTTTAAGGCTTTCCTCTATAGCCAGTTGTTTGTTATTCATTGTGATCATTATTCCCTGACTCTTCAAGACATGAAGATGTTTGACAGTCATCTAGCATAGACACTTGATGACTTGTCTGAATTTAACTTTGTTGTTAAATACTGTACAGGTGTTCAGTATGTCCCAGCAGACTGGATACCCAAATTACTCACGTGAACTAACTGCATGACCGTTACTGAATCTAAAACTCCCAAGTTGCCTACTGGACTGACACTGTACTGTATAAGGAGGTTTGAGGTGGTCCAGATTCTCTAATAGAATCTTTGGAAGTAGTCATGAATTGCTACACGGAAGGGTCAGTTGTCTCACCCGACTTTCAGCTGAAGGGAGCCAAGCTCTAGGAGGCCTTAGTTCAGCAGTTTCTGAAAGACGCCGGTCGACTAGGCTTCAAACTGGACAAGATCAGCAGGAAACAGATCAAGGCTATATGGTCTCCTGGTACTGTTCCAGTTTTTGAGTTGTTATTGGCAGTTCAAAGCTATTTAACCTACAAAACTGGGTCCATTTTGATCCCTCTTGTCTGGTAGTTTATTGTGACCCATCAGTGACTGAGCTTCAGTGTGTGCATCTTCAGTGTCTTTCTGGAGTGCAGTTTAACTCTCTGCTAGAGCTCTGTACATATGTTCCACCAACTGATGTAAATCTGGGGCATAAGACAATAGTGAAACCTCATATACCTGATGCTAAGGACTCAGTCACTGATGATCATGAGGTACTAGAGGACTGTCTCATAATCCAATACAGGACTGAAAAAAATATGTCGACAATCCAGTTGCAAGCATGTGTCTCAACACTCGGCAGTAGGTCTAGTAACATTACAGGACACCTTGTATTGTGCCTTTGTTTATATAGATCAGGTTTGCCTTGTCAGTGATACTGTACTGAGCCAGCTTGGCATAGAGTACCAGGGACTATCACAAGAACAGAACAGTTAGAGGGCTAGTGCCTGCACCAGCATTCTAAGCTACGTCAAGTTAGAGGTAGTGTCCTTCCGAAAGGAAACTCATGCTACACTATTTAGCTATGCAGTAGTACCTACTAGAGATATTAACTTTTGTTTTATCTTTGGCAGAAATCTGCTCGATGTAGCCTACCTGATCCTGGACTCACCTTGAGAACAGTTGGTATATGACAACACTGCTGTTCTTCAGGCTCCCAAGGTGATCTCAGTCTCACTGTCCACTACTGAGACCACTGTCAAGAAGAGGACTAACAGTATTGACTCTTATAAATGTTGGTCTGACCTTGAAGTGTACCATGGTCTACTAGTGAAATAATCGCCAGATGGCTCTAGTCCCTGTAGTCACCTTCAATGTCCAGACTGACCTTGTTGAAGAGACACACCTGCAAAATGCTCACTGAGGAATAGGTAAAATGAATGCGATGCTCTGTTGATTCATCTTGCATAAATTGTTGATTAGTGTAATCAGGGATATGTGCCAACGTGATAGGAATGTCAGACTTGTAATGTTTCTAGATAAGTCATTGCCCTGCCAAACTTGAAAATAGTGACCGCCTCTCCTTTTGAATTGGTTGTTATGTATCTTGTGTTTCCCAATACCCAGTACTGGTTTTATTAGGTGTCTGATGGTAGTTGATTATTATTCCAAGTGAGTGCTGGCAGTACCCATAAGAAATGAGCGGTAGTATAATATGCCAAGCGCTTGAAGTTTTTCCGGTTATTTTGCGTTTTCTAGTCCTGATATTGACTAATAACGGCACCGAGTTTATTTTCCTGCAATTTACCGAGTTGTTGGAACGGTACAATGTTGAACATAGGAAAAGAATGTATAAGCCCTCTAGTAATGATGCAGTGGAGCACATAAACTGTACTATTGCTACTTACCGAGGGTAATTTTCAGGGAATCTCAGAAATGGAACTGGCACTTATCCCTATCAGTTCTCAGCTACAACCATTCCCACCACACTGAGACTGATTGTACTCCAGCTGAGAATATACTGAAGGGTGCTCACGATACTGACAGCCTCTCAGTGCTTTCAGCAGAAACAAGAGACCCATGGGCACCCCTGGTACAAACTGTTAAGGAAGGATTATCTGATTCTTAAGAAGGTGCACCTGTTGGCGCACCTTCTGATGAACAAGATCCCTAGGCTTGAGATAGTATTCCATGTTACTAAGGTACACGAGAATAAGATCACCTATGAGCTGAGAATACTGACTAATGGTGAGCTGGCAAGGGCTCACCACATCCTGCTAAAAGCAAGGGTAGAGCTTCAAGCCTATATCAGGAGGCACTTTTTCTGATATCCAAAGGGTCCTGATCCAGTAACCAAGAATCAGGATAGTTCAGAACTTGTTGTTACTAGTCCAAATTCATCTGATATCTCATATAAATCTGACTCCAGTAGTGATAGTAATTTATATGTTGTGGCTGCTGTAGTCGCATAATATCTTTCGCCTCGAGACCATAACAAGCCCTTATGTCATCCAAGACTTATGAGAGAAAGAGAACACTGAATACTTGGTTATATCCATCTGAAGATTTTGATAAAACCCCTGTACTAAAGCCGGAAATAGTTCGGGATCGCATGATGTTACAACTCTGGGACGACAGTTCCACTGAAATCTGCGACACTCCAATTTTGTCTAATGAATAGGTGGTTGACTTCCCTGTGCCTGAAGTTCCAGCACCTCGCTTCTTAGCCGTCTCTTTCCAGGAGGAAGACGTTATTCATCCCCCCAGGGAGTTTGGAATTCAGGGAAGAATCCAGCATTTTGCTGTTGGAACAAATTTCTTTTGATTCCAAGAGTTCCACCCAAGACTTGTCCGGGCCTGCTAATGAAAAAAACCCTGTTTCTGACCTTGCACTGTCCGCTCATCCCAATCATGACTTCACTGGTTTTATACCACCTGATTTTGACGACTGACTGTTACCTGAGTTCCATTTCATGCAGATTTAGTTACCCTTGGACTAGGTCCAAAGGTCTAGTTCTTGACTTGCCTCTAGTTCAACCTCGAGTTATGGAGTAGAGACCTCGTCTCACTTTGAATCAGATGAAAACTGCGGATAGGGAGTTGTTGTTTTCCACTGTTGAGCTTCCTAATAATTCTAACCTTTTCCCTCATTCCGATGGAAGCTTGAAACGCAAGTCAGAGCTCAAGGCTGAAGTGGCGCAGTCAAGTTTACCTAATGGGGATGTGACAGCTATGTTTGGGCTTTCTTGAACAAAGCTACAACCTGAGTTCTCCGGATTCTGTCTCTAGTCTAAACCTGAGTTCTCTGGATTTCTACGGATTCTGTCTAGTCTACACCAGAGAGCGTCGTTAATCGGCAAGTACCAGCTCTTGTGTGAGGTTATCTGAAGCAACTGCCACCTTACCCCATCTCCAGTGATGAGGGGGATCAATATTGCTCACCAGCAAATTGCGGAATTCCAGCATGTGTCAAGACGGAATTTTGAGACTCGGCAGATCTATAAATCTTGCAGTTAAATAAGTACCAAAGTTTTCTCCTCATTAAAAATTGTTTTTTAGTATATCAATCATCAATTAATTCTTTTTAATTCTCTAACTGGGATAGTTGAAGGCCGATGACAAGTTTCAGGTTATGTGAGGAAAAAACTCTATTAGTGGAATTATGGAATGAACTGTATCCATCACATCTAGAATTGAGTACATACCTGAGTTGAGTACTGTATGATGATTTTATTTCCTATATTTGCCTATGTATGTAATTTGTATTCTGATGCCTGGGAGGATAAATCTAATTTCTTTTTTTTATGTAAATACTTGGTTACTTTTAATTTATCATCCCATTCTTCCACTGTATTTCTTTTGTAAAACAGTAATGTATACTGTAATGCACTGATGTGAAAGTTTACCTATTTATTGTCATCTTAAAATACTGTATTATTTTTTAACACAGTAATGCATACTGAAATGCAATAATGTGAAGGTTTACCCATGTATTGTCATGTTAAAACAATGCAAGATGTATTTGAATTGTATAGTTGTGATAAAGGGCGTTGTTGCTAGTCGTGAGATAGTTTCTAGATGGGTTGAGGGGCTAGTGAGGGGAATACAATAAAGCTTGTATGAAAAAATTGATTTTAATTTATGTTTTGTATATTTAGGTTGTTTGCTCTCATTCCATCTTTTAATAACCTAGCAAATTTATTCTAGTTTTGTTTCAGACTGGTGAAATGCCCTGCTCCCTGTAAGGCTCATATAAAAGTTTCCTTGAATCTTACTCTTAAAGTTACAGAACCCTCAACTACCTAGAAAAAAAAGATGAATTCAACTTGTATTTATTTATGAGCAGGCTTGGCCAGTGGAGAGTTTTAGATAGACATCATAACACTGGGTCAAGGCTCTCCAGCTCTGTGCCACCCGAGTAAGTGGGGAACCTGAGTCCATTTTGGCAACCAGCCCCGTTCCTTGGCACCAGTGGGATAATATGCAGGGACTACTGGGCTAGTCTGGGACACAAGTCCTGCGGCTGAGGCCCGAAACCATGACATGGAATCATGGCAACAGACCCGGGGGTTAGAAACACAGGGCAGTAACACCTGTCTCACTTGGCTACTGAAGTAGCATGGGACATAAGTTGAAGCCGCGACTCAAGAGTCGCGGCCTTGACCCTAAGCATCAGCACTGGGGGGTCTAAACATGGAGCCTTAACATTAATCCTATTTGGCTATCAGGTTAGCTTATGATCCGAGCTTGGTCTAATGGGGCTCTGTGAATTGGCCCTGGAGAACCAAAACACTTGGCTGTGGTTCCCTCTACAAAGGGTCGGAAGCCACACGGGTGCTTTTCACCCCTTCTAAGTGAGGAAATGTCAAAAGAAGCCATTTTCTACGACTATGGCAGACAGGACTTCCTTTACTTCTGCTTCTTCATCTTAGAAGATGTGAACAGAATCAAAAGATGAAGAGGACAATGGGGAAGAAGAGTCCAAGAAGGGAGAATGCATATGTTTCTACCTCCTTCCAACCCTTCTTTCAGGCTCTGCAAGCAGATGAGTCGCAGTCTGAGAAACCCAGCCAAAGACATTTCCCCAAGGAAAGAACCATAGAAGTTGCTCAAACAGGAACCACAACACTGGGGAACACTATCAAGGGGAGGGATAGTCACACTTACAGGGGATTGAAAGCCTCAGAACCCCCAGGCACTGGGGTTTGGGCAAAACACAGGGAAAGGGGGGTGTAGGGGTGACCGGGTCAATGGAGGTGCATGTGAAACATGTCCTTTTGGCCCCAGGGAGGGGGAACCATTGCAGACATCACAAGAGACATTGAAACTGGGGACATGCTGACCACACCTTCCACCACTGACATCAGCAAGGGAGACACTGGCACTGGGGAACCTATCTGAAAGACCTAAGAAAGTCAAAACCTTCCTTAGGTCACAACCAATGTCAGCAGTGGCACAGAGAAGAGCCTCCAACCTCTGATGGGGAGTGGCGAACACAGAAGGAACCTCAGACACCACCAGAACTTGCAAGCCTACCAATGTAGGCCAGAGGGCTCCTTGTTCCTGACACAAACTCCCTGGGGATTGAGCCAAGACGAGCAGAAGGAAGATGCAAACCTCTCTCCTTCTACATCAAAGTATCCTCCTAACACCACAAAGGAGGCCACGACATATACTTGGCACACAGGGACAATTGCGACCAATCACGCCCCTCCGAAGAGCAGAGAGAGTGCAATGTACAACTGGTTTAAAAAACTGGTTGTAAAGTACATCCTCCTATGATCGAGTGCCTTGCATTCGTCGGCGCCCACTCGTGTCCGAGTATTGGGTTCTGTCGTTAGCCATCAGCCTCCTATCTGTGGGGTGGGTGCTTATGCCTGATGTGGCTGTTAAGTCCTAGTCTGTGGTGGAAGAGTCGCGGACAGTGTTCACAAGGGAGGGTAGGTGGTGGGCGGGGCTGTTCTAATCGCTCTCTCCTTCTTCTCCTCCTAGCCTCCTCATTTTGTCTCCTCCTCTCCTCGAAGTCCACGGTGCCATGGTGTACTGTACTCCTCCAGGTTTTCCTGTCCCTGGCTGTTTCTTCCCATGAGGAAGGATCGATGTCAGTTAGAGCCAGGGTGCGCTTTAGTTGATCTTTATAGCGCATTTTCGGGGCTCCTCGTGGTCTGGTGCCCTGGGTCAGTTCTCCGTAGAATATTTTCTTTGGGAGCCTAGATGGATCCATCCTATGCACGTGTCCTATCCAGCGGAGGCGTTGCATTACATTAGCAATAAAAAGCCAGCATTCACATCCAGAACAAAAAATGAGATGAATAATTCACTAAAGGGCAAATCAGTATGTCGGTACTTAATGCGGCCGAAAACAAAGTGAAGAGATTTTGACAGGTAAGGGAGCAGGCCTCCTACCCTGTGCTACCACTTGTCACTTAACTACTTGTATTAATGATTTAACAGCTGTTGAGCTCAAGCTGAAAAAATACTCGCTACGTAAAGGACGATGGTTTGTATTTGTGTGGAAACAAAAGGAAGTTACTGATTATCAATAATTGTATATAAATTCTAATTTCATTTTCTTTCTTTCTTGAAATAACAATTCTTCTAAAAGAAAATTAGTGAAAGCATACAATAACTGAATAACAACAATCTAGTTTCAAAATTTTAAAATATTACATGTCAAATATTACATAACCATATTGTGTGTATGTAGCTCCTTTAATAATTTTTCTTTGTTAGAATTTCTATGCAAAGGGTTTATCACCAAATTGTTTAGATGTAGTAGCTATAAAGTCATTGTGTATATTTATTTCGTTTTCATTAGTCTTACTATTATAATCACTAATGTTATCATTAATGCTATACTGGCTAGTAGCATATTATTACAAGAGCAATATACAGTATACCATACAATAGCAACATATTATTACAATAGCAATATACAGTATACCATACAATAGTAGCATATTATTACAAGTGCAATATACAGTATACCATACAATAGTAGCATATTATTACAAGAGCAATATACAGTACTGTATACCATACAATAGTAGCATATTATTACAAGAGCAATATACAGTATACCATACAATAGTAGCATATTATTACAATAGCAATATACAGTATACAGTGATACCTCTGGATACGAAAGTTTCTACTTACGAAAAATTCAGGATGCGAAAAGTGATTCGAAGATTTTTATGCCCCAGGATACGGATAAAATTTCAGGATACGAAAACCTTACGAGATCCCAACTCTTCGCTGAGAGTAATTTTAAAAAGCGCGCGCCGCCTGACTTTGAACTTGGGTAGACTCATTTACAGCCTCCCACTCACCCATTGGTTATCTCCCTACTTAGACGCTAGCTGACGCCATAAGATCCTGCTTTCCTATTGGTCGGCAACTATCCCAGCTTGCCTACGCACGGGCGTTCACCTCTCTCTCTCTCTTTTCGTTCCGACCGCGGTATCGTTAACAGACATTGTGTGCTTTCGCTTGTTTGACTTAGTGTTAATATACAGTACATTCGTACGCCACGGGTTATCGTTAATAAACATTCGTTACTGTGCACTGTACTGTATTAGTGTTTACTATACATAGACTGTATATAACGTTACGTAGTGTTTTATATTACGTTTGCCTAATGCATTTTAGAAATGTGTTGAAAAGTAGGCAGAAACAAGCTTCAATGGAGTTTCTTATTAAAGAGGCCAGCGGTATTAGTAGGCCAAGACGAAGGTGAAAGTGAAGAAAACAAACAGAAAAGAGGAAGGGATGAAGAATTAGAAGGTGAAAGTAAAGAAAAGAAACAGAAAAAAGAAAGTGATGAAGAAGTAGAAGAGATTTAGAAAATAAGAAAAACGTAAAGTTATAAAAAAGCAAAAAAAAAAAAAAATTCAATTTTAAGTTTTATGTTACCGTTAAGTGTTAAAGTAATTTTTTCTTTCATTTTATAGTTTTCCATAGGTAATGTTAAGTGTTAATTATTTCTTCCATTTTTTTATTTCTTAAAGTTTAAGTGTTAATGTGTTAAGTGTGTAAATTACTGTACGTAGTCTGTCACTTGTTACGTAGTGTTTTATATTACGTTTGCCTAACGCATTTTAGAAATGTGTTGAAAAGTAGGCAGAAACAAGCTTCAATGGATAGTTTCTTATTAAAGAGGCCAGCGGTATTAGTAGGCCAAGACGAAGGTGAAAGTGAAGAAAACAAACAGAAAAGAGGAAGGGATGAAGAATTAGAAGGTAAAAGTAAAGAAAAGAAACAGAAAAAAGAAAGTGATGAAGAAGTAGAAGAGATTTAGAAAATAAGAAAAACGTAAAGTTATAAAAAAGCAAAAAAAAAAAAAATTCAATTTTAAGTTTTATGTTACCGTTAAGTGTTAAAGTAATTTTTTCTTTCATTTTATAGTTTTCCATACGTAATGTTAAGCGTTAATTATTTCTTCCATTTTTTTAATTTCGTAAAGTTTAAGTGTTGATGTGTTAAGTGTGTAAATTACTGTAAGTAGTCTGTCACTTGTTACGTTTTCTGCCTTATGCCATCCTCCTCTGCCGCGACTTCGCTATTGGACATCGTCTCAATCAAAAGGTAAGTTTCAACTTTTTTGTTACACTAATTAACTGTAACCTTTTTTCAGAGTGTACAGGTATCAATCATTAATTTAGGTGTACGTATAGGTAACAATACACCTTCACTGATCTAAATGCTTTACGTACATACAGTACCGTAAGTTTTATACAGTAGTAAAGAAAACGGACCGTTTTCTTTGGGCTTGGGGGGGATAACCTGGCTATAACTACATTATTGAATAATCTCATAGTGGTTTCTGGAATGGATTAGGCTGTTTTTAACAGTTGTGTTAATTATTGAATGATAGAAATGGCTGCATTGCATGTTTATTACTACAGTTTAGCGTGTTTATGAAAGAAAGGGTGACTTTTTATGAAGATTGGAACGGATTAGGCTATTTACATGTAAAACACGACTCAGGATACGAAAATATCAGGATACGAAACCGCATCCTGAACGGATTAATTTCGTATCCTGAGGCATCACTGTACTGTACAATAGGAGAGGTGAAAAGGAAAGAGAAGAAGCAGAGAACAAAAACGGTGTGCAATGTGCAGCAATCCTAAATGAATTCACACCTGGATGGTCCATATAGAATCAAAACTATGATGACAGAGGCCTGACCGTATATGGAAGTTTCATGTTTTAAAAACTTGATTTTTTAACACAGTGCAAGCATACTTATGGTTTGATAACTTGACTGGGATTCTTTGTCAGATTACTAAATATAATTATAAAGAGATGAACATCAATGACCATTACATTCAAAAGATTGTATTATAAAGATCTTAATGCTTATTTCTTATTCATTAAACAAAAACTCTTTTCCTCTTGTCACATATTTTAAACACCCCCTACACATATATCTTCGCTTTTACATACCATATAACTTATATCAGACATCTAATTTTGCCTGTATTTAAATATATGTCACTACATACCTAATAAACTAAATCTAAAACTTCATAACCAGTTCAGCAATGTATACACCATTAGCCTAATCAATAGGTTACTGTATAGCTTTCCAGTTGCATGAAAGATGAACTATTTATCTTAAAAGATTATAGCTTTAAATAACGTAAATTACTCCCCTGACAAAGATGAAAAAATTCCTTACCGCAGCCTCTGAGTATGCACGGCCATGCTTGTTAAAAAATTTATCTAATTTTTCATTGTACATCCAGAAGGCTTCAGCTAACAGTTCTATATAATCTTTATCGTTCAAGATTTCCTCAGGGCATTCTCCCTGAAAAAAAAATAAAACACTCGAAAATTCAAAATTATTCACCAAGATATAAATTTGAAAAATGATATTTTAATTATAAAATAAATTTTTGAATATACTTACCCGGTGAATATATAATAGCTGCAACTCTGCGGCTCGACAGAAAACACACTCAAAAAACTCGCGAGCGATCGCTATGAAGGTTGCGGGTGTGCCCACCAGCGCCAACTGTCGGCCAGATACCACTCTTGTATGTAAACAAAACCTTCAATTCTTCTCGTCCCGCTGCGTCTCTATTGGGGAGGAAGGGAGGGTCATTTAATTTATATATTCACCGGGTAAGTATATTCAAAAATTTATTTTATAATTAAAATATCATTTTTAAATATTTAACTTGCCGGTGAATATATAATAGCTGATTCACACCCAAGGAGGTGGGTAGAGACCAGAGTTAATTATGTTTACAGCGTATAAGCTAAGAGTTTTTTCATTTTGACAGTTATCAATATAACAAAACCAAAATATATAGGTACCTGGTAAGGAAGTTGACTTAGACGATTACTCTGCCTTGTAAGTCTGTCTTCCTCACGGAGCCCAGCGATCCTCTTATGATGCTGACAGACTCCCAGGAGCTGAAGTATCAAGGGCTGCAACCCATACAACAGGACCTCATCAAACCCCTAATCTGGGCGCTCTCAAGAAATGACTTTGACCACCCGCCAAATCAACCAGGATGCGAAAGGCTTCTTAGCCTTCCGTACAACCCATAAAACAATATTAAAAACATTTCAAGAGACAGATTAAAAGGATATGGAATTAGGGAAGTGTAGTGGTTGAACCCTCACCCACTACTGCACTCGCTGCTACAAATGAACCCAGTGTGTAGCAGTCCTCGTAAAGAGTCTGGACATCTTTTAAGTAAAATGACGCGAACACTGACTTGCTTCTCCAAAAGGTCGCGTCCATGATACTTTGCAGAGATCTATTTTGCTTGAAGGCCACGGAAGTTGCTATAGCTCTAATCTCGTGCGTCTTCACCTTAAGCAAAGATCGGTCTTCCTCACTCAAGTGGGAATGGGCTTCTCGTATTAAAAGTCTGATAAAATATGACAAAGCATTCTTTGACATAGGTAAGGATGGTTTCTTAACCGAACACCATAACGCTTCAGATTTACCTCGTAAAGGCTTAGTACGAGTTAAATAGAACTTAAGAGCTCTAACGGGGCATAATACTCTCTCTAGTTCGTTGCCTACGATCTCTGACAAGCTAGGAATATCAAAAGATTTAGGCCAAGGACGAGAAGGCAGTTCATTCTTGGCCAGGAAACCAAGTTGAAGGGAACAAGTGGCTTTTTCTGTCGAAAAACCGATGTTCTTGCTGAAGGCATGAAGCTCACTGACTCTTTTAGCCGAGGCTAAGCACACCAGGAAAAGAGTCTTAAGAGTGAGATCCTTCAGGGAGGCTGAATGTAAAGGCTCAAACCTGTCTGACATGAGGAATCTTAGGACCACGTCTAAGTTCCATCCAGGAGTAGCCAAACGACGTTCCTTAGAGGTCTCAAAAGACTTAAGGAGATCTTGTAGATCTTTGTTGTTGGAAAGATCTAAGCCTCTATGCCGGAAGACCGAAGCCAACATGCTCCTGTAGCCCTTGATCGTGGGAGCTGAAAGGGAGCGAACTCTTCTCAGGTATAAGAGAAAATCAGCTATTTGGGCTACAAAGGTACTGGACGAGGATACAGATACTGACTTGCACCAGTCTCGGAAGATTTCCCACTTAGATTGGTAAACTCTAATGGTAGAAGCTCTCCTCGCTCTTGCAATCGCACTGGCTGCCTCCTTCGAAAAGCCTCTAGCTCTAGAGAGTCTTTCGATAGTCTGAAGGCAGTCAGACGAAGAGCGTGGAGGCTTTGGTGTACCTTCTTTACGTGGGGCTGACGTAATAGGTCTACTCTTAGAGGAAGACTTCTTGGAAAGTCTACCAGCCATCGAAGTACCTCGGTGAACCATTCTCTCGCGGGCCAGAGGGGAGCAACTAACGTCAACCTTGTCCCTTCGTGAGAGGCGAATTTCTGCAGTAACTTGTTGACAATCTTGAATGGTGGGAATGCGTATAGGTCTAGGTGAGACCAATCTAGGAGAAAGGTGTCTATATGTATTGCTGCTGGGTCTGGTAATGGAGAGCAATAGATTGGAAGCCTCTTGGTCATCGAGGTTGCAAAGAGGTCTATTGTGGGTTGACCCCAAGTCGCCCAAAGCCTCTTGCACACGTCCTTGTGGAGGGTCCATTCGGTAGGAATTACCTGACCCCTCCGACTGAGGCAATTTGCTAGAACGTTCAAGTCGCCCTGGATAAATCTCGTCACCAGGGAGATGCCTCGATCTCTTGAACAGATGAGCAGGTCCCTTGTGATCTCGTACAGTGTCAGGGAGTGGGTGCCTCCTTGCTTGGAAATGTATGCCAAGGCTGTGGTGTTGTCCGAGTTGATCTCCACCACTTTGTCTCGAAGGAGACCCTTGAAGCTCATCAAGGCCAGGTGTACTGCCAAAAGCTCCTTGCCGTTGATGTGCATGCTCCTCTGACTTGAGGTCCACAGACCTGAGCATTCCCGACCGTCCAGTGTCGCACCCCAACCCAGATCCGATGCGTCCGAGAAAAGAACGTGGTTTGGTTTCTGAACTGCTAGAGGAAGTCCCTCTCTTAGACTGATATTGTCTTTCCACCAATTCAGGCAAGCCTTTACTGTTTCGGAAATCGGGATCGAGACTGCCTCTAGCGTCTTGTCCTTTTTCCAGTGAAACGCTAGATGGAATTGTAGAGGTCAGAGGTGTAGCCTTCCTAGCGAGACAAACTGCTCCAGGGATGATAGAGTTCCTACTAGACTCATCCAATTCCTGACTGAGCAACGTTCTCTCTTCAACATCCTTTGGATTACGAGCAGGGCTTGATCTATTCTGGGGGCCGACGGAAAAGCCCGAAAAACTGGACTGCGAATCTCCATCCCTAAATACAGAATAGTTTGGGATGGGATCAGCTGGGACTTTTTCAAGTTGACTAGGAGTCCCAATTCCTTGGTCAGATCTAGAGTCCAATTGAGATCCTTCAGACAGCGATGACTGGAAGAGGCTCTGAGAAGCCAGTCGTCCAAATAAAGGGAGGCTCGGATGTCCGATAAATGGAGGAATTTTGCCACATTCCTCATAAGCCTCGTAAACACGAGAGGAGCAGGACTTAGGCCAAAGCACAGGGCCCGAAACTGGTACACCACATTGTCGAACACAAATCTCAGAAAAGGTTGGGAATCTGAGTGAATGGGGATGTGGAAGTATGCGTCTCTTAGGTCGAGAGACACCATCCAGTCTCCCTTTCTGACCGCTGCTAAGACTGACTTCGTGGTCTCCATTGTGAACTTTGTCTTTGTGACAAAGACGTTCAGAGCACTGACGTCTAGCACCGGTCTCC
The DNA here is from genome assembly GCF_036898095.1 of Palaemon carinicauda. Classification (NCBI taxonomy): domain Eukaryota; kingdom Metazoa; phylum Arthropoda; class Malacostraca; order Decapoda; family Palaemonidae; genus Palaemon; species Palaemon carinicauda. The sequence continues at coordinate 11,726,425 of NC_090736.1, read as the reverse complement.
AACCTCCTGTCTTCTTCGGTACTAGGAAGAGACGGTTGTAAAACCCCGGTGATTGAAGGTCCGAGACTTTGACCACCGCTCCCTTCTCTAGCAAAAGAGACACTTCAAGTTTCAGGGCTTGCCTCTTTGCTTCCTCTCGGTACTTGGGAGAGAGATCGATGGGGGAAGTCGCTAGAGGAGGTTTGTGTACAAATGGAATTTTGTACCCCTCTCTGAGCAACCTCACAGACTGTTGATCTGCGCCTCTCTTCTCCCAGGCTCGCCAGAAGTTCTTGAGTCTGGCACCTACTGCTGTCTGAAGCTGCGGGCAGTCAGACTCTGCCACGCGAGGACTTGGCTCCTTTTCTCTTTCCTCTCTTTCCTTCGGCACGAGTACTTCCCCTGCTGGGGGCTCTGCCACGAAAGGGCGGAATAAACCTGGACGCTGGAGTGTCTATCCTAGGTCTAGCAGCAAAGGTAGTCGAAGGGGTCCCTTTGCGAGCAGAGGACGCTACCAAGTCATGGGTGTCCTTCTGCACTAGAGACAACGCTATGTCCTTAACCAAAAGTTCAGGAAACAAGAACTTAGATAAAGGGGCAAAGAGTAGCTCAGATCGTTGACAGGGCGTCACTCCTGCTGACAGAAAAGAGCACAGAGACTCTCGCTTCTTTAGGACTCCTGAAGTAAACGAAGAGGAGAGCTCATTGGATCCATCGCGGATGGCCTTATCCATGCAGGACATAATGAGCAAGGAGACATCTCTATCGGCCGATGAGATTTTCCTACTCAAGGCTCCCAAACACCAGTCAAGGAAGTTGAAAACTTCAAACGCTCTAAAAATGCCTTTAAGTAGATGCTCAAGGTCTGAGGATGACCAACTAATCTTCGAGCGTCTCATGGCTAGGCGTCGGGGAGAGTCTACAAGACTTGAGAAGTCGCCCTGGGCAGAGGCAGGAACTCCCAAGCCGAGAACTTCTCCCGTGGCATACCAGACGCTCGATCTAGACGAGAGTTTAGATGGGGGGGAAGGCAAAGGCCGTCTTCCCTAAACTCCTCTTGGTTTCCAACCAATCGCCTAACAGCCGTAAAGCTCTCTTGGACGAGCGAGAGAGAACGAGTTTTGTAAAGGCTGGCGTGTCAGCAGGTACACCTAAAACAAACTCAGACGGCGGCGAACGAGGAGCCACAGAGACAAAGTGTTCAGGAAACAACTCTTTAAAAATGAGCATGACTTTTTTAAAGTCCATAGATGGCGGAACTGCTCTAGGCTCATCAATATCTGAAGGATGATCCTCAGGCAGAGTCAGCAACGTCCTCATCCGAAAGTTCCTCATCTGACAACTGATGAGAAACAAGCAAAGGGGTTGGCAATGCTTGACACGCAGCGTCCACCCGCACTGGTGCATAAGTGGCGGAGCAGGACGCAGCGTCCTGAAACTGCTTGACAGTCTGGGAACTGTCAACAACAACAGGTGCGTGAGGACGCACAGCGTCCACCCGAGACTGCTTAGACCGCCTAGGCTGCGCAGTCAAAACAACTCTAGCTTGCGGAGGTTGACGCACAGCGTCAAAACAAGTCAACTCCGATGGTTGGCGAACGTCCTGAACGTCACCAGGCGCATCAGCGAGTTGCCTAACGTCCACATGCGGCTGAAAATCCACACGAGACCGCATCGAGTGTGGTACTACCCCAACCGTTTGACGTGAGATGGCTACACCAACGTCAACAGGACGCACAACAGAACGCTTGGGTGGCTGAAGGCCAGGATCTCTATGAGATAAACGGCTAGGCTCAACGGAAACCTTATCTGCATTGTAGTCTTCCATAAGGGACGCAAGCTTAGACTGCATGTCCTGCAGTATAACCCATTTAGGGTCTACGGGAACGGGTGCGGTAACAGACGGGGTTAGCGACTGAGACGGCACAACTTTGCCTTGCTTAGGCGGGACAGCAACGGGTCCGAACTGTCCCAATGACTACATCCAGGACGTTGGACCTGTCCTGAAGGGACCGACTTCCGTTTAAGAGGCCTAGAAACCTTGCAAATAATACGATTCAATAAAGTCCATGGTTTCTTGCGTGAAAAGCCTTCGGAAGACGAGGTAAAAATGGGCTCTCTCGTCTTTTGGTAGGGGCGATCTTGATGAGATACGCCTGATACCATAGAGGGAACGTCTGTTCGCTGATCAAGGCCTCTCGAACCCATAAGTCGTACGACATTACTTCTCTCCTGGGCTTGGGAGCTTGCAAGAGGTCCCGGACTAGGTGAACGACAGGCACGAACAGACGAACCCTCGGTCACAACACTGTTCACAACACTTTGCGCACTAATCACTTTCCCACTTTCCGCCGTTGCACTATGGCACTTAAGTTCCTTCACGTCAGCCATGAGTTGATTACGATCACTTGCTAACGCTTCAACTCTCTCCCCCAAGGAAAAACACCTGCACTGCGAAAGCTCAAACCAAAATAAAGTACTTCACCAAATATGATGGGAAAACTCCAGGTTCTACAGCGAGTATGAATACGTCTTGTCGTCAACGTCGACAGAGAAGAATTGAAGGTTTTGTTTACATACAAGAGTGGTATCTGGCCGACAGTTGGCGCTGGTGGGCACACCCGCAACCTTCATAGCGATCGCTCGCGAGTTTTTTGAGTGTGTTTTCTGTCGAGCCGCAGAGTTGCAGCTATTATATATTCACCGGCTAAGTTAAATATTTAAAAATATGACAGCAATACAGCAACATTTTTAAAGAAAATAAGATATTGTAATTCAATGAATGTAATATTGACAACAAATGTTTTAAATTCCTTGCAAAAATGCATTAATATAGTATGTAGACAAGACTATGGGGCACTTCTAAAAGACAAGAAATCTATGTAACGGATCAAGTTATTAACTTACTAAAAGGATTAAAACAATATTCTTACTACAGTAAAGAAGTCCCACTTATGCAATTTTCAACTAGGCAAAAGTTTAAAGCTATAAAATCCGGGAACATAGAAGGATTGAATACAAAAATAAATTTTTTTCTATTAGGAACACTGAAGGATTATGAATACTGTAATTTTAAAAATGACAAATTTAAAATCATTTGCATTTTTTCTAACAATTCAATCCTTGAACTCTTTATTAGGGAATATACTTTCAGCAAAGCTGGAAGACTAGTCACAAGATTTTTAACGAGGTGTAACTACCCCCCCACCACTAGTTAGTGGGTGGTGAGCAGGTAGTACAGTACCAGCTACCCCTCTTACACACACACCTGTGTTGTCTCTTCACTTTTGATTGCAGGTAGGTCTAGCAGGGGGACAGGTGATGGTGGTTAAATTTGTATAAAGAACTTAAGGTTTATATCGTCATGAAAAATCAAATTACTTTAAATTTGTCATTTGTTCTGTTACTTTATACAACCCCTTTAGCTCTTTATTAGGGAAAACTCGCCCATAAGGTGGGCGGAAGTTCTAACTAACTGGCTTGTATTTGACTTTGGGTTTCTCACCGTGCTACACATGCTTAAGGAGGAAAACCCTGACACCTTACTAAAACTTTGTGCACAATGATTCTTTAGCTGCCTAAGCAATCCGTGTGTTTGTGTGATATTAGCAAGGACTTGTGACTTGTCTAGGTAAGAATTCCCATTAGGCGTAGGGATGTGGTTATACCTGCAGACAGCAAAAGCTAGCTTGCAGCGCAACGGTGCTGTGACCAAAGAGAGGGTAAGATGAAAGAGAGAAGATGCCAATCACTTTCCTCATCTTAAACTTAATCCTTGGTAATGCCGCCCTCCATTGTCTGCTACTTGTTCATCAAGGAGCTTGAGGTGATTAAACAACTTATTGAGTCGCCACCACATGTTCGATGGAGAAAGTCTCCATGATCCTATGGGTTTCGCCTTGCAGGAAATGTGCAGTGAAGGTTGTCTGATGCTTCCTCACACACACACACTACGGATCAGCATCACAGAGTAGTTTCCTTTATGGGTAGGGGCGTGCTCACTCCCCTAAAATCGTGAGGTCTTGGTTTTCGCAGTTGCGGAGGAAAATCATGATTCTAGAGGTGCTTCATGACCTTGCAAATTTATTCCCAGATCAAAATCTCTTAGACTCTTCTTTAACCTCCCCCATGCTGACAATTTCCTTCCACTTGGGCGTAAGCTCCTGAAGTTCATTAGAGGTAACAGCTCGGCATCCACGCCGGGCAAAGAAGGGGTTGGTCTGGGATATTGGCTAGCATGATACCTTTCAATCCGGAAGGGCCCAAATCTAGGACCCACTACTCCCGAATTTGAGTCTTGGTGATAAACTTAGGCACAAAGCTGAGCAATACCTCTCCCCATCCCAATGAAAGGGAGACATTGTAGGAAAGACCATGGAGTTCACTTACTTTCTTGGCCGAAGCCTAAGTGAGAAGGAAAACCATCTTCAGAGTCAGGTTTGTAAGGAGAACCTTTTAGAGACCGAATGACACAAACCACATTCCCTGAAGGAGGTATAACTTCCGACTGAGGGCAAGTAAGCTCGAAACTCTGTATGAGGAGACATAACTCGAACGAAGGGGAAATATTAACTCCTTTTAATCTAAGGGCGAGGCTCAAGGCTGAGTGATAACCTTTCACCGCTGAGACCGAGAGGAGTTTTTCTTCCTGAAGATACACAAGGAAATCTGCTATTCCTGGAATAGTGGCATCGAGAAGAGAGATACCCCTTTCCTGACTCTAACCACAAAAGACTGTCTACTTGACCTGCGTGAGAAGATGCATGATAACCTCTACAGGTTTGTGGTAGATGTTCACAGGTGGTGTATGAGTAGATCGTGATGTGAAGGGAGTTTTCTTGGGACTTCTGTCAGCAGGTGAAAAAGGTCCGGAAACCCTTCTGCATGATGCCACAGTGGAGCTACGAGGGTCATTGCGAAGTTGATGGATGATCTTGCCTTGTTGAATACCCTTCTCATCAGGCAAAACAGGGGAAAAGCATAAACGTCAATGTTGTCTCACCGGTGTTGGAATGCATCTTACCAAAGAGCACGGGGATCCGGCACAGGGGAACAATACAGCGGGAGCTTATTGTTCAGCGACGTTACAAACAGGTCCCTCGTCGGGGAACCCCATAAAGTCAGGATCTTGTTGGCTACTAGATGATTTAAAGACCACACAGAATCCATTATCTGAGTCAATACTCAGATTGTCTGCCCAAACATCTCCGTTGTCTGGGATGAGCAGGGTTGAAGGGGAGCCAAGTAATCTTTGCCCATCTTTGCATTTCACCCGTTAGTTGGCAAAAGTGCTGTGAAGGGAACTTCCCTGATTGTTTGAATATAAGCCACTTCAGTGGTATCGTCACTCATCAACACCATGGAGTGTCCTGAAGGGCACTGTTGGAACTGCACGAGTGAAAGACTGCTGGAGGACCAGAAACTGCCCTGTTTCCAGGAGGTTCATGTGGTAATGATGTTAGGAATCACACAATTGTCCGGGGGCCGTGTGATGCCACATGTACCCGGTCTTGATGCATCTCTGGAGAGCATCTATTCCGGGGGGAAATGTGGAAGATCTAACTTCCCTGAGAAGATTGGGATCTGTTGCTACCCCATTGGTCACCCTGCACTCCCACAACAGGTGTCCTCATCAGATGGAATAACAGATGAGATAGTAGCAAATCTGGAAGAGAGAAGGGTCTTACCATCTTCTTTAGTCATTCTAACCTGCTCTAAGAAGGAAAGACTTTACTAGTCAGATGTTTAGATGCATTCCTAGGAATAGAAGATTTGTGTTGGCTGCAGGGATGACTTCTCAAGATTTTAACTCAATCCTCAACTCGCGACAAATCCTGAGAAGCCAGACTCAGTGTTGGAGAAGAAATGACCATAAGTCTGTTAGAATTAGCCAGTCGTCTGAGTGTCTTAACAGACGAATACTGCTTCCGTGACACAGTGGAGGTGCGACAAAGTCGAAAACCGCACCTCAACTGTTATTACTGGTCGTATAGAATGATTTTTACATCCTTCCTAGAAGACAGAGGAGCTGGAATCTGGTGGTAATAATCCTAATTCCAGTGTACGCATGAAGTCCTCGGGTCTGACTGCTTGTCTGACCATGCCTGTTGCTTCAATTCTTAACGACGTTTGTTGAACAAATTTGTTCTGGGAGGAGAGGTCAAATTTTGGAGTCCAGCTTACTGAAGCCTTTCTACAAGAAAGTTGACTATAGAAGCTCGGAGACTTTTTGACGAAAAAACCTAATCATGCATTGATGACCTAAAGCCAGGGTTCAGATGTCAGCACGGATATTCAGATTCGCGTACATTTTGTAGAGACTAGCCATAGCACTTCCACAGGTGGATGGGTCTGTGATGATGTGCATGTCTTTGTAGCTGAACTGAGGTATTATGCCTCTGTGGTCAGCCTCGGCCACTTGTAGTTCGTGAACAACTTTTGTTCACGTAGGCCCTTGCAGGAGAAAGCTCTTTGTTCAACCTGGATCACCTATTCACGAGCTGGAGTCCTGTGAACATCGATACTCACTACTCCCGTAGGAGTTTGGTGAGAGGTCGTGTGCTATCCATCATTAGGATTTGCTACAGTGACCAAAGGAATCCTGCTGATTAGACAAGTCATGTTGACTGAATGAGTCATGGTTGAAGAGATGAGTACAGTATTCCGAACTCGTAGGTGAGGTATCACACCTGCTAAGGAGTAAACCTAACTCGAGGATGAGAAAGGTGCTTCGGACTTCGCATTTCCTACGCTGGCTGAGCTAACTCAGCTTGAGACAGAGTGTCGTTGTCAGTGAACTAACGAACAAGACCATGGTCAAGCTCTGGGTTAGCTGTACTTAGCCTTCCTGGAGGAGAAACCTGAGGATGAAGGATCGAAGTTGCTTTGCAGAAATTCCCGAGGGAGCATGAGCCAACGGTGACAAGGTGTAAAAAGGAGAGGAATCCTCACATTGATGTTTGCTATAGTTCGTAAACGTAAGCATGAGCTGATTGAATTCCCTAGAAAATTGGGGATGCATAAGAACAACCCTGAGGGGTTATGTCTTACGAGACTGTTATCCTATGTAGGCATGATGGAGCGAAGAGGAGTTCACAAGAAATCAGAATCTGGAACCGTGAAAGTGATCTGACGAGTTCTCTAACTCAAAGTTAGAGAAAATAATCCCAAAGGATTATGTTTCTCGAGCCTCGTTCCGAATCACAGAGGGAGGTGGTAGGAACACATGATCAGAAGACCTCTAATGTGGCAATCGCTGTGTAGCAGTATGTTCTTCTTTCCTGGTGAGGTGCGCCAGCGTATGGGAGAGAGCGCATGCGCGACTAACGTAGATCTTATCATCCATTTATATGAAGATGTCAAATTGTAAGGTAACCACATACCAAACCAAGTGACAAAATGGCTAGAGACAGGGAGCAGAGGAGGCGACTGATCGCTAACGTCCACAGTACGTCAGCCCAATAACAGTAATAGTGGTCCAATGAACGTTTGCTAGTGACGAACATTTGCGAGTGCTGACAAGAACTGGTGAGCCAATGAAGCTTGCGTATCTGCATGCATCGGCCCTTTAAACATCTTGTAGTCACGTTGAGAGCTGAGGCTCATATGAAGAGAATATTACAAAGGGCATTTAGCTAAAGTGTAAATAAAGTCTCAACATTACACCGACTTACAATTACGAATCAACGGTTCGCTAGATCCCGCTTTCACCAACAGGACTCACTGAACTATTTGCCACAATTAACTATATATTGATATTAATTTAATTTTGAACTCACAGTTATTAAATATAACAATGCATAGTTAATATATTTATTCCTTTTAGGATGGGAAATTTTTTTTGTATGTGTGAATTTGATATACACAGCTTTTCTCGTTAGAAATTAATCATAGATAACGAGAGTCGAGTGTACCTATGAATCCGGCTAAAAGTTCATTATTTAGACTCCTCACCACTGGTTTCCGGTGTATTTAAGAATAATGTACTATAACTCTTGTCTTTTCTCTCAAGGCTGAGATACACTAGATTTTTCTAGTTATTTAAGAAGATATGGGGTCTAGGATTGTGATCACAGGTGTAGCACACATTTACATTTTTCATCATTCCTTATTGTGTCTGTAACCTGACCCTTGCAAATGGTAAGGTATGATTGTAATGTTATGTTCCTTATAATTTGTTGCAGGCTAAACTATTACAATTTTCTTATGCAATCAAGCACTGAACAACAAACTATCATACCAGACCATCCTAAGGAGTCCCTGCACCTCGCTAAAACCTTGCTACAGCAAGGTCCGTGGCCTACACAAGCTGTGTGTTGGGGAATGTAGAAATGTGACTTGTCCTAGAAAGTTATTACGAGTTCTTTAAAAGGAAAAACTGTGTAACTAGGACTTTCCCAATACCATCTCGTCAGGGTATGGGGACGCAACAGTATTAGTCTTAACCCTTTTACCCCCAGGCTATTTGGAACTTTCCAACCGTTAACCCCCAGGGGTTATTTTTTTTCAAGCACATTTTGCAGTATATTTTTTTTAAATTGCTCTAACAGCCTTAATTTTTGTCATAGAGAGGTCAGATTGGTCTCATTCTCTTGGAAAATGCCTGAAGTTTCTCAAAAAAACTATAAAAAATATGCAAAAAGAAACGTGAATAGCAGTTTTTTGTGAGGACGTACCGGTACGTCCATGGTGGTAAAGGGACGAGTTTTGTGAAACGTACCAGTACGTCCTTTGGGGGTAATAGGGTTAATACTATGTACATAAGGGAGCATGGTTTACCTGCAGTGGTTTGAGGTCAGCTATGCAGAGAACCCAGGATGCTGCTTTCCCCAAGAGAGGGGAAAATGAAGAAAAGAGTAAGGGCCAGTCGAACCTTTTCATTCACGCAGACTAAAACCGGGTAACAATGCCCTCAACCTTCTGCTACTTGTCCAATAAGGAGCTTGAGGTTTTACATCAGCTGCTTTGCAGCCACCACAGGACCGATAGAGAACGTATCGAGTCTCTTGTGGGTCACGTCTTGCAGGTAGTGGGATGTGAATGTGGTCTGACGATTCCACACCCCAGCTTGAAGAACCTGCGTCACTGAGAAGTTTCTCTTGAATGTCAGGAACGTAGCTATGCCCTTGACATCATGAGCTCTGGGGCGACGTGAAGGAGGAGGGCCTGGATTCAGTGCAGGGTCTATGTCCTTGCGAATCAATGCTGAGATGGTGTTCTTGGTGACCCTCCTCTTGATCCTTCCTGTGCTGACGAATAGTGCAGGCACACGAGGACGGGCTGCGGCTGTTCTCTTAAGATACAGCCTCAAACTCCTCACTGGGCATAGTAAGAGATGGTCTGGGTCATCTGTTACAGCACGGAGACTAGAAATCCGGAAGGAGTCGAATCGTGGATCCACTACTTCCCGGGTTTTAAGTCTTAGCAATAAACTCAGGGACGAAGCTGAACGTTACTTCTCCCCATCCCCTTGAATGGGCGATGCCGTATGAGACACCATGAAGTTCGCTTACTCGTTTGGCCGAAGCCAAAGCTAGCAGGAACACCGTCTTCCAAGTCAGGTGGCAATCGGTTCCCTGGCGTAATGGTTCATGTGGGAGGTCTCACTTCTGACTGGGGGCAGGGAAGTTCATAGCTCCATATGAGTAAGTTAAGTTCTAGCGATGAAAAAATGTCCATTCCTTTCAGTCTGAAGGTGAGGCTTAAGGCTGAGTAATAGCCTTTTACTGCTGAGACTGACAGGCACATTTCTTCATGCAAATACACGAGGAACTCTGCTATTGCTGGAATAGTGGTATCGAGAGGAGAGATACCCCTTCCACGACACCAACCACAGAAGACTTTCCACTTTGCCTGGTAGACAGCTGCGGATGACTTGCGCAGGTATCCAGACATCCTAGTTGCAACTTGTTGCAAAAATCCTCTCTCAGAGAGGAGATGCTGGATAGTCTTCAGGCGTGAAGTCATAGCGAAGCTATGGCTTTGTGGAATATGTTGGCATGTGGTTGCTTGAGTAGATTGTGTCGTGGAGGGAGTTCTCTAAGGGGGCTCCGTTAGGAGCTGCAGAAGGTCCGGAAACCATTCAGCGTGATGCCATAGTGGAGCTATGAGGGTCATTGAAAAATTGACCGATGTTCTGGTCTTGTTGAGTACCCTCCTCATCAGACAGAACGGGGGAAAGGTGTAAACGTCGATGTTGTCCCACTGTTGTTGGAAAGCATCTTGCCAGAGAGCCTTGAGGTCTGGGACTGGGGAACAATACAGCGGGAGCCTGAAGTTCAGGGCCGTTGCGAAGAGGTCCACAGTTGGAGAATCCCACAAAGTCAGGACTTTGTTGGTTACTAGATGATCCAAAGACAACTCAGTACTCACTATCCGAGATGCTCTGCTCAGGTTATCGGTGAGCACATTCCTTTTGTCTGGAATAAAGCGTGCCGATAGTGGTATCGAGTGGATTTCGGCCCATCTCAGTATCTTTACTGCTAGATGGGATAGCTGCTGCGAAAAAGTACCTCCTTGCTTGTTGATGTAAGCCACTACTGTGGTGTTGTCGCTCATCACCACCACTGAGTAGCCCGCCAGGAACTGTTGGAACTGTTGAAGGGCCAGAAAGACAGCCTTCATCACTAGGAGATTTATGTGGAGGTACTTTTCTGACTCTGACCAGAGGACTGAGGTCGTGTGGTGCAGCACGTGGGCCCCCCACCCTTTTTTAGAAGCGTCTGAGAACAGCATCAAAACCAGGAGGAGGACGAGAAGGTCCACTCGCTTTCGTAGGTTCGCGTCTGTCACCCACCACTGGAGGCCTGTCAGTTCCGCTGATCCCATGGGGATCTGGATGTCCGGGAATCGCGAGATTGATTACACCGGGACTTGAGTTGCCACTGGAGGGATCTCATCATGAGGCGACCATTGGTAACTAGACGGGCCAGCGATGAAAGGTGTCCGAGGAGACGTAACCATGTTTGAGCTGGAAGTTCTTCTCGTCTGAGAAAGGGTCTTGCGACCTTTCTCATCCTTGTTATCCTGTCGTCTGATGGGAAGGCTTTGTGGAGATTGGTGTCTATGATCATGCCTAAGTATAACAGTCTCTGTGTGGGAAGCAGAGCAGACTTCTTGAGATTTACCATGATCCCCAGATCCCGGCAAAGTCTCAGAAGTTTGTCTCGGTGTTGAAGAAGGGTTGACACCAAGCCTGCTAGGATTAGCCAGTTGTCCAGATAACGGAGGAGACAGATGCCAATCCTGTGTGCCCAAGATGACACTAGGACAAACACTGGTAAAAACTTGGGGTGCTGTGGAAAGACCAAAGCACAGCACCTTGAATTGGTACTCTCTGTTGTCTAGGCAGAATCCTAAGTATTGTACTTCCTTGAAGACGGATGGACTGGGATCTGGAAGTACGCGTCCTTTAGGTCCAGTGTACACATGAAGTCCTGAGGTCTTACTGCTAGTCTGAACGTGTCTGCTGTCTTCATACTGAATGGAGTTTGTTTGACAAACTTGTTCATGACTGAGAGGTCGATGACTGGTCTCCAGCATCCAGACGCCTTTCTTACAAGAAAGAGTCGAGTGAAGAAGTCGGGGGTCCATCGAGGACCTCTTGGAGAGCGCCCTTCTTCAACTGGGTCTGGAGTCTATTGACACTGGATTCCTGGTCAGGGGAGGTAGAGATGTTATGAACGGGACGTGATATCCTAGATGGATCACGGAGATTGTCCAGGAATCTGCCCCGAGTTGCTTCCACCTGTCTGAGCAACTTTGTAGGCCTCCCCCCACTGATGGAAATACAGGGGGAGTGCCTATCCTAGCATTTGCAGCCTCGGCTGCTCCCTCTAGTATTCTTTCCTCCACTGAAGGACTTTCTGCTTTTCCTGCTTTCCCTGCTGGTTTCGTCGTTACGGTCTTGGTTGGACGGGACTGCTGAGGTGCTGGAAGTTTATAGGGCTTAGTTGTTAAAGCCCTATGGAGGAGGGAGTCTCGATGAGACTTCCTCCACCTCTCAGCACCAAGTTCCACGTTCTTAGGCTCAAACAGATGGGCCGCATCTATGGAGGAATGTTTGAGCCTATTTATCTCGACGCTTGGGACCTGTTGGTGGAACCTCTCAGACACTACATCTCGACGTTTCAAGATAGTGTTTGCCCACAAGTTCGAAACTTGGTGGGCAAGAAACTCGATCTTACGAGTGCCTGAGAGTAAAAAGGTCTCCATTGCATTCCTGGTACGCTCCTTGGAAAAATCCTCGGATTGTATCAGGATACCTAAGGTCCCTAACCAGATGTCCAGCCACGAAGTAGTGTGATGATTCGTTTAGTTTTTCTTGTAATAAAGCTTCACAATAAAGCTTCACAATAAATCTTCTTATTAATTATCTAGTATTTTTACCTTTACTTACTATTTCTTAATTGCATTTTAGTCCATTCATATTTAATACTTAATGAGCTTCTCAGGAACTAATCTAAGAAAAGTTACGTGGCTGAGGGGTACTCGTTGCCGATTTCTTCATTTACTAGGACTAAAAAAGGGTTGAACAGTCACGTACAATGCAGTCTCAACAAAATGGGTTTTACATAAATCTGTAGTTTTGAATTCAGAAGTCTTGACACTGGCTGAAGAATTAGATATTTCCTTGCTTTAATTGGGCATGTAAGTCGATCATAGGCCATCTGCCGTCGCTAAAGTAGGAGCCTCCGTCAGGTGATGGGAAGGCTAGCGCGATGTTCTAATCGCCGAGGTCACTCTGGGATGTCACGCTAAGCACACGCAGTCTATCATGTGCGGGCGGAATAGTTCTGGTCGTCGTCCTTCGTTTCAAGGGATAAAAATGGTTCCCCTTAATTCCTCGGCTGCTAAACGGATCTGAATATACGCCGTCCTTCAGGTAATGTATGTGCAGCTACAACGCGTTGTTTGCCTCGAGTCCGGAAAGTTAAAGCAGGTTCTTAGACCTAGTAAACTGATTGCCTTTCTGAGAAGAAGAGAGAGAGATCACCTCTCACTGTTGCTTATATATCGTCATCCTGGGCGTGTCAAGCTGTCCTTAATCACATGACGATTTCTTGGTTTTCGCGCCTCCTTTCGCCTTGGTCCCACGAGTCATTTGGAGAAGGGAACAAGATGCCGGGGGATGTTATTGAAAAATATTGCAAGACTCAGCGCCTTTCTGCGAAAACAACCTCCTAACTTCTCGTTCACTCTGTTGTCTCTCAACAATTCTTTCTATATCTTTACAATTACTACTAACTGCATTTGTCTCTCTATTTCTTATTAACTAATAAAACTCACGAATAAATGCATCAAAAATATACATAAACCTTCTGCATATGAAATTTATCCAAACAAATTATTTGTCTGACAGTAGCTTGCATTGTACACTTAGTGACCTTTTCCTGGTTAAGGACTTCAGCCGCTGAGAACGAGACCTCCCGGCTGGAGAGTCTCTCAAGAGGGACTCCCCTGGTTAGCTCTTACAGAGAATGGTGAAGTGGAAGAGCTGAACTGGGTTCCTCCAGGATCTCAAAGTACCTCCTTCGCTGTACGCAAGGAGGTAGGAGGAGGTTGATCATAGAGCCGGCATGGTTGGAGGAGGCAAACTCAGAAAGCTGTTGGGTGATCTTGTCCCTGGTACTCTTCAACCTCTGAGACCAGGGCAAAGCTGCACTGGTCTTTGAGGGTTTCTGAGTGCCTAAGACGCGGTCTAAGACCGTGTCTTTGCCCTCTCGAGAAGGTATCTCTGGGTCGGAAAACCCATAGAGAACCCTAATTAGAGTCAGAGGCTGCCAGAATGCATGTTCTGATTTTTGTTGGTCTCCTCCTAATGTTGAACTTGCAGCAAAGTCTCCTTCTATCCCCAAGAGCTCTTCTTGGGGTGAGTTGCGACCATTCCTTGAGTGGCTGGCTGTCTCTGTTCTAGCCCTGGTGGAGGACTTTGGCAGAGTCTTGGAGTCATTGGACTCCTTCCGAGGAAGGAGATAAGACTCCAACATCGAAGGCCTGAGTGTCATGTCCCTCCTGGTCTCAGATTGAGGGGAACTCTCCGCGTGAAGAGAGGATTCCTCCAATGGTGCAATGGAAGAGTGTCTCTCCTCGCGCAATTCCCTTGGTGACGGATGGTCTTCATCCGACAGGGAGGGAGAGTATCCCTGGGGAGAAATTGGAGGGACTAGCCTTGATAGTATACACGGAGTCAGCTTCACCCTCGGGGAAGTGACCGCGTCGGACATTCCTCTTTTCCTCTTCAAAGGGGTAGAGGAAGACATGGTTCCGTGTCTCGAGTCCGGAGCTATAGGCTGCTCTGATGATCGGTCGGACAAGACAGGCTTGAATGCCTGTGTTACAGCTCTGAATAACTGAACCAAGGCTGCTGACTGACTGATGCACTGTTAGACAGGTCCCCTGGAGGGAAAGGGACAGAAGGTTCCTTATGAGGAGTTACGGTAATAGGTGGGTCCGCCTTAGAAGGCAGTTTAAGGATCCTGAACCTCTCTACTTGTGCCTGTTTCCCTTTTCCCGTAGGGTGCGCTGGAATGCATTTGCGGGGAGGGGAATGAGGCGATGGTGACCTTGCCGGGTGTAGATCCTGCGCCTGAGTCTGTTGGTGCACGTGCGCGGGAGAATATTGGCGGGCGCGCGGCCGCGCGGGAGTGTTATTGGTGCACATGCGCAGGTAAAAGTTGGCGCGCGTGGTAGCGCGTGCACATGTCTCTGTGCGTGCAAGTGGGAGAGACTTGGCGTGCAGGAGAGCGCGAATGTCCAGGAGAGCTGGCACGTAGGTGAGAGCTGCAATGTGCCTGCTGTCTCACCTACAGTGTGTTTGTGCGCCGGAGAATGATGGCGAGCAAGCATTCGTTGACGTGCAGGTGAGTGCTGGCGTTCCGGAACGCGCTGCCGCGCGGGAGATAATTGGTGCACAGCCTGGCGCGCAGGAGAGAGCTAGTGTGTAGGAGAGCGCTGGCGTGCAGGAGAGTGTTGGCGCGCAGGAGAGCGCTGGCGCACAGATGGGCGCTGGCGCGTAGGAAATCGTGGGCGCGTAGACGCAGGAAATCGTGGGCGCGCAGGAGACCGCAAGCACGCTATAGTGCGCTGGCGCGTGTGCGACCCTGGACGTGTAAGCGCAGGTGAACGTGGGTGCGGGGCATGCAAGAGAGTGCTGACGTGCTGTAGAACGTTGGCGCGCAGGCGCATGAATTTGCTGCCTTCTATGAGGGTGAGCAGGTGAAGGGGCATGCTGAAGCACTGTAGAGGGATGAGCAGTCTGACGAGCTGCTGGTGAGTGCTGAAGTCATGCTGGATGGCAAGCTGCAGGGTGATGGCAAGCAGCTGCGCACTTTGGTAAAGCTACAATATGCTCTACCGGTGACAAGAACAGTGATGACAGTTCGGCAGGTCTGGATGGTGGATAGTCGACGTGCCCTTTGTAACGGCAAAAATCCACCGAGGGGGATAGCGAACGATCAGCACAGAGGTCCAGGACCGAAGTCACAAGACTAGTTGCAGGAGCAGTGACGATTGATGAATGAAGGTCAGAATGCAGCGGCGGCTCCTCTGCAGGGGACGGCTGCGACGACGATGAACCAAACATGAGAAGTGGAAGGCGTGCTTTCCGATGAATGCGCCCTCTGGAGGCCGTTGGATCAGCAAGCTGACACCATGCGCCGTTGCAGTCCTCCGAAGAGGAGTCTCTATAAGTGAACTCCCCCAAGGGAGAGAAACACTTGCAGGAGAGACAGACGTTGAACTTAGTTTCCCGTTCGAAGGATGTTCAGGAATGGGGGAAACTAAGTCGGCAGCAACCGCTGGAGAGTCTGGGAGGGCGGAGGAGTTGGATGATACCGCATGAGACACCTCTGACACAATAACGTCACAAGGGTCAGGGGATCTACCTCTGACGGCGACGATGATTGCTTAACAGAAGCACCCATGCAGATGAATTGTAGCAAAGCTTCCTTGGAGGGCGGACCAAATCTCTAAAAGAGGGGTTTGTGACAAGGCCTCACCCAGGGGGAGAGGTGGGGTTGCTTCGCTAGGGGAAGCAACATCATTTCTCGAGAACCGGGGTTGGCCGACATTAACTTGGTCTACGCTACTACTCAATGGTCTCTCATAAGAGACCGAACGAGTAGGAGCTTCGGAGGAAGGTCGGGAGATGGAAGAAGAGGCCTTGGGTTGTTCTTCCTTCTAAGGAACCTTCGAAGGAGAAATATCCCGCTCGGACTTCTTCCGCCGTCGCGCAAACCTCTCCCACTGGGAGGAAGACCACTCCCTATACTATTTACACATATTTATACTATCACACCATTCACCTCTGCATAGAGGACAAACGGTGTGAGGATCAGTCTCCACCGCCGACATAAATGTCCCACAAAGGCGGCCGGAGAGTCCAGGGCAGGTGCGCATGGTCGCAGAAGTCAACTTCACACACACACACACACACACACAAAGAGAAAAAGAAAAAGCAAAAGTCATTAATGGCTGCCAATAGTTGGCGAGGATGAAGAGCGGCAACGTCCATTCACCATCCGAGCCGAAAGCTCAGTGAGCTCAATCACAGGTGTGTGAGGGGGGCGGGAGCAAGGTACCCTCCCCTACCCCCGCTAAATAGCGGTATGGGTAGTTAACCCTCGTTAAAAATTAATGGCTCGTAATTTCAGCTTCGCCGAAAGTAATACCCCAATTAAATAGCTAAGATGACAAATTCGAAGATAATTTGTATTTTTCCTAACCATACAAACCTTAGCTATTTACATTGGGTTTACCTTTTAGCGTAGCTGAAATGGTGAGCCATTAGAATTTAACGAGGGTGTATTACCCCCGCGCTAGTTAGCGAGGGGTAGGGGAGTGGTAGCTAGCTACCCTTCCCCCCCTCACACACCGGTGAAGCTCACTTTCACTTAGAGGTAGGACTTGTCTTGGGGGACAGGGCTGGCGGGCAAATATGTGTAAATAGCTAAGGTTTGTATGGTTAGGAAAAATACAAATTATCTTCGAATTTGTCATTTGTTCCGTAACCGAAATACAAACCACGCTATTTACATTGGGTGACTTACTCCTTAGGTAGGGTGGAAAGTCCCCAGCCATACTGGCTTTGGCTTTACCCAGGGACTCAGAATCCGAGTGAGTCGCACTCGAGAAAAGGAGTCCCTGCACCTCACAAGTTCCTTGTTCCCCAAGGAACCGTGTGGCCTACATAGGCTTGTGTGTGAAGGAAGAAGTGTGACCCGTCTTAGGCAGTTGACCTGGAGTTCCAGAAGGAACTCTGGGTTAGGACGTTCCCAATACCACCTCGTCAGGGTATGGGGGACGCGACAGTATTGACTCAATACTCGGAACACAAGGAAGCATGGTTTACCTGCAGAGGTTCCAGGTCAGCTATGCAGAGACCAGGATGCTGCTTCCCAGTAGAGGGGAGGATGAAGAAAGAAGTAAGGGCCAGACATACTTCTTTCGTTCATGCAGACTAAAACCTGATAACAATGCCCTCAACCTTCTGCTATCTGTCCAAAAAGGAGCCTGAGGTTAGACCAGCTGTTGTGTAGCCACCACAGAGCGATAGAAAACGTATCGAAACTCCTGTGGGTCACGCCCTGCAGGACACTTCCAGACTCCAGCTTGTAGCACCTGCGTCACAGAATAATATTACTCGAAGGCGAGGGACGTTGCGATGTATCCGACATCGTGCTGTAGGGCAACGTGACGGGGGAGGGTCTGGAGTCAGGTCGAGATGAATGTCCTTGAGTCCGAGCTGAAGAGGTATACTGGTGACTCTCTCCCGTGTCCTTCTTGTGCTCCCAAACCGGCTGCAACTGAGGACAAACTGCAGCTGTTCCCAAAGCTAACCTCTCGATTCCTTTACTGGCAAGAAGGAGAAGGTTTTGGGACATCAGATACAGAATGGTGACTCGAAATCTTGAAGGAATTGGACCGAAGGGCCGGGACCCCAAGATTCTGAGTCTAGCCAACAACTCAGGAGCGAACCTGAATGTTACCTTCCCCCATTCCTTAGAAAGGGCGGAGTCGTACGAGACCCAGAAGATTGCTTACACACTGGCCGCGGCCAGAGTGAGCAGGAGCACCAAGACGGAATGCGATCAGAGGACTGACGTAAAGGGTCTTGAGAAGATCTCTTAAGGGACTAAAAAGTCCGAGCCATGCTCCAAGTTGGAGGTCTCACTCCGACTAAGGCAGGGACGTTCGCAGCTTCGCATGAGCGAGGAAAGGTCCAGCGGGAAGGAAAAAGTTATTCCTTTAAGCCTGAAGGTCAGGGAAAGGCTGAGCGACAGGCTTCATTGCCGAGAGAGGAAAGGAGTTTCCTCCCGCCGAAAGGCAATTAGATCGTTAATGCTGGAGAAGAGGTATATCTCCCACGACACCAACCACCGAAGACTCTCCACTTCGGCTGGAAGACCCCTGCGGATGACTATCACAGATGACGCGACCTACGTCCCGCGACTGTAGCGGGTTGTCTCTTCTTGAGGAGGAGGCGTAGTGTCTCCAGGCATGAAGCCGAAGCGACGCCCCGGCTCGTGAAAGATGTTGCAGTGTGGTTCTTTGAGTAGCCTGTACCGTGGGAGAAGCTCTCCCGGGAGTTCCGTCAGGGGAAGCAGAGGGTCTGGAAACTGTTCTGCGCATAGTCCCAGTGGAGCTCTCAGGGCCATTGAAAGGTTGACAGACAACCTGGTCTTGTTGAGACTCATTCTCAACAGACAACAAAGGAGGGAAGACGCAGGCGTCGATGTTGTCCCACCATCACCGGAATGCATCTTGCCAGAGTCTCGGGGTCTGAGACTGGGGGGAAGAACAGCGGAAGCTTGAGGTTCCAAGCTGTCGCGATCAGGTCCCCCAGACCAGGACTTGCTGGTTACTCAAGGCCAAAGACCCCCAGGTACACTCTCTCTACGAGGCTCTGCTCGGATAGTCGGAGAGAACATTCCTCTGCCCGGAATGAGAGAGCCGATCGTGGTATTGAGAGGATCTCAAATCATCTCGGTATCTCTACTGCAAGACGCAAAGGTGTGAAAATGCGTCCCCTGCTGGTTAGAACACGCCAGAACCATGAAGTCGACGCGCACGGAGCGACTCGGCAGGAGCTGTAGGATCTGTAGAGGGGACAGACTATGGCCCCTAAGCCTACCTGAATGATGGAGAGGTATCCTTCAGGTCCTGACCGGAACATGCCCCCCCCCCCCCTTTTCTTTGACGAGTCCGAGAACAGCATAAATAATGTGGGGAAAGGACGAGAATATCCACTCCCATCAAGAGGTTCCATAGGTCAACACCCATTGCAGGTCTAATCGTTCCGCTGGTCCCATAGGGGCCAGAACGTCCGGTTAATCATTGCTTTGAAACCACTGGAACTTGGGCCGCCCCACATGGAACTTATCCTGAGGAGACCGTTCGGAACTATAGATGGGACAATGAGGAAAAGAGAACTAGGAAATGTTCCAAGGTAGGGCTAAAAGCTCTGCTTGACTGAGAACAGGTACTGCGACTCTCCTCAGCCTTGCCACAGTCAACTGAAGGGAAGGCTCGGTGGAGGTGGCAACAGAATCTGGCGTCCCCAGGGGGTCACCCATCCAAGTACCGACCAGAACCGACGTTGCTTAACCTCGCTGGACGGACGAGAAGCAGGGTTTCCAACGTGGTAAGGCCATTGATTCAATATCATGGCTAGATACTCCAGATGTTGAGTCAGAAGAAGAGAAGGCTCCTAGCAAAATACCATGAACCCCCACTCATGGTAAGCATCCGGAAGCTTGTCCCGGCACTAAAGAAGGTCGAACCCGAGCCTACCGGAGTTGACCAGACCTCCAAAAGGCGAAGGAGGCGGAAGCCTGCACCTGAGCGGCCATGAGGAAAGCAGGGAGAGTTCTCTGGGGAAAAAAACCTGCGATGCCACGGCAGGATTGCCACACTGCATCCTACGCAGGAATACCTGTAGTCTAGGCTGAATTCTACGAGCTTCCTGGAAGATGGATGGAATGGAACTGAAAGTACCCGTCCTTCCGATCCAGGGCCTAAGGAGTCCTGTCGCCTCGTTACCAGTCTGATCGATTCTGCTGTTCCATGCTGGACGAAGTTTGTTTGACAAACTTGATCAGGGCTGAGAGGTCGACTACGGAATTCCCGTCTCAGATACTTCTTTACAAGAAAGGATCGACTGAAGAAGCCGGGGCTGAAGCCGTCGATGATCCTATGGAGGACCTTCTCCTAAGGCATGGATCATTCTGCCCAAACGGGCAAACTCTTGCCGACCCTATGGCATAGAGGTTCAGAGACACTGAATTCGCTGACAGAGATGGCATGCGCGATATCCTTGGCTGATCACAGAGATCGTGCAGGAATGGGCATTGGGAAGCTGTCATCTGGATGAGTAACCTTAGGCATCCTCCCAGTGTGAAACCTACAAGGGGGGGGGGGTGCCAATCCTAGAGTTCGTGAACTCTGCCGCTCCCTTTAGGACTATGTCGCTCCCGGGAGAGCCTCCCGTGCCATCTGTTCCTGACAGGAGGGAACTGCAATTGGACACCTTGTCTCAGTTGTCGTAGCCGGTCCGATAACTTAGGCCGACGTGGCAGAAAGAAAGAGGCGCTGGAGCCCTGCAGGGTCTGGAAGAAAGCGCCTTGGAGGAGTGAAAACGGAAGTCGACTTCCTTGGGCACAAACAAACTCTTTTCAAGGATGTAACGGTGTCTGAGGTTGTCGACATCCACGGATGAGACACCCGAAAGGAAGCCCTTGGTCATTGCGTCCAGATGGTCCAACATCGAGCTTGCCCACAAGTTCGATACTTGACGACGAAACGCCAAGGTGCCTGAGCCCGAGAGGAGGAAAGTACCCATGACCTTCCTGTAGCTTCCTTGAACAAAACCTTGGGTCGTAACCGTGGAGGATAATGACCTGGTAAGCCCCTTTCACGAGATGGAGAAGAGGAAGGGGTAAACAGTCACCCCTTGCCCGATGGAGAAATCTCAAACGGAAAGCCCCCCGCCAAAAACCCTTCCAGGGAATGACGGGGAAGGGCTAACCCAGGTTCTGGAAAGAAGAATGTTGCTCATACCTCCCTGAAGATTCTTCTTATTCTTGCATGTGCCATGCTCTGCGTTTACGGGGTGAGGCCGTGTTCTGGAAATACGGTCCAGAACTCGCCAGGCTGGCCATGCTGTGAAACCCCAATGGGAATCGCGGTCGCAATCGCCCTGGCGCTCGCGCGATGGTAAATCAATGATTTGTGCGTAGGCTAACGTGGAAGCGCCCATGCGCGGGCATGCAGGAACGCAAACGAAGGTGAGCGAAGGAGCGCAGAAGGAGGGCGAGCGTGGTAGGAAGGGCGAGAGCTGGTGGTCCGCGAGCGATAACCCATAGGCGAGCAATGGATACTGCAAGAATTAAGCCGACGTTCGCGCGACGGAACACCGTCAGTCCGCGCGACGGAACACCGTCGGTCCGCGCAACGGAACAAAGCGACGGAACACTGTCGGTCCGCGCGACGGAACACCGTCGGTCCGCGCGACGGAACACCGTTGGTCCGCGCGACGGAACACCGTCGGTCCGCGCGACGGAACACCGTCGGTCCGCGCGACGGAACACCGTCGGTCCGCGCGACGGAACACCGTCGGTCCGCGCGACGGAACACCGTCGGTCCGCGCGACGGAACACCGCGACAGAACACCGTCGGTCCGCGCGACGGAACGCCGTCGGTCCGCGCGACGGAACGCCGTCGGTCCGCGCGACGGAACGCCGTCGGTCCGCGCGACGGAACGCCGTCGGTCCGCGCGACGGAACGCCGTCGGTGCGCGCGACGGAACGCCGTCGGTGCGCGCGACGGAACGCCGTCCGTCCGCGCGACGGAACGCCGTCCGTCCGCGCGACGGAACGCCGTCCGTCCGCGCGACGGAACGCCGTCCGTCCGCGCGACGGAACGCCGTCCGTCCGCGCGACGGAACGCCGTCCGTCCGCGCGACGGAACGCCGTCCGTCCGCGCGACGGATCGCCGTCCGTCCGCGCGACGGATCGCCTTCCGTCCGCGCGACGGAACTCCGTCCGTCCGCGCGACGGAACACCGTCCGTCCGCGCGACGGAACACCGTCCGTCCGCGCGACGGAACACCGTCCGTCCGCGCGACGGAACACCGTCCGTCCGCGCGACGGAACACCGTCCGTCCGCGCGACGGAATACCGTTGGTTCGCGCGTGGACGAACATTGGAGAGCATGTGCGCGGTCGTGCATGAGCGTAGGCGAGCAGGCACGTGGTCGCGTGGGCACGTGGGCGTGTGGCCGCGCAGGCACGTGGGCGCGCGGGTGAGCGCAGGTGGTCGGGAGATCGATGACATGTAGGCGGGCGATGGCGCGTTGACGAGCGATGGCGCTTTCTGGCGAGCGATGGCGTGCTCTGGCGAGAGATAGCCCGTAGGAGAGTGAAGGCGTGTTGGCAAGCGATGGCGCGTCGGCAAGCGACGGCGCGTTGGCGAACGGTGGTGCGTTAACAAAACGCTTGCGCGCAGGTGAAGAATCGCGCAGGCGCGTAGGCGATTGGCAACGCGAGAGAGACTAGTGATGGTTAGCGCGCATCGCGCTAACAGAAGGCGCGCAGGTGCATCAGGAAGGTGAGTGCTGAAGCATGCTGTTAATCAGGCTATCCTAGACGGTCAGAAAACCGTTGGCGACCATTGGTGCGTGGCAATTGAAGAAAGCTGGCGTACAGAAGGACAGAGGAAAAGGTGAGAGCTGGCGAGCAGGAGTAAGATCTACGGCAAGACTCAGCTACCGGAGATCGTGGTCCACCGCAGGCGAGATAGATCGCTACTGATGGTGTTCAGGGGAACTGACACGCGTGGCAGATCGATGGCGATCCTTGACGCGTAGGAGATCGCTGACGAGCAGGTGAACGTTGACGCGTCTAAGGTCGCTGGCGAGCTGATGATCGCTGGCGAGCTGGTGATCACTGGCGAGCAGAAGACAACGCGTGGAAGCCTGCGCGTAGAAGAAGAGTCCTTGCCCAGACCTGAACCGAAGTTCTAGATCGCGAGGGCGAACGTGGGCGCACAGGGCGCGTAACAGGAACCAACAGGAACAGCAGAGATGATCATCATGAGAGCGCTGACGAACAGGAGAGAGCTGGCGATCAGGAAAGCGCTTATGAGCAGGAGAGCGCCTGTCGCTAACACTGAGCAGGAGCAGGAGAGCGCCTGTGCGCTAACACTGAGCAGGAGAGAACACAGCAGAAGGGTGCACAGGGGAACCCTGACACGCAAGGGAAGAACCCCCGTGGGAGGCAACCCTTTGCCCCGAAGGGATCGTTGTCCGTCGGGAGACTGATGTCCGTCGGAAGACCGTTGTCTGTCCGCTGGGAGACTGATGTCCGTCGGAAGACCGTTGTCCGTCGGGAACACCGTTGCCTGCACCAGGGGCGGAAGATCAAGAAGAAGAAGTTGTAGGCTGCATACGGAGATTCAAAAAGGTGCCTCTTAGCACCCTTATAGGGAGGTGGGAGGCCCTTACGACGAGGCGGACGGTGAGCCTTACGACGAAGGAGGCCAACAGCAACAGCAGCAGAAGAATCCTCCGAAGAGGAGTCTCTATGAGTGTGCTCTCTCGCGAACGAAAGAGAAACACTTCGTAGAAGAGACTGGTCAGCCAGTGACCTAAAAGGAGCAATCCTCCGAAGAGGGGCTCCTGCAGTTGCCCAGCCCCTTGAGCGAAACTGCAGGTGCGACCGCTCAGCACCAAGAGCATGGTCGCACGAAAAAAAGGTAAGAGAAGAATCCCCCAAAAGGAGAAAAACTCAAGCCTGGACAGGAAAAACTTCCCTCGGAAGGAAAGTTACCCACACAAGGAGGCGAGCCTCCTGACAGTTCTAATATGAACTGGAGAGCTGTCAATAGTCACGGGAGTACTTCCAGTAGAAGGAGACACGCCCCTGACGAAAATCCAAAGGGGAGGCAGCAACAGCCGAATCCCCAGGCCTCAACAAGACAGCTCACACCGTTGCCATATTACAGAAACGAACTAGATCGGTAACTGTGAAAAAAAAAAAAAAAAAATCATTAGTACACATTCATTCCCCCGGGAAGGCTCCGAAGAGGAATCCCGAGGGAAAGGAAAACAAGAATTACACAACAGGCACGTGCCCTCACAACCACTTACACTCACGGAAGGAGAGCTGTAACCAAAACAGAATTATAACAATTATAATTATGTAATTTAAAATGAATGAACACTAAAGAAAGAACGAAAACCCCGAAAGGAATCGTTCTATAAAGCTGAAAAATTAACAAATACAATTAGATTCATAAACTAATTGAGACAAAAAGATACGGCGTAGCAACCGCCCCACGCGGGAAGGAAGCTACAAAAGGCGTAGTAACGCAGTAAAAGGGTGAACGACCTCAAGAGAGAGAGAGAGAGAAAGACCGAAGTCAAACTCGATCGCAACCCATAAAATTACACTGGGGTGGCCTAAACTGCCGAGGGTTTCACGGAGATATCATACACTACACACACAACTCTGAAAAGGAAACTTACTTATTTCTATACTCAAATATATATACAAACATGAAAAAATGTTTACATATATATTGAGTAAAAGAAAAATAAGTGATTAAGTAAAGACAAAACAAACAATGGCTGCCAAGCGAGGACAAAGACAGAGACGTCTGTCCCAGTCCGAGCCAAAAGTGAAAGTGAGCTTCACTGGTGTGTGAGGGCGGGGGGGGGGGGGAGGGGTAGCTAGCTACCACTCCCCTACACCCCCGCTAACTAGCGCGAGGGTAATACACCCTCGTTAAATTCTAATGGCTCGCCATTTCAGCTACGCTAAAAGGTAAACTTAATGTAAATTGCGTGGTTTGTATTTCGGTTACGGAACAAATATGTATTCCAGTTACCCAACAAGTAAATTTCAAACTTATCTCCTATAATGGACATCAGTCCATGACACAAAAAATTTCAAATTTTGCATTTAGTAACACTCCAAATCAATTATACTGCCTGCAGCACAGTAATTGACAATAATTGATAATATTTTCCATACAATTCTAACTCTTGGGGTTGCATGAAATTTTCTCTTTCTAATTTATCATATGAATTATTTACCTAAATTCCTACTGATTTTTGTCCTGCTTCTTCTGTAACTTCTACGATCACCCTCTCTTGTCACCTTAATTATTAAGATCATAAGTTCTTTAAATACAAAAATGCACCTGGCAGTGATCTTAGCATTTCATTGTTAGACCCCATCTTCATGTAGGCAACACTTTACTATTGTTTGTTAATTTTTTTCTGTAACATTAATCCCTCCTGAACAATTTTTCCTCATATAAAAATCTTGCATAAAATTTTTACCCATCTATTTTATCAGGTGTTATCTCTCCCCCTTCCTTTGTCTCTCATTTTCTTCCCTCCTTCCTTGTAAAACTCTGCAAAACCTTTTTCCCTATTCTAACTGACTTAACCTCCATACTTTCTTTACTTATTTATGAGTGTTACTTATCTTAAAAATATTTTCATTATTCCATTTATACACTACTAACACATCTCTCATCATACTAATTTGTTTTATTTATATTCCTGGATACATTTTGAACCCTCACATTCAAACTAAAACTAAAAATAATAACAAATGTTGACAAAAAAATAAATATACTTACAAGAGCAAGATTATGAATATCCTTTGTTAGGTCTTTTACGCTGTATACCAAAACATTGGTCTCAGATGCTTTATCTATCTTGTTTACAATACTTTGGTGATCTCTGGTACTCCTATAGAAAACACAATAATCCAGTAGAAAGAATTTTACAGTTTCCAATAAAATACAGAATAAAAAGGAACAAATGTACATCTATTCATTTACTCATGCTTCTGTAAATATACCTAAAAATAAACATAAACTTTTATAAAGTAATTTGTATTTTTCCTAATTATATAAACTTGAATCCTTTAACAGGAGTATGATTTCAGTGTAGCTGAAACTCTTGCTGTTAAATTTTATATCAAGGCATCGGTAGTTTGTGGCAGGTGCCGCCACCCTCGCCAGCAATACTTTGACTTTCACACAGGACTTGTGGGGAGGTTGTGGCAGGAATTACAACTCAAAGAACTTAGAATTCTATAGTTGGGAAAACATATATTACTTAAAATTTTTTTTAATTTGTTCCTACATTTATACAAACCTTCATCCATTAATAGGAGACTTATCGTTTGGAGGGAGAAATCCCTGTAACCAAGCTGGCTGGTTTAAAATCCTGGGATGTTTATACACTTGGACCTGAAGGTGTGAAAGGACTGACTTCTATCCACCTCGTTACAACAGGAAAAAAGGATCTTTGGGGGATAAGCTAAGTTTCTGTCGAAAGACGTACAGTCATGAAAGAGCCATTTCCTGTAAGGATATGATGCCTGAAATATATGGTCACTTAAAAATAATGGGTTGTAAACATTCATGGCCATTCTCCCTGTCATGGACAGATGCAATGCTATTGAAGGAATATGTTATTAAAACAGGGAAACTTATTTATTCCCAAAGTGTGAGCAGCGAGATGAGATTTAACTGAATTTTTTAGTCAAAGCTGTCATCCCTTCATTGTTGTCCGTATTCTGGAAACAAACCGAGCCTCGACGAAAAGTGCCTGCCGTGATAAAGGAACTGTCGTGTTTGGGCAAATAGCTCATCGCATTAATCAGTGGAATCAGCATATTTTAAGAAAACGAGCCTGGATATCCTTGTTTATGGAAAATGTTATCATGGGTGGACATGTGCCACGCTTTTGTTATAGCTTAACACGTGATCCAGATTGCATCAGAAATTTGTTACAGAAGTTTCCATGGTGTGATCTAAGTTGGCGTTTTTGAGGAAACCAATCATGACGTAGCATTGTCAAAAAACTCTATATGGAAATGACGACTGCCCATTGTAATTAGCCCTGCCCATACATGGATTTATGAACTTCAAAAAGAGATTGTCCAGAGGAGATAAGACAGGACATAGGACAAGAGAGGAACTATGTCCGAAACAGTTGGGAACCACGTCTTGACGAGATAAGAAGCAGAGAAGACCAAAAGTCTGATAGAGCCTGTTTCCAACCTTCTCTTCAGATGACAACGCCTATCTCCAAAATCCTATTATGGCTGAAAAGAGACGAATTGAAGCAACCAGCTCTCCCTGATTGTGACGAGAGTAGCTCACACACACACACTCTCTCACTCTCTCTCTCTCTCTCTCTCTCTCTCTCTCTCTGATGAGAGAGGATCAAACATTTTAAGTTTGACATATGGCTAGATTGAGTTACGACCCATTTCTTGGTCCCTATCTCAGTTGTAAGTCAACGACTACCTCTACATGGTGGAAGGTCCCCTTAATATGAACAATAACAATGGTGCCTATTTTGTTCCTGCAAAAAGTTAACCTGGGTTAGCAAATCCATGAATGAGGAGGAAGAACTATATATCTGAGATAAAAGCCTAATTATGGATAACATTCGAGTAATGGAAATATGAAATTTCAACTGTAATAATTTCAAACTATGTATACTCTTGCTACCTTTAAGCAGCCATAGTCCTATCTAATCCATGGTCCTATCTAATCTTTTATCACTTACAAAAATGATCAATCAAAATATTCAAGATATATTTTGGAAATGATGGGTGAAAACCCAGTTTGCCCGGCTATCTTGGTTTATTTGGACATATATCTACAGTGAACTTTAGAAATTGGTGATAAATAATTCTGGATGACAGCAACAGGAAGAATAGAAATTCACAGCATTATTATCATATACAGTATTATTTTAAAAAGAACTAATGAGTCATATTTGTAGATTCTCAAATGGCTCTCCTAAAGGATTTGTTGTTAAATGAGAGGTGAACTTTGAAGCAAAGAAATATTTCAAAATCTGTATCCTATTATAAGGATCAATTGTCAAAATTTGATCCCTTGGATTAGAATGAGTTGCAGTCTCATGCCAAATCCTGAAATTTTCAAGTTGTTTTCATAGCAGTAAGTCAATAGAATGGGCAAACTAATTCAAAACCATACCAGATGAAAAACCACCTATATGAATGACAAAAATATATTTTCTGCTGTGAATGAGGTGTTTCTTCAAGTACATAAAGCCTCACCAATCCACCATCCATTGTTGGATATCCATTAAATGTCTCACATATTAAAATAAACATTTGTTAAAGTGGTGGTTTACAGCTTGATATATAAAATATTGTCCTCTCCATACACAATTTAAAAAAAAGTTTCATTAGAGGCTACAAAACTTAAGTTTATTCTGGATCACCAATAAACTAAGGCCTAAAACTAATACCATACAAAGAAACAAATGCAATATTCATAGTGGCATTTTAAACAACTAGCATCACAATGTATGTACTCACTTGAATACAGGTTCTGGTTTCTTTTCCAACTCTTGGGCTGAAAAGAAGGTAATTAAATTAAGAAACCAAATACTGTACTAAAATTGTTCATATAAAAAAAAACATTTCAACATTAAATAAAAAATCAATAGAATCCTCACCAGTAGTGTGAATATTTGCAAAATAGTAAATTGTTTACTTTTGGAGATGGAAGAAACAGCAGCTAAGGGTGACTGGTAACTCATACTTGTCCTTAACCCATCAGTAGACATTAGCTATTGTCCTTAATTTTTTTTCTCAAATTAAAAATTGGATTATCTCAAGGGGTTAGAGATGTAAATGTTTTTCTATGTTATATAAAATCAAGTTTGGGTTTCATTGTATATTATTACATCTCAATGTATCCTAGTATTCCAACTACTTTTTCTTATAGGAAAAATTACGCTCCCTTCGAAAATAACACTCGTTCCCGTCGCAAATGAATAGTTACAGAAATATATATACATCTATATCCGCCGATAATGGGGGACCCCCAGTGGGAACTCGGGGTTTTGGGTGGGGAAAACATACTGGGGAATCGATATATAACCGTAATTCAGTCCTTTTCTTCTCTATACATTTCTTTCTGGTATTTATTATAACCGTAGGAAAAGACAAATCAGTATACCTGGATATATTTGGGAGGAGCCGTTTCAAAGGTTATTTCTTGTAGTAATACAGTAACCAGTGCTGCCAACGCCTGATGTAGTTTAAATGTTAGCATTCCATACCTGATGTAGATCAAATGTTAGCGTTTCATGCTAACATTAGCACCCATTTGTTCGTTTGTTCGTTCGCCCCACCTTCCGTCCTTCGTTTCTCTCCATTATTACTCTTTTTATTACCGTATTATTTTCTCATTTTATATTCCCATTCAATATAATTTATCATACATTCCATTTTACCTTCCTATATTGGGTTTATTTGTTTTGTTATTTCCTTTCCCATTTGTTCGTACGTTCGTTTCATCAGTTTCCGATCTGGCCTAGAAAACAAGCTTGTTGCATATGCAGATGATGCTACTCTCTTTGCATCAATTCCATCCCCTGAATGTAGATCTAGGGTTGGTGAATCCCTTAATAGAGATTTAGCTAGAATTAGTGCATGGTGCAAATTATGGGGTATGAAGTTGAATCCTAACAAAACTCAAAGTATGATTGTAAGTAGGTCAAAGACGGTGGCTCCTCAACATCCGGATCTCAGTATTGATAATGTTTCTTTAAATATGTATGACTCTTTCAAAATTTTAGGTGTGATTCTCGACAGTAAATTTACTTTTGAGAAACATATAAGGTCTCTGTCTTCTTCAATTGCACAAAAAATAGGCTTATTGAGAAAGTCTTTCAAGATTTTTGGTGATCAATCTATTCTGAAGAAGTGTTTTAATTCTTTCATTCTACCTTGTTTTGAGTATTGTTCTCCTGTTTGGTCTTCAGCTGCTGATTCTCATCTTAATTTGTTAGACAGAAACTTACGGTCTATTAAATTTCTTATTCCTGATCTAGATATTAATCTCTGGCACCGTCGTTCAATTAGTTCATTATGCATGTTGCATAAGATTTTTCATAACTCTGACCATCCTTTACATTCAGATCTCCCTGGACAATTCTATCCTGTTCGTAATACTAGGCAGGCAGTTAATTCTAATAGCCAGGCCTTCTCCATCACGAGGCTCAATACTACGCAGTACTCTAGAAGTTTTATTCCAGCTGTTACCAAGTTGTGGAATGATCTTCCTAATCGGGTGGTTGAATCAGTAGAACTTCAAAAGTTCAAAGTTGGAGCAAATGCTTTTTTGTTGACCAGGCGGACATGAGTCTTTTTATAGTTTATTTATGACATATTTGTTTTTGATGCTGTTAATAGTTTATATGTGACATGTCTGTTTTGACGTTGTTACTGTTTTTTAGAATGATTTATTGTTAATTTGTTCTCTTCATTTATTTATTTCCTTTCCTCACTGGGCTATTTTTCCCTGTTGGAGCCCCTGGGCTTATAGCATCTTGCTTTTCCAACTAGGGTTGTAGCTTGGATAGTAATAATAATAATAATAATATGCCCCCGCCCCCTGCGCAGGAGTTTCCACTCCCCCTTTTACTCTTTTTATTAGTGTTATTTTCTCATTTTTTATTCCCATTCAATATTATTTATCATTCATTCCATTTTTCCTTCCTTTATTGGTTTTATTTGTTGGGTTATTTCTTTATCCCTTCCCGGTTTCACATAAATACTTACCCTGGACTATTTTTTTTATCCAGTTAATTCTCGGTATGATCTCCTCATTTTATATTCCCATTCACTATTATTTAATGTTCATTCCATTTTATCTTCCTATATTGTTTGTATTTATTTTTGTTGGTTAGTTCCTTTTCTCTCCTCTGTGTCTTATAAAACTTTTCTTTCGTCTACTTTCCGTATTTAGTTCATTCATGTTTTCTCTTTTGTTCGTTGTTTTTCCCTTAACCAATCATCACTCTAGGCCTATTCAGATATCTCCCTACACCCCCCCCTTCCTTTATCTCTGTATGCGCTGTTTTCCGACCCATTGTTCCCCTGCCTTTCCCGTTTTAACCTTTGACCTAGTTACTCGTCCTTCGTTACTAGTGCGTTTTTTTTCTCGTATTTTGAGATGGAACATATTATAGAAACTTGTACCGGTTGCAGCATTCCGTATCTAAAAGCAGTGGCTCAATTCCATGGTGATTTTGGTGATAATTCAGGTTATGTTGACCATTTACTTAATCCCAGTCATAGAAGTTAATCCGTCAGTCTCTTCCTTCCGAGTCCAGCAAGTTTCGACGTTTCCTTCATAAAAGTAAGTCATTCCTCAATAGTCATTATTCGTGTTTTGTGACCGGGGTACTTCTAGGCAAGGTTAGGTGGGTTTGTTAGGTTCTGTGGCCTTTCTGTACTTTTTATATATTTCGTACCACTTATATGGAGAAATTATTGAATATATCTGAGGAGATATTTAGCAGTTCTAGCTCTAGTAATGCCATCGTGTCGTTGGTAGTTCTGTGTACCATTCGTCTCCGTTGGTAGTATTGTGTATCAAGGTAAGTCATTCCCCCATTCTTATTATATGTGTTTTGTGACCGGGGTACTTCTAGGCAAGGTTAGGTGGGTTTGTTAGGTTCTGTGGCCTTTTGGTACTCTTTATTTATTGTGTAATAGTTTTATGGAAGTATTATTTAGTTTACGTATGGAAACATTTATTTCTACCTCTAGTAATGTCATCGTGCCGTTGGTAACACTGTGTACCATTCGTCATCGTTGGTAGTTCTGTCAACCATTGGTAACGTTGCTAATGTTATCGTCCCCTTCATCTGTTGTTTATATATTTTAACTCAGTATATATTGTCCACAGTGTTAATATTTATATGGTTCATTTGTATTGTATTTCATTGTGTGATTTCGTACAGGAAATATATGATTTCCTATAGTAGATATCGTGATTTAACTGGTTTTCTCATTCATTTCATCCGTAATAACATCAACCAATTCGTCAACTTATAACTAACCGAATTGGTTGATCTGTTTGTTTGCGATTGAAATGGTCACCAAAATCGGTTAAATCTCGTTATTTGCTATAGGATATCATATATTTCTTGTGCGTAGTCACACGATGTAATAATATACAAAATTACCCAAGTTTGTTCTTATCAAACCAATTAATCAAAGTCCAAAGGTAGAACATCAAGTAGATGAATTTCCAAGCCTTTATCAAAGTTTCATGGATCCAAAGGAGGACTTTAGAACCGAGAAAGTCAAGAACAAGGTGTTTGGAAAAACTTCTCAAGTTGAACACCTGGAGAGTAATGTACAGGTAGTAAATTTTTCATTTTCCAAACAAAACCCAATTCAGAGAATAACTAACCAATACGATAATATAATGGGGATGATTCTCATGGATTCAATGTTATTTACAAGAATTATTATTACCATTACTACAAGCCAGGCTACAACCCTGAATGGAAAATGAGGATGCTATAAGCGCAAGGGCTCCAATAGGGAAAAATAGCCCTGTAAGGGTAGGAAATAAGCAAATAAATAAACTTCATACTATAAAAAAATTTAAAAAAAAACAGGAGTAAGAGAAATAAGACAGAATAGTGTGCCCAAGTTTATTCTCAAGCAGGAGAACTCTAACCCAAGGCAATGGAAGATCATGGTACAGAGGCTATGGCACTACCCAAGACTAGAGAACAATGATTTGATTTTGGAGTGTCCTGCTCCTATTAGCTAACGTCTCTTTTATCCTTACCAACAGGAAAGTAGCTGCTAAACCATTACATTGCCGTACTGAACACCTTGAGTAAAGAAGAAGAATGGTTTGGTAATCTCAGTGTTGTCAGGTGTATGAGGACTGAGGCAAATCTGGAAAGAATATGCAAGACTATTCCGTGTATGAGTTAGGCAAAGGAAAAATGGGCTGTAACTAGAGAGAGGGATTCAATGTAGTACTGACTGGCCAGTCAAAGGACTCATTAGCTCTCTAGCAGCAGTATCTCAATGGGTGGCTAATGCCCTGGCCAACCTACTACCTATTTCATACAATAATTCATTCATAAAATTTTTCTCGATTAACATTAAGTTCATTACTTGAATCAAGTTTTTCATCACAAAGAATAACTATAAGCTGTAGTCTATGAGTTGTTTGGTTATGGAATGAAGTTGGCTAATTCATTTGAGAATAGAGGGGTAATTCAATAGAATGTACTACCAATTAAGACTCATTAAGGTTAGTCATAAATGCTTGGTTCAGAAACAGTAGGTAATGGAACTGGGTGATGCAACTGCTGTCCTCACTCGTTCTTCTATCTCAAATTCCGATTGTGTCTAACAAGAGCTCGAAGTCTGGTAAAATGAAGCCTTTGGTGAAAATTTTGGCTGCAGATAAAGGGAGGGAAACAGCAGGTATTGAAGCTTATGATAAAGGATCCGCCAATTCTCTGGAGCACTTTGAATGAGGTGCAAAATATTAATCATCAATAAAATATTACTGAAATATACTCATCTGAGTAAGGCAGCCTCTCTCAATCTGATAAGGAGCCTTTCAAAATTAAAGAAATCAGAAACAGTGGACATCATAAAACTGGAACTGTTCTATAATAGCAATAAACTCTGATTTTAGATCAATTTCTACCATAACATAGGACTCCTCATTCGGTTTGAAATGTTTAGATGCTAACTTGATATATTCTGCCAGTTTTTACAGAATAATCAGAATATTCTCAACACATACTGCATAAGAATAGATCTTTGTCTTTAAATAGCAGTCTAATTAACTGAACGTTTGGGACAATCCTATTTGAAAAGTAGAAGACATGATTAGTTAATCTTGAAGTAAATGCCACTATAGTCCATTTCTTTTAGCGAAACAGATTTACACCGACTCACAGCGGTGCCCTTTTAGCTCAGAAAAGTTTCCTGATCGCTGATTGGTTGGACAAGATAATTCTAACCAATCAGCTATCAGCAAACTTTTCTGAGCTAAAAGGGCACCGCTGAGTCGGTACAAATCTGTCTCGCTAAAAGAAATGGACTATAATACAAACTTCAAACAAAAATACTGGAGGTGACGACGTCGCTCAGCAACTGACAGTGATGAAAAAAATGACACCATTATGGAAAGCTTATAAGGGAGAGAGAAAATTTATAACTACCGTATATTTCCGCGTATAAGGCGACCTTCATATAAGAAGAGGTAAAAAATTTGAGCAAATTTTTATGAATTTATCTTATATCGGTAGTATAAGACGACTCCTCAATCATAAAACCATGTGTATAACCTAGGCTAGCTTTTGCAACACAAGATATCTTATGAAATATAGGTTGTGTAAAGATGATGATATTACTTACTGTATCCTTATAAATTAAAAATAAATGAAATAACAAAACAAATCCTTTATTGTTTTCCTAGAACACGCGTCACCTAGCCTGCATTGTTTTGTTTACGCTCATCAGCTGCTCACGTACGAAATGCCCGCTCCTCCTCTTTCTTCTTCTTCTTTTATGTTCTTTGATGTTCTTTGCAAGTTTGTTATAAAACCATAGGATAATGTAAAGGTGGAAAATGTCATAAAATAATTCTAAAAATACGGGATCTCAAAAGCCATGGATGGCAGTGAAGACGATTTATTGTACGACGACGAAGCTAAAGTTGACTCACCGGAACCGGGCTGGAATCCTTACGATGATGGCGCACATGATAAATCTCGTGATATGTTCAAACAGCTTTTCGAAACAGTGATAACTGTGAGGAGTTTTAGTGGTGTTAGATTTATACATGTCGCAGGTTTGATGTTTAATATTTATTGGAAATAAAGTTTTACAAAGTTTTAGGTTTTAAATGCAATACTGTAATGTACCGTATTTTTTATTGAGAAATAAAGATTGTACCGTTTGTAATCCAAATTGTTATTTACAGCTAAAAATGATAAATTTTAAACATAAATAATATGATATCCTATATGTTATTACTATCGTAATTAACACTAGCATTAAAATTACAGAAAGGTTAGCGAGAGAAAAAGTTGCTAACAACGCAACCAATAGTCGATGTTTACATTTTCTCAGCTGTGCTCGTATGGTTCAAAGTTGGAATTATTCCTCGAATTTATCATTTATGCCCTTTTTGTAGATATGCCAATAATATATACGGTAAAAATTGTTTCATTACTTTCATTATACATTTATATATTATTGTAAATCATTTCAAGTGTGTCGGTGGTTATCGCACCTCAACCTAGGCTAGCCTACTGATAAACCAAACATAGAATTCAAGGTGTGATTTTAATAATGGTAGTATAAGACGACCCCCCATTTTTAATGGTTAAATTTTGGAATACTGTATAGGGTCTTCTTACACGCGGAAACATACGGTAGTTTTTGAGGTTGGGAAGAATCTTGCTTTAAGATCCATTATAAACCTACCAAACATTGAGGTATTTGTCACCAAATCCCACCAAAAAAACTGCTCCACTTGTTTGGTGCATTTCATTTTCATTATCTAGAAACTGGGTTGGTTCTTTTTCCAAAGTACTGTACTGCATTCTTATATAAAATAACAAAAATTTCATGATTTATTTTTTTTTCTTTACTCACCTGATGTTGATATTGCTTCTTCTCCAGAAGCTTGGTTTAATCGATATTTACCTGCAAAATTTTAAAATCTTAAAAATTTTCCAATTTTCTTCCCCTTCAATAAAAACTCGCCTTTAGTAAAGGAAGTAACATTCTAGCACTAAGAGACAGCAAGACTTGCACCCCAAGGTAATTTGCCATGGCTACTTGGCATAGTACGAAAGGATATTAGGTCCCCTTTGCTTTTAGATGTAAGTTACTACTGTACTGTGACAATGTTAGTTTATTCAACATCATGGTGTGGTCATTAAGGGTCTCTGAGAAGTGGAGTAACGCCAAGTATACACTTGATGCGGTCGAAAACATAAGTTAAGCGATTTAGACAGGTAAGGGGGCAGGGCTCCTGGTCTTCCCTCCCATCTGTTGCTTAACAGCCTGTTGAACGATTCAATGGCTGTCCAGCTTTTGCATAAAGGGCGATGTTTTACATCTACGTATGAACAAGGTCATGTTATTTTTTAATTTGTAATCCCATATAAAGGACCACAGGCAGAGGCATTGGACCTAAACTACATAATCATCTTGTTTTAAAAGAGAAAAGTATCTGATAATCGTAAGGCACACATGGACAGGATATATTCTGGAACTGTAATGGGTTAGTATAAATCTAATATTATTGTAAAAGATTACTCCTAATTTAAGTAGCAGAACAAAACTAAAATGACTTAAAATTAATATTTTCAGATGTTAATGTTCCAATAATTTTTTTACTTTACTTTCAATATCTACAAATCTAAAAGCAAACTGTATATAATGATAAAGAAAAACCAATTTTAAGAAGTAGGAAAAAGAAGGTATTAACAGAAACTCACTAAAGTCAATAATTGTATTGTGTATTCTTCCTTCAAATTCTTCTAGTTTTCTGAATTTAGAAACAGAATCATGGGGTGTTACCTCTGGGAAGAATTTTAAATCCTGTAAATGAAAAAAAAAAATAATCAATGAACAAAATATGATTTAAACCCTAATAAAAACCAGAATCTGTCTGTATTATTTCAGAATTCAGGAAACAAAGTTATAACCAAAATATTGCTTTATAACAAACATCATGGAGTGGTGAAAGATGGAAATGGAAGGTTGTTAAAAGGAGAGGAGGCAAGGAAAAGATGGGCGGAGTATTTTGAAAGTTTACTGAATGTTGAGGATAATAGGGAGGCAGATATAATTGCTGTTGCAGGTGTTGAGGTGCCAGTGATGGAAGATGAGAATGAGAGAGAGATTACAATAGATGAAGTGAGGAGAGTACTAGATGAAAGGAGAGTAGGAAAAGCATCTGGTATGGATGGTGTGAGAGCTGAGATGTTGAAGGAGGGGGGTGTGACTGTACTTGAATGGTTGGTGAGATTGTTTAATATGTGTTTTGTGTTGTCAATGGTACCAGTAGATTGGGTTTGTGCATGTATTGTACCACTATATAAGGGTAAGGGAGATGTGCATGAGTGTTGTAATTCAAGAGGTATTAGTTTGTTAAGCGTAGTTGGAAAAGTGTACGGTAGAGTAATAATTAATAGGATCAAGGATAAAACAGAGAATGCAATCTTAGAAATACAGGGTGGTTTTAGAAGAGGTAGGGGTTGTGTGAATCAGATTTTTACAGTTACGCAGATATGCGAGAAATATTTAGCAAAAGGTAAGGAGGTGTATGTTGCGTTTATGGATCTAGAGAAAGCGTATGATAGAGTTGATAGGGAAGCAATGTGGAATGTGATGAGATTATGGAGTTGGTGGAAGGTTGTTGCAAGCAGTGAAAAGTTTCTACAAAGGTAGTAAAGCATGTGTTAGGATAGGAAATGAAGTGAGTGATTGGTTTCCGGTGAGAGTGGGGCTGAGACAGGGATGTGTGATGTCGCCGTGGTTGTTTATCTTGTATGTTGATGGAGTGGTGAGAGAGGTGAATGCTCGAGTGCTTGGACGAGGATTAAAACTGGTAGACGAGAATGACCATGAATGGGAGGTAAATCAGTTTTTGTTTGCGGATGATACTGTACTGGTTGCAGACACAGAAGAGAAGCTTGGACGATTAGTGACAGAATTTGGAAGAGTGTGTGAGAGAAGGAAGTTGAGAGTTAATGTGGGTAAGAGTAAGGTTATGAGATGCACGAGAAGGGAAGGTGGTGCAAGGTTGAATGTCATGTTGAATGGAGAGTTACTTGAGGAGGTGGATCAGGTTAAGTACTTGGGTTTTTTTGTTGCAGCAAATGGTGGAGTGGAAGCAGATGTACGTCAGAGTGTGAATGAAGATTTCAAAGTGTTGGGGGCAGCTAAGGGAGTAGTAAAAAAATAGAGGGTTGGGCATGAATGTAAAGAGAGTTCTGTATGAGAAAGTGATTGTACCAACTGTGATGTATGGATCGGAGTTGTGGGGAATGAAAGTGACGGAGAGACAGAAATTGAATGTGTTTGAGATGAAGTGTCTAAGGAGTATGGCTGGTGTATCTCGAGTAGATAGGGTTAGGAACGAAGTGGTGAGGGTGAGAACGGGTGTAAGAAATGAGTTAGCAGCTAGAGTGGATATGAATGTGTTGAGGTGGTTTGGCCATGTTGAGAGAATGGAAAATGGCTGTCTGCTAAAGAAGGTGATGAAGTTGATGGGAGAAGTACGAGAGGAAGGCCAAGGTTTGGGTGGGTGGATGGATTGAGTGAAGGAAGCTCTGGGTGATAGGAGAATAGATGTGAGCGAGGCAAGAGAGCATGCTAGAAATAGGAATGAATGGCGAGCGATTGTGACGCAGTTCCGGTAGGCCCTGCTGCTGCCTCCGATGCCTTAGATGACCGCGGAGGTAGCAGCAGTAGGGGATTCAGCATTATGAAGCTTCACCTGTGGTGGATAATGTGGGAGGGTGGGCCGTGACAC
Source organism: Palaemon carinicauda (assembly GCF_036898095.1). Lineage (NCBI taxonomy): Eukaryota > Metazoa > Arthropoda > Malacostraca > Decapoda > Palaemonidae > Palaemon > Palaemon carinicauda. The sequence continues at coordinate 11,688,051 of NC_090736.1, read as the reverse complement.
CCTAGCTGTACCAGCTGAACTCGGTTGAGTCCCTTGTTAGGCTGGGAGGAACGTAGAGAGTAGAGGTCCCCTTTTTGTTTTTGTTTCTTTGTTGATGTTGGCTACCCCCCAAAATTGGGGGAAGTGCCTTGGTATATGTATGTATGTATAACAAAATATCAACAAAATGTGAGAAAATAGATAAATACTGCGTAAACAACTGTTCGGATACCAATAGTTGGCAAGTTTGTATGTATATGGCATTGGCAAGTCATCAGCCGACTGACCACCAAAACAAAAATATCTTGTAACCTTCGTTTATTAAAGAAAGTGCATTCAAAATAAATCTATCTATTACATATCAATGATAATTGTAAGCTAATACTGTAATTTATATCTAGTGAGTGTGAGTATTTGTATGTCATTGCTGAGGTGTCTGAGGATGGTCAAACTCCTCTATACAACTGTATCTTAGTGTTAAGACATAGGGTGATTTTTTGGGGGCATTTTTTCAAGGAAAATAGAGTGCGTCTCACGACACGCGAAGTACAGTAATCTGATACAAAAGGTAAACTTACAAAATATCTCTTATTGTGAAATTTTGATGTTAAATGCTCAAACATCTCATCTTTAAGAATTGCAGAAGCTGTACCTTTATTCATACACAGCTGACACGTGTAACGTTCTTTTTGATTGATAACTTCCATGTATACAAACTGTAATCCTGTAGAAATAAAAATAAAACACATTAGCAATAAAATTTACTAATAAGAACAAAATTTATGAAAGGAAAAAAATTCATCAGCACTTTCCTTAAGAAGCACAGATGACAACGCTTGGGTTGGAATATTGGAAATTGAGATTATCGGATTTTTTGGCAGCGAGAAGGTTTATATTTCATGTTTCAAATGGTTTTATTTTAATAAAAATTTGTTCAATTAGTAAAAATTCCTTTTCAAATATTTATGTAAGCAAGTCCGGTCTCACAGGCACCTTTTTTTTTCTGACCTGGGTACCTGTTTAATTACTTTTTCTTCGAAAACTACAGAGAAAGCTATTTAATCTAGTTTCCATATAGTTCCACTATTTTCTCTGATTTTCTGATGAATAATTTATGTTTTCCTTATATAATATAACAGTATAGTATGGTATTCATAAGTAAACGTTTGCTGAAAGTCTCTCTAAGGTATGTTGTTCTCATTTCTTTGTCTGCTTGTTTACATGTTTACAATCTTTATGTTGGGTCCTTCGTCAGGCTGGGGAGAGCATAGAGAGGAAAGGTCCCCTTTTTTTCATTTGCTTGATGTTGGCTAACCCCCTAAAAAGGGGGAAGTGCCTTGGTATATGGATAGATGGATGTCATGATTATGTTGCAAGATGCAAAGTGCCAGGGGACAATAACAAAATAGGCCAAAAGCATAAGATGGATGTCATGACTATGTTGCAAGATGCAAAGTGCCAGGGGACAATAACAAAATAGGCCAAAAGCATAAAATTTGCTAAAAAAAAAAAAAGTAGACAGATGAGAATATATGTTAGACAGTATTTTTCATGCATGCACATTTGATACGTGTATCATATATGTGTGGGGGGGAGAGAGATATTTTTATAATTTGAGGTTAAGGGCTCACCACCGGTAAATAATCCTAAATATGATAATTATGTCCTTACTAGTATACGTAACCTGCCAAAAATGTGGGCTAAATATTTATGTGTGCACAAAGAACCCCCTTTCACCAGAGTATGACTACTCCCTTACCCTCTACCAGAGGGACATGCAGAACTGGAGAACTGAACATAATCAAATATATATATATTATATGTGTGTATATATATATATATATATATATATATATATATATATATATATATATATATATATATATATATATATATATATATATATATATATATATATATATATATATAAAGTATGTATGTATATATATATTGGGGACCCTGGGCTTATAGCATTCTGCTTTTCCAACTACGGTTATAGCTTAGCAATTAATAATAATAATAATAATAATAATAATAATAATAATAATAATGATAAAAAGGTAAATTACAGCTAAAAGGCCCATATGAATTTTTTGGAGAAAACAGTTATCAATTTTATATATATATATATATATATATATATATATATATATATATATATATATATATATATATATACTGAAGACCGATTATTGGGGGTTACAGTGATGTGTGGTCTCAAAAGGACTTTCCTGTGTAAGGCTAGAACAGGGAATCCAATATAAAGTAAATACCAAAGAAATTTGTCTGCTATGAATGACGTCATTACGACGTCATGTGTGGGATCATAAAAAGGAACTAACTTCCCAGTTGAGACTGCCAGCCTACCAGTGCTTCAATAACCGTGAACCTCCATTCGCTGTTTCGTTGGTTTCATATCTATACCTAGTTATCCTAATTTAGTGAACTGAGAAGAACAATGCCTAAGTAATCAATTTCAGGATTTATTAATAAAAAGCACGGTTTACTTTAAAAGCGTCTGCAGTTGAGTAATTGCGTGTTTCTTATTTGATTGTTGGGTTTAACAACAGTTCGATCGATGCTGTGAGCTTTCTTGCATATCCTTTTATTCACGGTTGGGTCTTGGTTATCAGTCTTTCCAAGGATTTAGTTAGATAATAATTTCTTAATTGATTCATAAAATTAGATTCATTTTAAGCTTAACCAGTGTTGCCTATGACATCCCTTATTTCATAACTGTAGTTAAATTATCGAATGTCTGGCTTGTTTAAATTTCCAGCGCCATTCGTTATAACTCTGACTTTATCAATCTGATGATTGCCATTTACTGTATATATATCTACATATATATATATAGTTACGCTGTGAAAAGGGAGGTTAGCTTTGTGCGTCTGTAAATACAGTTAGGCTAGCATAGTCTTTTGGGGTTTGATAGCCATTTTACAACGGTTTAATATTATTACACTTATTAGCAACTACAATTAGTGACTGGGCCTTTGGGCTACCAGCTTCCAAGGAAGACTCCAGGGGGGGCTCTTTCTTCAGCTGTGGCTGGACTTTTAGTTACTGGCTTCCTAGAAAAGACCCAATGGGGTCTTTTCCTTCTGGTCCCAAGGTTTCAGCTGTGGCTGAGCCTTTGGGTTCCCAACATGCAAGGAAGAGCCCGGTGGGAGCTCTTCCTGCCATTCCAAGTATTGAAGGCCTAGTAGTGGAGAGGGAAATGGCAGAGGGGTCATCTGTCATTGCTGTAGAGGAAGGAGATTTAGTAGGTAACCCTTGGTGATCCTATGATGCATGCACCTTTTGGCCCAAGTCAAATATTTTTTACATAAGTATACAGACTTTCCATTCAATAACATCGAATATGAGAACCTTTCAGCATTTCTAGACTCAAGATGGGGGTGTCAAAGATCCATCTCTTAGGGCATGTCCCCAGCTGACCCCAAAGGAGGTTGTTCTGATATAAAAATCTGCTCTGAATATCTTAACAGAGGCAGTGACAGATGCTGAATGTTTTCCTATAAACGACAGTTTCTAGCTGCTTCTGTGGTCGGCCGGCCAGAAAACTCCGTTTTACCCAAAACAAAATAGACATCCAAGTCAACGAGGGAGGTGCTGCTAAAAGGTTATTTTACCAAGCCCAAAAGAGTTAGCACCACTTTGGGAGAAAATCCTCAAGACTTCAAAGGTTTTACAGAACTAAAAGGGCTCTGCAAAGTATTCTCTCCTAAAAATTGGGATGGTCAGATTGGTACCAATCAACTGAGTGACCATTTTTCTTTAGTCCCAATTCACCTTAGGACAGCAGAATTCAGTGCCGGGCAGACCTTGTTCAATTTAGTGTCTGCTGTGGCTTCCTTGTAAGGGGGGGCTATAGGGAGATCCCAGTTGGCCACTTCAGCAGTAGTAAAGCTACTGTGTAAACCAATCTACGAGGCTTTGCAAAACTTTGCTAGAGCAAAGTTTAAGGTGAGGCATCACACGCTGGCAGCACGTAATTTGGCAAAGTAGAGGAGTTTTTGTATAGTGATCCACTATGCAAATTCCGCTTCCCCCAAGCCTTAGTAGACAAAGCAAACCCACAAAAGAGACCAGCTCCTATTTCCCATCCCCAAGCATTGACCTACACCAAAGTTTCCTCAAGAAGAACAGGGGCAGCAAAGCTACTCTGCCAAAGATGAGGCCCTATTCCAGAGTCATTTAAACTTTGTCTTTAGAGCACATTATGAAGATCCTTCTGGAGAGAAATAATATCCTCTTACCATTCCATGTTGTATTCACTCAAAGTAGTAGCAGACACCTATCTAGAATGACAGTCCTACATACAAAATGGACCATGAAACAGAGTTATTTTTAGGAAATTTTAGAGCTGATTCCAAATCTCCAAATAGACCTACTTGCAACAAAAGAGAATAAAAAACTTCCACTATATGTAGCCTTGAATGTGGACTCTCAAACACTGGTGAAAGATGCCCTGAGTCTGGATTGGAACATAAGGTTGCCAATTTGTTTCCTCAGATGAGTTTGATTTTGAAGGCTGGTAAGACAGAACATAATCTAAATAGAAAAGTTGGAAGAAGTATAAGAAATGCATATGAGGATATTCGAGAAATTACTGGAAAGAAGAGGAAGAGAGGTGAGTTACCTGTCAGAAATAAAATGGAAATTTTCTAACTAAGGAATCTGAAATTAGACCTAGATAGAAAGAATATTTTGAAGAGATGCTAAATAGGTCACCCCCACCAAACAAGAGTCATACTTGAGGCCAAACATGATCTTCCTATAGAAATATCCATCAGGATTTTTCAGGGATAGCTGTGCTAATAAAGTATCTGAAGTTTGGCCAGACAGCAAGTGGGATCCACTGCTTCAACATTTGAGAGCAAGAAGAATGCACCCGCTTCAGTCTTGCACAGCTGCATCCAAAAGTAAGAAGACAGATTATCTTTGCTCCCTCCATTCTGACCCAGAACCTTCACACTTGGATTTTCTCTCCCATATTTTTGAAAAAGATTTCTCAACCCTCACTTGACTTATCTGATGAGCTGCAAAAGGTCTTCATCCACAAAACAATACCAATCTGTGTGGATGACATGGATGGCTTTTTTAAGGGGTCAGTCACCTTGTCTAATAACCCTGGACTTCTTGACTTCCTTTCTGGTCCCCTTTTTGAAGCGAGGAAGCTTTAGCCATCAACTATATTTTTATATAAATTGATTAAACAGAGCCCGTTAAGAGGGCCTTTGACGTGGGTCTTGACTCGGACAAGTTTCATAAGATCACACAGTCTTTTGCTTTGCATAGACCATCTCCAACCAATCTTATGATTCCTTGGTCTTTGGATAGGTTGCTTGAGTGTTTAGCTAAGTTAGGTAATGCCACCATCCCCCTTAAGGAACTTTTGCAAAAAGCCATATTTTTAATAGCTTTAGCCTCGGCGGAAGAGTCAATGAGCTGGCAGTCTTTCAGAGGGACCAGGAGTTCATTACAATAATACCTGGTCATCTTCTAAATCTAACCACAGGTCTCCTTTTTTAACCAAAAACAAAAAGCTTCTGCAGAGACAATATCCACTGTACATCTCGACTCTAAAATTGGGAGAGAGTAATCGCTGTCCTATGTCGACCTTACAGTTATATTTACAAAGATCCACGTCTTCGGAAGGTACAGTAGTGCGTTTCAAAATATCCAGACCAACAGGTCCCTTTCCCTGGGACTATCCATAATTTGATGATCTTCCTAATTGAAAAAGCTGATCCTGTCTCCATCCATAAAAGCCATGATGAGAGCAAAATTGCCTCTTCACTAGTGTTCTTTGCTATTATGCAATTTGAGGATATCTAGTTTTATAGGATGCTTGGCCATATGGTGTTTAAATAATACCTAAAACAAATCCAAGCAGTAAAAAATTCATGTGTGATAATGGCGCACTCGTGACCCCTAGGGACAGAGGTAGTCCAGATAAGAGGACCAAGTCAACCAGGCCCTTCAGAAGAAGGAAATGTTGGGCAGCAAGTATTCTTCAGTCATGCTTCGTGAGGTAGGAGTCAGATTTGTTAGTTTTTCTTCTTACTCATGGAAACATGTTATTTTCATTAGTAAAATAAATTTTTGAATATACTTACCCGATAATCATGTAGCTGTCAACTCCGTTGCCCGACAGAATTCTACGGAAGGGATACGCCAGCGATCGCTATACAAGAGGGGGGTGTACTCACAAGCGCCACCTGTGGCCAGGTACTGCAGTACTTCTTGTTGACACCACCTCAATTTTTCCTCGGTCCACTGGTTCTATGGGGAGGAAGGGTGGGTCAATTAAATCATGATTATCGGGTAAGTATATTCAAAAATTTATTTTACTAATGAAAATAACATTTTTCAATATTAAACTTACCCGATAATCATGTAGCTGATTCACACCCAGGGAGGTGGGTGAAAACCAGTGTACATGTATATCAAGAAGCTAAGTATCCCGTATTTCATATTATCAGTTATTCAAAATAACAATGAAATTACAAGTACCTGGTAAGGAAGTCGACTTGAGCCATTACTCTGCCTTAAATAAGTTCGTCTTCCTTACTGAACGCAGCGTTCCTCTTAGGAGGCTGAACAACTCTAAGGTGCTGAAGTATCAAGGGCTGCAACCCATACTAAAGGACCTCATCACAACCTTTAACCTCGGCGCTTCTCAAGAAAGAATTGACCACCCGCCAAATCAACAAGGATGTGGAAGGCTTCTTAGCCGACCGTACAACCCATAAAAAGTATTCAAGAGAAAGGTTAAAAGGTTATGGGATTATGGGAATGTAGTGGCTGAGCCCTCGCCTACTACTGCATTCGTTGCTACGAATGGTCCCAGGGTGTAGCAGTACTCGTAAAGAGACTGGACATCTTTGAGATAGAATGATGCGAACACTGACTTGCTTCTCCAATAGGTTGCATCCATAACACTCTGCAGAGAACGGTTCTGTTTGAAGGCCACTGAAGTAGCCACAGCTCCCACTTCATGTGTCCTTACCTTCAGCAAAGCAAGGTCTTCTTCCTTCAGATGAGAATGTGCTTCCCTAATCAGAAGCCTGAATAGTAAGAAACTGAGTTCTTAGAACTTGGAAAAGAAGGTTTCTTGATAGCACACCATAAGGCTTCTTATTGTCCTCGTAAAGGTTAAGACCTTTTTAGATAGTACCTAAGAGCTCTAACTGGGCAAAGTACTCTCTCCAGTTCATTCCCCACCAAGTTGGACAGGCTTGGGATCTCGAACGACTTAGGCCAAGGACGTGAAGGAAGCTCGTTTAGCAAAAACCGAGCTGCAAGGAACATGTAGCCGTTTCAGATGTGAAAACAATGATCCTGCTGAAGGCGTGGATCTCACTTACTCTTTTAGCTGTTGTCAAGCACACGAGGAAAAGAGTTTTTAATGTGAGGTCCTAAAAAGAGGCTGATTGGAGAGGTTCAAATCTTGATGACATAAGGAACCTTAGGACCACGTCTAGATTCCAGCCTGGAGTGGACAACCGACGTTCCTTTGAGGTCTCAAAAGACCTAGGGAGGTCCTGTAGATCTTTGTTGGTGGAAAGATCCAAGCCTCTGTGGCGGAAAACCGCTGCCAACATACTTCTGTAACCCTTGATCGTAGGAGCTGAAAGGGATTTTACTTTCCTTAGATGTAACAGGAAGTCAGCAATCTGGGTTACAGTGGTACTGGTTGAGGAAACTGCATTGGTCTTGTACCAGCTACGGAAGACTTCCCCTTGAGACTGATAGATTCTGAGAGTGGATGTTCTCCTTGCTCTGGCAATCGCTCTGGCTGCCTCCTTCGAAAAGCCCCTAGCTCTTGAGAGTCTTTCGAAAGTCTGAAGGCAGTCAGACGAAGAGCGTGGAGGTTTGGGTGTACCTTCTTTACGTGAGGTTGACGTAGAAGGTTCACTCCTAGAGGAAGAGTCCTGGGAATGTCGACCAGCCATTGCAGTACCTCTATGAACCATTCTCTCGCGGGCCAGAGCGGAGCCAACCCACGTCAGCCGTGTCCCTTTGCGAGAGGAGAACTTCTGAAGTACCCTGTTGACAATCTTGAACGGCGGGAATGCATACAGGTCGAGATGGGACCAATCCAGCAGAAAAGCATCCACGTGAACTGCTGCTGGGTCTGGAATCGGAGAACAATACAACAGGAGTCTCTAGGTTATCGAGGTAGCGAACAGATCTATGGTTGGCTGACCCCACAGGGCCCAAAGTCTGCTGCAAACACTCTTGTGAAGGGTCCACTCTGTGGGGATGACCTGACCCTTCCGGCTGAGGCGATCTGCCATGACATTCATACCGCCCTGAATGAACCTCGTTACCAGCGTGAGCTTTCGATCTTTTGACCAGATGAGGAGGTTCCTTGCGATCTAGAACAACTTCCACGAAAGAGTCCCTCCCTGCTTGAAGATGTAAGCCAGGGCTGTGGTGTTGTCAGAGTCCACCTCCACCACCTTGTTAAGCTGGAGGGACTTGAAGTTTATCAAGGCCAGAAGAACCGCCAACAACTCCTTGCAATTGATGTGAAGTGTCCTTTGCTCCTGATTCCATGTTCCCGAGCATTCCTGTCCGTCCAAAGTCGCACCCCAGCCCGTGTCTGATGCGTCCGAGAGGAGACGGCGGTCGGGTTTCTGAACAGCCAAATGTTGTTGAAAATGATGTAAAATTATTACATCACTTATGTTTTTCTTCTATTTATCATTGTTCTTATATAATGCGTTCTTAAAGGTTTAATATTTGGTTTAATTATTGTTAATTTGAATAATGTAATCATTAGTATAATTTAGTAAATTTAATTGAGTTTTTCTATGTTTACTTCGAGCTTATAAAGGGAATATGTAATTATATTTTCGTTGTGACGGTAAACACCTTTTAAGTCTCGAAGGTATAACAACTGTTAACGAGCAGTTACTACTGTTTGTTTCTTTGTTTTCCGAGAAAAGGAAACGCTGAGCAGCTGAGACAGTCGTAGTGGAGTCCGTTTGGAAAATTCGGATCAGTCAGTTAGTTGGTTTGGTTGGTGGAATCAACATAGAGCCGGTTGCTTTTCTTTCAAGCTCGACGGTTATATTAATAATGGACGGCTAATTACAACGAACTGTGCCCAAATCACCGCTCCTGCTCAAGTCTTGCCAGCAACGAAGACATGTCTCTTACCATCTTAGACACAGGATATACTTCATTTATTGCCGAACTTCCGAGGTGCCGATAAGGCTTTAAGGTACGTCACAACGAAATGATGGGTGTCTATTTCTAAAGTGATCCTAGCCTTCTTATCATTTCACCAATGGAAATGATGGCACACTTATTTGCAAACTTGCTTAATAGTCCTGAATTTAATCGTTATATTTACTGATTCATATTAACATATCTTATTAAACTAAATATATACCTATTGAAGCATAAAAAACTACATAATAATTTGTAAGTAATTTGTTTTATCTTCGGATACTATTCGTTTATTTTAACATCTCGAAAATCTAATTTCTAGGATCAGCTTCATGGAAGTAATGTTCCTATATATAAATATAAGTTTTTGAAGGATCCTTTAACTCTAATTCTTTATTTTATTTTTCGAGATGTGTTTATGCTAATTTAGGTTTTTGCAGTTGTTACCCCCTTGTAGTTACTATTTAAGTTTATTATTATTAGGGGGTAATAGAATGTTTGTTTGTTTTCTTCAGGGCTCTCTTGAAGTTGCGGGAAATTGGGAAGGACCGAAACTTTCACCCCCTTGTCGTTACCCTTTGACACAAGGTCGGTCCTCCTAAGGATACTCTCAAACGATTTTTATAGTTACCCAAACCGAACATCCTTTCAAGAAATTTAGAAATATTTAACCTAAATTTAAAAAAAAAAAACTATTCTGAAACCTTTAATTAAATTTAAGAGTTTTATTTTGTTTGAGTTTTATTACTAAAATTTCCTGTATAGATAACTTTTTTCAAGATGGCGACCGTGACAGGATTGCAAATAAGGAGTTCGGTTTGGTTGCTTGGTTTGGATGAGAGTAGGAGTGGTTTTTGGGCTTGTTCTGTATTTGAAATTTTCTTATTCTATTTTGTACTGTTCATTTTTGTCGTCAACATTTTCTTGGATGACATTGACTGATCTGTGGTTGTTATGAAATTGGCAGTCTTTGGACATTCATATGTTTCTGATCTCGAAAGGAGATTTGAGGGATCAGAAATAAAAATTGATAATGTGAAATTTGAAGTGTCATTTTTTGGTTGGAGAGGTGCCACATTTTCCATCTTTCTTAACAATACTAGTCTTTTAGATCCTTTGGTATCTTATAATCCTGACTATTTAATTTTATATCTGGGAGGTAATGACTTAAAAGCTGACATAGACTTATCCTTAGTCAAAGAAAATTGCAGATCATTTTATATCTTAGTTCGTGAAAAACTACCAAATACTTGCCTTATTGCCTAGCAAGTAGAGCTGAGGTTTCATGTAAACGGGAATAGGTTTGATGCCCCTCTTACAGAACGCTATAAATTACTTAGCGTCTATTTCAATAAGTTTGTACTAGGTTTAAAGTGTAAAGATTATCTGTTTAGGGTGGAAAGCCAGGGGAGATTAGATAACCAGAGGTTGTATAGAGATTCGGTACATTTAAATACAGTAGGTTTAAATCATCTATTTAAATTGATGAAAGATTGTTTGAGGTTTTGTTACAGAAAAAATAAAAGTTTGTAATCATGTCTAATTTGTCTCTTTTAATCAATAGTCGGAAATATATCCGAGGACAAGTGACAAAGTATTATAACAATAAGATTTCACTCCAAACTAAAACCACCTCTGAGAAACATGTCCTCAAAGCTAAGTTTAAATCGTATCTTGATGACTTGAGGGACCATGATAGCAAAATTCAAGCCTTGATATGGCAAGAGGAAGAAAGTAGTGATAAACTTACAGTGGAATTGGCGAATTGTGAATCTTATATTGATAAACTCAATGAAATGTTAGCCTTCCTTGAAGATACTGTCTCTTTCACTTCTAGTACCTTAGATGCTGCAAGGAGTTTGCTTAAGAGTCCTACTGCTCCCCTTCCTACTTTCAGTAGCACTGAAGGGGAAAATATAAACAAATTCTTAACAGAATTTGAGGATACCACAGGCTCCTTTCAGCTTAAGGATAGGGATAAGTTGTTGTTGTTAAAGCAACAAGTTTCGGGGCGTGCTTCCGTTTTGTTGAGTTCACTTGAAGTGGATAAACAGACTTATAATGATGCCAAGGAACTTTTGTTAGCAGCTTTGGCTTCTGGTTCGCTGCAGAAATTCAATACTATTAAACAAATAGCAGAGATGAGATTAACGTACAGCACAGATCCATTTTCCTATATTAGTCAGATGAAAAACTGTATTGAATCTGTTAAGTTGCAAAAAATTGAAACTAATGACTTTTTGAATTATTTCTTTTGGCAAGGTTTGAATGATACTTTCAAAAATCAGTTGACTATCATAACAAATAAGACCAGACCTTCATTGGATGAAATAAAGGATAAATTTTTTGAGGCAGCAGAACGATATTCATTAGCTACCCAGAATTTCCATTCAAAGAATCATTCTAAAGGTTTTAATATCAAATCTTCAACAACAAATTTGGCTACTAATGTCAATTTTAGCAAGACTAACGGGCCTTCAGTTAAGTGTACTTTATGTGCTTTAGACAAGGAAAGAGACTCTTCTCATCCTATCTATAAGTGTAAGTATTATGATAGTCCAAAGGCCAAAGTTGACAAATTGAAGGAAATTGGAGGATGTTTAAAGTGCGCTAAAGCCAATCATTCCACCGAATCTTGTAATTTTGTTTTTCGAAAGAAATGTTTTCATTGTGGAAAATGGCATTTTACCTATCTGTGTATAAATAGAAATGAAGAAAGGAGTTTACTGGGTGCCACCAATAAAATCGAAGCAACCCCTGTTACCTCTCAGAGTCAAAAAGTGTCCAAAAAAGGGAAAAACTGTAAATCTGCTCCCAAAGAGGAGGTTTCTAGTGGCATGATTCTATCAGTAGGTGCTTTACGGACTACCAGTACAGAGTCAATTTTGCCTACTTTTACTTGTTACCTAAGTAACCGGGTCGATATTAGGTGTCTTGTAGACAGTGGTTGCCAGACTAATTTTATTACGGAAGCTGTAGCCAATACTAGTAATCTCAAGGTGTTAAAAGAAAGGGTACATTTGACTGTTAACGGTTTTAACTCGAGTAAGCAGTATGTAACTAAGCTTGTGGAAGTAGAGGTAGAGATAGGTAAGGAAAGGTTCAAGATTGAAGCACTTTGTGTACCATCTATTGATATAAATTTGAAACTTCCACAGCTTTCTAGGATTACAACTGCGTTTATTGAGAAAGGCTATGTCTTGGCAGACAATCAATTGTTAAACCATCAGGAGGAGATCAATAACATTGATTTCATATTAGGTACAAATTCTATGTATTGTCTTTTGAGCTCAATGGTAAATTTTGGTCAGCCGATTCCCTCTGTCTATAGTCAATGTGCTCTAGGGGTTATGCTATTGGGTAATCTGCAGAACACTATTTCTAATTTGAAATACTTACCTGATTTAAATTATGCCTCATACAATGGTAATAATTCGGACATTTCTACTTATTTGTCTGTAGAGTCTTCTGTTGTCTATGTAGGCTTTGGTTCAAGCATCTTGTGTGATGATTCAAACTTTATGGAAGAGGAGGTAACTCTTGATGTTGAATCAAATTTTGCAGTGTTGAAAGATGATGGAAGTATTTCGGAGACTGAATTGAATAAAGCTGCAAACGAAATTCTCATGAAATATGATGAGAAGAAGGTATTAAACTATGACCAATTAGAATTCGAAAACTGCTCTTCAGAGGTCAATGATCAACTTGTTAGATTTGCTTTGAATCATTCTGTTCGTACTGAAAAGGGCAGGATATCCATGCCTCTTTTATGGAACAGTAAAGTATCTCATCTTCTTGGTAGGAATTACAATCTTGCTAAAGCTGTGCTAAAATCTAACTTAAAAAAGTTAAGAAAGAATGAGCTTCATTTACATTTGATGGATGATGCCATTAAAGAACAAGAACAACTTGGTATAATACAGAGGATTCCAAATTTGGATCAGTATATGGAGGAACATCCTGAGCATAGTTTCTTACCGCACATGGGTGTGTTTAAACTAAACAGGGAGACCACTAAGTGTAGAGTAGTTTTTCTCTCGAATATTTGTGAAAAAGATATGTCTAAGCCAGCTACTGTTAGTCATAATCAGAGTATTCATTCTGGACCTTGTTTAAACCAAAAGATTGCTTCAGCTCTTTTACACCTGAGATTTGGGTCTAAGCTTCTATGCTTCGACATCCGGAAAGCTTTTAACCAAATAGAGCTGAATCCCTCTGATCAGAATAAATTACTATTTCTTTGGTATCGTAATGTAAAGAAAGGAGATTTTTCTCTTGTGGGGTATAAGAATGTGCGATTGAGTTTTGGATTACGATGTTCACCAACAATTTTGATGTTGAGTTTATACAAGATTTTGGTCCTGGATACTGAAGGGAATTCTGAGGAGGTTGTATGTTTGAAAAGGTTGATTTATCAATTATTTTATATGGATAATGGTGCTTTCACTTGTAGTGATTCATCAACTTTGAAATGGGCTTATCAGTTATTGCCATCTATTTTTGAGCCCTATAAGATGGAATTACAACAAATTGTTGCTAATGATAGTTCACTTCAGGAGGATATTGATGCTGGTCTTGAAAACAAAACTGACAGTAAAGTTAAACTTTTAGGCTTGCAGTGGCATAGGCAAGATGATATATTGTCAACTAGACCTATTGCTCTTGAGGGATCAGCCAATACAAAACGTTTAATTCTCAGGTCGATAGCCTCTAATTTTGATTTATATAATTTCAATGGACCAGTTTTTAACAGATCTAGAGTTTTTATGCATGGCTTACAGTGTGACAAATCACTTGGATGGGATGATCCATTGTCACAAGAGCGAATGAAAGAGTGGAACTGTATTTCAAGACAAGCTAATGCAACTCCAGAAATTATGGTAGAACGGTTTGTAGGGGAAAGAGATGCATCTTATAGGATACTAGCTTGTGTTGATGCAAGTAGTCTCATGTATGGAGCCGTACTTTATATTGAGAATATAGATACAGGTAAGGTTAGTTTTGTATTGGCCAAAAACAGAATTGTGAACACAAATTTGAAGACTAAATCAATCCCTTCCTTGGAGTTGCAGGCTATTAGTTTAGGTACAGAGATGCTTATGGAACTTTATAAAGAACTGTCTGGTCCTGCATGTGTCATTCCCATTAATATTAAAGCACTGACTTTGTATTCTGATAGTTTGGTAGCGTTAACTTGGGTAAATTCCTATGCTAGTAAACTTGATAAAATGCAGGGAAAATCCAATTTTATCTTGAATAGGTTACATCGTATAAATCAGCTTTGTGAAATCTTCCCTGTGAACTTTACCTTCACAAGTGGGCAGAATAATCCTGGGGATTGCATAACTAGATGTTTATCATACAAACAACTCAAGAAAACTAACTATTTCTCAGGACCACAAATTCAGTCAAGTGATGTAGCAATAAGTCAAAATGTACTGAGTTTCACCATCCCGAATCCTTTATTCAAGATCAATGATGATAATGTTGAAAGCAAAGACGTTGGTAATTATAATATACAGTGCAATAAACTTTCCATATCATCTGAATATCTAGTTTCTCCAAACAGATATTCTGACTTTCGCCATTTAGTGGCTGTAATTGCTAGGGTTCTGAGATGTTGGAATAAGTGGAAGGCTCGCATAAAGTTGAACAAACCAACTTGTAAGGATTTGATGGTTATTGAATCTGGGTATTACAAAGAGGCTGTTATGCACATAATTTTGAAAGATCAGCTTGTCTATTTCCCTGAAGTCTTTGATTATTTTGGGTCTGATTTGAAAAGGGTCAAGAACATACCCAATCTTGTCAGTCAGCTTAATGTTTATCCTGATCAGGTTGGAATTCTGAGGGTGAGAAGCAAATGTGATCGGTGGAAAGAGGGTGAAAGATGCTATTTCCCTATTCTTTTGCACAAACATAGTGAGTTAACAAAGTTGATAATTCTTGATTTGCATGTAAGGCTGAAACATGCTGGATGTTATTCACTTTTAGCAGAGCTGCGGAAAGAGTTTTGGATACCTCACTATTTCTCAGTTGTTAAAAATGTCCTTAAGGATTGTGTTACGTGCAAAAGGTATAATGGTCGTTCTGTGAAACTGAATCAGTCCCCATATCGTGATGTTAGATTGCATCCTTCTGAGATTCCTTTTGGGTATGTGTACATAGATTACTTTGGTCCTTATACTGTTAAACAGGAACATAGAAAGCTAAAAGTGTGGGTTCTTTGCCTTACCTGTATGTTTACTCGAGCAGTCAATTTGAAGATTTGCGTGGATATGTCTGTTAAAGAATTCCTTCGTTCTTTTATGCTTCACACGTTTGATTATGGATTGCCACAGTTTTGTGTAAGTGACTTAGGCACACAGATAGTAGCAGGAGGTAACATCATAATGGATTTTCTTAAAGATCCTGAAACCCAGATGCATTTTGATGAGGCTGGTGTACAATCGATAAAATTTGATTGGTATTTTAAAGGCTGCAGTCAGATGGGTTCTTTGGTAGAGATATGTATAAAGATGGTCAAACATTTGATAAATAAGTCCATTGGTACAAATGTTTTAGAATTTAGAGATTTTGAATTTGTTGTTAGTCAAACTTGTCACTTGGTGAATAAGCGACCAATTGCTTTTAAAGAGGCATTAAGGGATTCGAGCAACGAGCCTGTTCCTCACCCTATCACTCCGGAAAGACTTATTCATGGCTATGATCTCTTATCCATCAATGTCATTCCTGATCTACAGCCTGATCCTGAGATTGATTTTGAATACATTCTTGGTACCACCCCATCAGAAAGGATAAAGAATAATTATCAAAAACTAAAGGCAATCAGAAAAAATCTCATAGACAATTATCATTCGGAGTTTTTAGCTACCCTAATAAAACAGGCAGTTGATAAGAAGGACCGATATCGTCCTTGTCATCATCAGCATCTTAATGTAGGTGATATTGTTTTAATCAAAGAGACTCATGTAAAACCCCTTAACTATCCTATGGGAAAAATTACAGAGGTAATTAAGAATTCAAGTGGTGAGGTGACTAATGCTATCGTTTTGAAAGGTAAAACAAATGAGCTGGTGAAAAGGCATATAACCAGTCTCATCCCTCTTTTAAAACCCGATATTGCTGAAGAGATCAATCCTTCAGTTAATGAGGAATTAGATGCCAAACCTAAATTTAGAGGAAGGTCAAGGAGAAGGGCAGCAGTCGAGTCAGAGAAAAGGACTAGGCATGTGCTCCAAGACTGAGATGGTTTGATAACTTTGTAAATATGTAATTGTAAATATGCATGTTTTCATTTTAAATTCAACTTTTTACATGTTTTGTAAAAAGACTGAATCCCTTCCCTGGAGTGTTGAAAATGATGTAAAATTATTACATCACTTATGTTTTTCTTCTATTTATCATTGTTCTTATATAATGCGTTCTTAAAGGTTTAATATTTGGTTTAATTATTGTTAATTTGAATAATGTAATCATTAGTATAATTTAGTAAATTTAATTGAGTTTTTCTATGTTTACTTCGAGCTTATAAAGGGAATATGTAATTATATTTTCGTTGTGACGGTAAACACCTTTTAAGTCTCGAAGGTATAACAACTGTTAACGAGCAGTTACTACTGTTTGTTTCTTTGTTTTCCGAGGAAAGGAAACGCTGAGCAGCTGAGACAGTCGTAGTGGAGTCCGTTTGGAAAATTCTAAGATCAGTCAGTTAGTTGGTTTGGTTGGTGGAATCAACATAGAGCCGGTTGCTTTTCTTTCAAGCTCGACGGTTATATTAATAATGGACGGCTAATTACAACGAACTGTGCCCAAATCACCGCTCCTGCTCAAGTCTTGCCAGCAACGAAGACATGTCTCTTACCATCTTAGACACAGGATATACTTCATTTATTGCCGAACTTCCGAGGTGCCGATAAGGCTTTAAGGTACGTCACAACGAAATGATGGGTGTCTATTTCTAAAGTGATCCTAGCCTTCTTATCATTTCACCAATGGAAATGATGGCACACTTATTTGCAAACTTGCTTAATAGTCCTGAATTTAATCGTTATATTTACTGATTCATATTAACATACCTTATTAAACTAAATATATACCTATTGAAGCATAAAAAACTACATAACAATTTGTAAGTAATTTGTTTTATCTTCGGATACTATTCGTTTATTTTAACATCTCGAAAATCTAATTTCTAGGATCAGCTTCATGGAAGTAATGTTCCTATATATAAATATAAGTTTTTGAAGGATCCTTTAACTCTAATTCTTTATTTTATTTTTCGAGATGTGTTTATGCTAATTTAGGTTTTTGCAGTTGTTACCCCCTTGTAGTTACTATTTAAGTTTATTATTATTAGGGGTAATAGAATGTTTGTTTGTTTTCTTCAGGGCTCTCTTGAAGTTGCGGGAAATTGGGAAGGACCGAAACTTTCACCCCCTTGTCGTTACCCTTTGACACAAGGTCGGTCCTCCTAAGGATACTCTCAAACGATTTTTATAGTTACCCAAACCGAACATCCTTTCAAGAAATTTAGAAATATTTAACCTAAATTTAAAAAAAAAAACTATTCTGAAACCTTTAATTAAATTTAAGAGTTTATTTTGTTTGAGTTTTATTACTAAAATTTCCTGTATAGATAACTTTTTTCAAGAAATGTAGACTTCCTTGAGAAGAAAGCTGTTCTTACACCACGCGAGAGAAGACCTCCTCTCTTCGGAAACAGGAACTGAGACCGTCTCTAGCGTCATGTCCTTTATCCAGTGAGCAGCTAGATGATACTGAAGGGGGGGGAGGTGGAGTCTCCCTAACACGATGAACAGGGCCAGCGATGAAAGTGTCCCTGTTAGACTCATCCACTACCTGACTGAGCATCGGTTCCTTCTCAGCATGCTCTGGATGCATTCTAAGGCTTGGAAGATCCTTGGGGCCGACGGAAAAGCCCGAAAAGCTCGACTCTGAAGATCCATACCCAGGGAGACAATGGTCTGGGATGGGACGAGCTAAGACTCCTCAAAATTGACCAGGAGGCCCAGTTCCTTGGTCAGATCCATAGTCCATTTGAGAATCTCCAGACAGCGACGACTTGTGGGAGCTCTTAAAAGCCAGTCGTCTGACGGAGCCGGACACAAGATCATGGTACTGCTGCACAGTCTGTGAACTGTCAACCATGGGGAAGCGAGGAAGTACAGTGACAACCCGAAGCTGTCTAGACTGTCTGGGTCGTACAGACAACTCCTTATCGGGTTGCTAAGGTTGCCGTACTGCGTCACAACAAGTCACTCCTGCTGGTTGTTGAACGTCTTCCCAGTGACACACTGACTCCGTAAACAAAAAATCCTCTAACAAGGACTAAGCTTGGACTGCATGTCTTGCAACACAGCTCAAGGTCTATGGGAGCAGGTGTGGTAACAGACGGGGTTAGCGACTGAAGTGGAATCATTACCTTCCCTGGAAGCATGTTATGCTTAAATAAAAGTCCATAGGAGGCTACGCAGCTAAAGGCTCCTCTCCAAATGACAGAGTCCTCAAGGGAATATCAGAAGGAGGGAGAAAAGCACTTTCTCATCTACAGGGACCATATCCGAGAAAAGCTAAGTTCTCTCAGTGAGGGTTTCACTGGTGCAAAAGCAGCAGACTAGAAGGCAACGTTATGAAACTGCTTGACAGTCTAGTGAGTTGGCAACAACCAAAGATGTGTGACTGAGAAGCATGCGGTAAGGTATGCAGAGCATGCTGTATGCAGAGCATGCTGTATGCAGAGCATGCTGTATGTAGAGCATGCTGTAAGAGAAGCAGAGCATGTTGCATGGCGTGTAACATTTCTCAGAAATTCCATGACCAGTGCTAGATTGAGTAATATCGCATTACTGTCCATTGAAAGTGCACGTGCCGAGGGAATTGATTTAGACTGTTTTGTTGATGAATTTGATAGCCGGCATGATAATCGTAGAATTAAGCTGCACTAAATATACGATCTATAATCTACTTCACCTCAGGACAGGGAAACTCGCCCTGTTGGCAACACTGCATTACTTCATGCATGCTTGCATGGGGTTTTAATATCAACATAATATTTACATTACATTCATAACTCATGATTCATTTTTGTTATAAGATATTTTGCCATATTTGCGATTTGTTAAAAATATATTGAAAGGAATACATATATATTTTTTTAATTTAAGTAATACGAATAACCTCCATTATCATAATGTTTGTGTAGGCATACATGTATATGATTACAAATGCAAGTTATGAAAGTAATGAGGTGTTATTATTGTCATTTGTTATTTCAAAGTTGAATGGGAAGAGGCTCAAGCTGAGGAGAAAGTGGCAGATGCATGCGTTGAGGTGGCTGACTCATAGCATGAGGTTCCTGCCTCAAGAGTTGCGCTTGCCTCAAGGGTTGAGGTGGCTGCGCAGAGAGAGGCTCTTGACTCACGAGTTGAGGTTCTTGAGGTGTGAGCTGCGAGAGTTGAGGTAGCGGCTGCGCAGAACGCAGTTCCTGTCTCACGAGTTGAGGTTCCTGAGGAGCTAGCCTCAAGAGTTGAGGCTCTCGCCTTGAGGAAAGTTGAGGTAGCAGCTGCGAGAGCTGAGGTGGCTGCCTCAAGGATGGTAGAGGTTGTCGTACCTCAAAAGGTTGTAGCCTCAAAGATGGTCTAACTGCAAGAAAATCTTGCCTCAAGGCATAAGACTCCTGCTCCCATTGTTGAGGTTGCCTTAAGGAAGGTTGAGGTTGCTGCACAACGCTGGTAACTGGCAACTCCGAACGCGGTAAGGTAGCTTGAGGAACCTCAACTTCGTACGCCTGGCAGACTGGACTGCGGTGAGGCGGAGCGCTCGCAGGAGGAGGTGTAACCTTCTCAGCCTGAAACTCACGCATTAAGACCGCAAGCTGCGACTGCATGGACTGCAGCAAAGTCATCTTGGGATCAACAGACGATAAGGTCTGTTGAGGCAAAGCCTTAACAGAAGATGAGGTCTGTTGAGGCATCGCCTTACCTCTCTTAGGAGGTGTGCAGTCACCTGATGACTGCGGAGAGTCAGAGCTAACCCAATGACTGCATCCGGGTTGTTGAACTCTAGAGGTCTGGACTTTACGTTTAAGAGGTCTTGAGACCTGAGTCCAGCGTTTTCTCCCCGAAATTTCTTCTGCAGACGAGCAAAATAAGGGCTCAATCGTCTGCGGGTGGGAGTGACGGTCTCTGTAAGACACGCCCGCAACCACCGAGGATACTTCTGTGCGCCGATCAAGGCCTGCCGAACCCTTTTGCCCTTCGACATTGCTTCTCCCCTGGGCTTGGGAGCTTGCAAGAGGTCCCGGACTGGGAGGACGACTGGCACGCACAGAAGTACCCTCACGCACAACACTGACACACTTTGCGCTAATCACTTATCACTTTTGATTTTCTGTTTGCACTTATTTCACTGAACTCGAAACTTTAAGTGGTTTGTACCTGAAACACGCAATTCTATCCTTCCTTAAAAGTTAGTAATTGCGAAAACAGAATTACAATGTAACAGAAAAATCTAATGAAAGATAAATAATTCAGTGGCTGGAAAGAGACTAAACACTAGATCAAATAAACTACGTTTAAAATCTCTCACCGCATAAAGCTTGAGAACAAGAATAAAACTCTAGAAACGTTTACCTTCTTCCCCTAAAGAGACTAGGGAGAAGAGCAAAAACGATAACGTTACTCGCTTGAACGAAACGTTTATCCAGCTCTCTCTCCCTCCGTCTCTATCTCTCTCTCTCTCTCTCTCTCTTGACTTAGAACCTGAGAGAAGAGCCCAATCATATATATCGTTAAAACATATTATTGTTAAAGGAAAAAAACTGAAATATTTCCCAAATAAAAAGTTCCTTTATTAGAATTAAAACCATTAAGCTAAGAAAGAATGAACAAAACGCTAGAAACGGTTACTCTTACTGCAACGTGACACCGTGAAAATTCTCTCTCTATCGTAACGATAGAGCGCAAGTTGAACGTTCTGAACGTCAACAACTGCAGAGACAAAACAAAACGTTAGTTCAACTTTGAAAACAGTACGAGACTATCAAAGAAATTCTTTCAAAAACATTAAAATAGCATAATATGTTAACAGGAAAACCGAAATGACGGGCTCAATGTTAATTAACTTCGGTACCAAGAAAAGACCGCCTACTATTAGGAAAGGTCGAATATAAACAAATATAAAAATTAATTTTAATAAGTTTATAATAAAATAAATCTATAACTTTTGTTAAGCAAAATTAAGAAAGAGAGTCTATACTCTCTTAGACACCAACACTTCCGTCTAAGGGAAGGGTCGGCCATTTAAAAGTGAAAGAGAGTTCATACTCTCTTCGTCACCATAATTAATCAAATTAATTCCAAAAGCTAGCTAAGCTAATGATAAAACTTCCTGAATAGCGAAAGCTAAACTCTAGAGCAAATACATCACCAAATCGTGAGCAAAAAACTCCAGAATCAACAGCGTATCCATATAGGTCTAGCCGGAGGCACGACAGAGGAAAAATTGAGGTGGTGTCAACAAGAAGTACTGCAGTACCTGGCCACAGGTGGCGCTTGTGAGTACACCCCCCTCTTGTATAGCGATCGCTGGCGTATCCCTTCCGTAGAATTCTGTCGGGCAACGGAGTTGACAGCTACATGATTATCGGGTAAGTTTAATATTGAAAAATGTACATGTGTTGTAGGTCCTGCTAAGTTGTAGATGGTTGTCCAGGACTGAGCATGAGTGTATCTATTATTACTTTGATACTAAGTTTTTTGAGATCACACAGTGCTTTAACCCCTAAAAAGGAGTTTTGATGAAGGAAAAACCTATTTATGATGAAGTGTTGTGTGGTCTTCAGGACCCTCCCTCCCCTCTGGCTTCATGGAAGGGATTGGGGCAATAGTTTGTTGACCTTTGATTGCGAATGGAGGTTGAGGGTTATTGATGCACTAGTAGGCTGGCACCGAACTGGAACATTGGTTCCTTTCTATGATGCTGCACATGACGTCACTCGTAGCACATGCATTTCAGCTACAGTCGTGCTGTGTCGACTTCTAATGAGCCTAACTCGAGGATCTCCCTTAAACACGCTGAGTACTTACTTTGTACATTGATACAATGGGGGTAAACAAGTGAGGCAATATTTCTTTGGTATTTATGACGTATTGGATTCCCTGTTATAGCATTACACAGATAATCCTTGGAGACCACATAGGACCTCCCCAAAAATAGGTTTTTCCTTTGTCAAAACTCCCTTTTTCATGTCATTCAAACATGAAAAGATGGGGGATTCTATGGCCTAAATTGGGTACATATACTATTAGCAAAAACCAAAAACGTTCACATGAAAAATAGTGACCTTTAAAACTAAAATTTATAGATAAAAGTATGATAAAATAATAAAATGCAAGGAAAATTTCATATGTATTAAATGATTTTTATATGAAAAAAATAGCTTGAGTTTAATGTAAAAAGAAAATGTTTTAATGTTTCCCAATTATGTGTCCTTAAGAGATGACTATGATAGTACCTTAAACCATTCAACATTAACAAATAACCAGATAGGAAGTATACCCATTTTATAAAGAATTTTTTTTTAACATGTAAGTCAATATCGATAAAAAATTTGGCACGAAATTACCACATCGGGAAAATCCTTTCATAAACCATAAAGGTGATTTTAATCAAATACATAACTTTATGTAAGTTTACATAAACAATACAACGGTATCAGATTATCTATGTTTAACTCACATTACAGCTTTTCTAGTCAATTTTCCATTCAAAGCAAACAAGACCAATAATGAGTTAGAAAAATAGAAGTAGCAGACTTTTCTTTAAATGTATATCTACATAATATACAACAAATACTAATTTCTAATCTTGAATATTTAAACAAGTAATCCTTTACTATTTCTTCGTGACCTGCATTGCAGATAAAGTTTTCATTACTTGAAAATAATGGAGAATTGAGAGGAAACCACAGATTGCTGAGATCCACAGCCAAAGAGAGGTGGGAATGTTTTATTGTGAATAAAGCTATGTGGTGTTAAGGAATGAAGAAAATAATTAGATATAGGAGCAACAGGACAAAGACCAGTAGTAACAGGGTCCAGAAAATCAGGTAAAAAAAAATATATGGATAAACACCAAGACCAGATAAGAGTTTAGACAGGTGTACATTAGATGGTGGAAAGAATTCACGTCATTACTAAACTCACAGAGGAAAAAGATTAATAGAAAAACAGTACTGATAGTGATGTGAAGATATAACAGTAAGATTTATGATTTAAATATGATATTTTCATTTTAAAATAAATTTTTAAATATACTTACCTAGTAGTTACATATATATAGCTTAATCCCGCGTTTTGTCGCGCGCACGGCAGAAATTCAAATTTCGCGGCAATCACTGCCAAGGCGAGTAGGTGGTCATACGTGAGCGCCATCTCTCAGTAGGTAATGGAACCATTACCAACATTCCTCAGAAATTCCATGCCTCTGTTTTCAGAGGGGAGGAGGGAGGGCCCTTTTATATATGTAACTACCAGGTAAGTATATTTAAAAATCTATTTTAAAATGAAAAAACATTTTTAAATATGTAACTTCCCTGGTAGTTACATATATATAGCTGATTGACACCATTGATGGCGGGTTAGAAAACCTCATACCGTCGGGAATTTGTATAATTATTAATAGCTGCAAATTAGTAGTACTGTACCAATAACCTGGTTCTTACCTGATAAAGAAGCTGGCTTCATAGTTATCCTGCCTCATTTGCCTGCATTCCTTAAGAGACTCAGCAATCCACCCAGGGGGCTGTAAAAGTCTCTGTGGGGCCGCCACAAGGTCCTTGACCTTAGCGTGGCTAGACCTCCACCCTTGCTATCCTGGCATAGCCATGGACAATGATTCTGACCACCTACTCCAAATACTAAAAACACACACCATAAAAACTAACTTGACTTGCATTCCAGACTGTGGAAGGCTGCAACAACCTTTACAGACAATCTGTGAAAACAAGTACAAGAAAAAAAGGCAAGGGTATATAATAAAAAAGGTTGAAGGGAAGAGGCAGTAGACCCCTCTCTGACTACGACGCTGGAGGTAACCTACGGACCCAGGTAGCAACAATCTTCATATTGGGTCTGGGCATCTTTAAGATAACAGTCTGCGAAGATTGACTTACTTCGTCAGAGAGTAGCTTCAAAAATTGACTTCACTGACTTATGTGCTTGTACGCCATAGAAGTCTCTACAGCTCTAACCTCATGTGGTTTACCTTAAGGATTGGGAAACTTCTTTCCTCACAATTCTGGTGAGTTTCCCTTATCAAATCCTTAATAAAAAAAGCCAGGGCATTCTTTGATAAAGGCAAAGAGGGCTTTTCAAACTCAGCACCTCTCTGGTTTTTGGATGCGTGCAGATAAAATTTCAGAGCTCTCACTGGACAAAGGCCTCTCTCCTTCTCCCTTCCAACTGAATGAGATAGCCCTGGGATGGTGAAAGATCTTGGCCAAGGTCGATAGGATTCTCGTTTATGGCGAGAAAGCCTAGCTGAAGGGACCAAACTGCATTGTCTCCATTAAGGCCCACCTTCTAGCTGATGGATTGTAACTCTCCTACTCTTTTGGCTGTAGCCAAGGCAACTAGAATTAGAGTCTTTTTAGTAAGACCCTTCCAAGAAGCCTTGTCAAGGGGTTCAAACCTACTTGAGGTAAAAAAGGCCATGCATACATCCAGGTTCCAAGAGGGGGTTGGATTGTCCTTCTCTTAGCAGTCTCAAAAGTTCTAATGAGATCCGAGAGATCCTTGTTACCTGACACGTCAATGTGTCTGTGACGAAAGACGGAGACTAGCATGCTGCGGTAACCCTTGATGGTAGGTACAGCCAGCTTCTCTTTTGTTCGCCGATGCAACAGAAAGTCTGCTATTTGGGCTATAGAGGTTCTGGTAGAGGAAAGTTTTTTAGTCCTGCACCATTCTCTAAACACGTCCCACTTAGATTGGTAAACTCTAATAGTGGATGTCCTTTTAGCTCTCGTGATAGCTTGTGTAGCTTCCCTTGAAAAGCCCTTCGCTCTTGCCTGCTTTTCAATAGTTGAAAGGCAGTCAGATTGAGAGCGGGGAGATTCTGATGGTAACTCTCTATGTGTGGAACCCAAGGTCTCATGGGCCAAAACGGAGCTATCAGGATCATGTGAGCGTTGTGCGATTCCCTGAACTTTTTCAGGACTCTAT
Source organism: Palaemon carinicauda (assembly GCF_036898095.1). Classification (NCBI taxonomy): domain Eukaryota; kingdom Metazoa; phylum Arthropoda; class Malacostraca; order Decapoda; family Palaemonidae; genus Palaemon; species Palaemon carinicauda. Next base: position 11,662,636 of record NC_090736.1, on the reverse strand, counting down.
CCAGGATCTTGAATGTAGGAAAAGCGTACACGTTTAGGTCACCCCAGTCCAAGAGAAAAGTGTCCACTGCAGCTGCTTCCTGGTCTGGGACTGGAGAGCAATACACTGGCAACCTCTTTGTTGTCTGTGTAGCGAAGAGGTCTATCGAGCGTTAACCCCACAACATCCAAAGGTTGCAGCACACCTCGTGATGTAGGGTCCACTCTGTAGTTAGAACTAGTCTTCCTCTACTGAGAAGGTCCGCCCCGACGTTCTTCTCCCCTTCTATGAAGCGAGTTATCAGGGTTATGTCCCTCGCTTTCGCCTCGTAAAGTGAGTCTGAACGAGTGCCTCCCTGCTTCTTGATGTAGGCCAACGCTGAGGTGTTGTCTGCGTTGACCTGAACTAATTTTCCTTGGACTCCTCCTGAAAGTATATTAGTGCTAGGTGAATGGCCACTAGCTAAGTTCGAGGCCTTTCAGGAGTTTGTTGGGATCGTCCCACCAACTCAAGTGATTCCTGATCCCCAGAGGAATCGGAATCCACTTTTCTAGACTTTGACCTCTCGTCCAAAATTTTGCAAGATGAAATTGAAGAGGGCGTAAATGAAGTCTTCCCAGGGAAAGCGAACTGTTCGATTGATGAGAGGGTACCCAGGAGATTCATCCATTCTCTCAACGAGCAGGACCGTATGTCTGGGAAGTGTCGCACCTTTACAAGGAAATCTAGAATGCGTTTCGGGGCTGGAAAAGCCCGAAAAACCACTGAGTGAATTCTCATCCCCAGGTAAAAGATGTTCTGCGAGGGTGTCAGTTGAGATTTGGCCAGATTCATCATCAGACCTAACTGTTGCATCAAGGACATTGTAATTTGAAGAGCCTCCAGACACTTTTCTTGCGACTTTGCTCTGAGTAGCCAGTCGTCCAGGTACATAGATATCCGTACTCCCTTTCGATATAGTCAGTGAGCCACGTTGGCAACCACTCGGGTAAAAAACGTAGGGAGCCGTGCTTAACCCAAAACAGGGTGCTTTGAACTGATAAGTAGTTTTTAGGAGCACGAATCTTAGAAATTTCCTGTGGTTCGGGTGTATTGGGATGTGAAAATATGCGTCCTGCAGATCTAATGACACCATCCAGCCTACCTGCCTCGTGCCTGCTAGGACTGACGCAGAAGTTTCCATGGCAAATTTACTTTGCCGACGAACTTGTTCAATGGACTGACGTCCAGAACAGGTCTCCATCCTCCCGAGTTCTTTGGAACTAGAAAAAGTCTGTTGTAAAAACCCTCCGAAGAGGTGTCCTCTACTACTTCTATGGCTGATTTTGACAGCATCTGGTTAACCTGCTCTTGAAGAGCTGCTGCCAGTAATGGAATACTTGTGTCTGAAGATTGAGTTCACTTTTGGGTTTTGGTTGCTGTTTGGGGTTACGAGGTTACCCTCCAGCAGCCATTCTCTGTCCTCTTCTAGACAAGCTCTCCCACGAAAGGGCTGACACGTGGGAGGAGCTTTCTTCTCCTTCCTGGCTAAAAGGTTAGTCGGAAGCACTTCCTCGCAGTCCTTTGTAAGCAGATCTTACGTTGCTTGTGCGTAATAGCTGCCGATAAGTCCTTCACTAGCTCTGAAGGGAAGAGGAATTTGGTCAAGGGAGCATACAAGAGCTCTGCTCTCTGAGCGAAAGTCAATCCTGATGACAGGAAAGAAAACGGCATAGCTCTTTCTTAATAAAACCTGCTGTGAAAAAGGGTTGTGAGATCGACTGACCCATTCCTCACGGCTTATATACACAGGCAAAAAGGTGCATCTGCGTCTCGTTCTTATCATCTGTGACGTCTGCGAGGACTCCTAGAGTCCAGTCCATCAAGCTGAAGACCTCGATTGTTCTGAAGATGCCCTTCAGCAAGTGATCCATCTCCGACGTGGACCGCATCACCTTAGCCTTAGTCATGGCTGAACTACATGAGGCGTCAACGAAAAGAAGTCTCCTTGGGAGGAGGTAGGAACTTCCAAACCGAGAACCTCCCCAGGCTTGTACCACACACAGAATCTAGAAGCCAATTTCGTAGGGGGAAAGGAAAGGTTGTCCTTCCTTGTTCTTTCTCTTGAGAACCCAATTGTTCAGAGTCAAAAAAGACCTCTAGACCGATCTGGCTAACACTGTTTCCTTAAAAGAGGAAGATTCCTGGGGTCTACCCTTCAAAAACTGTGAGGGCAGGCTCTGAGGTACAGCCTGCTGAAAAGTGCTCCGGATATAAGTCCGCCAGAATTGCAAGTAATCTTAAGATCTGCTGCATGAAGAGTTTTCTGCGATTCCTCCTCTGAGATCTATCCTGGCATACCTGATAAGGTTTTAACCCTGGATAGGTACGCTCCTCGGACACCCCTTTAAGGGTATACTCGGACGCGAACGACCCCGACGCCAAAAAAAATTCTTGAAAAATCAGTTTTTGCAGTAACCTCCTTTTTTCTTTTGCCAAAAAAAACTTCAATGAATGCTTAAAACAACTGTAAAGATAAATACTACTCATCTGCAGAAAAACTATTTATTATAAATATTTTAAAAAATTAAGTAGAAAAAAAAAAGACCTGACATAAAAATTCATAAAATAAAGTTTATACATATATACACAAATCCTTTTAGGAATTGATTCTTGAATGTTTAGGACACATCTTGATGTATTTTGGATGAAGTCAGACCCATGGAGGTGAAGATCTGAAATGAGAAAAGAAGGGTAACTTTTTTTGGCCAAAAAAATTTGTCCAAATTTCATGAATTTTTTTGGGTACCCAAATGAAATAGGAAGTGGCTAATTTTTTTCGGGAATAAACATATGTTATCCTAAAATAGAAATATGTAAAAAAATCTTCATTATTTTGTAAATTACATTTATATCAGGGGCCATATCTAAAGGTAATTTTTTGAGTACTTAGAAATTTCGTAAAAAAATACATATATTTAATATATAATATGATATTTATGCAGGTAAAAATATACCAAAATATCACAAATTCTATAGGGAACAAGAATATATATAGATAGGGCAGCTTACGCTTCGGATATGTCCACAAAATGGCCGCCAACCACACTGACTCAGACTCCCTAATCTGCCACTTGAAATATAGGAAGGGTATGTCAATTTCAAGGTGTTATTTACTAATCTAATTATTATTGGATATGCATAAAAATTGTATGGTGGGTTGCTGGATAATTGTCGATTATTTTACGACTATAAAATTAAAATTCTGACCCAAAAAAAATTTTTGAAGGGAAATAAAATCGAAAAAAAAAGAAAAATGTAAAACAATATAATATTTTAGCTAAAAAAATTTGATGATATTCAATCAAAAAAAAAGTAAACAAAATTTTCCGACAAATAAACATCTAGAGGAATCATTACTCTGTGATAGTTCCTTAGTACGTAGTAATTTTGAAAGAATTGGGAAAAAACGAAAAAATGGCAATCACCGGAAAATCAAACACACCTATATATACGCCATATCTGGCTAAAAAAAAGATAGGCATGGGTAGCCAGATCATCTAGAAACACTTTCCAACACTATAAAAATATAAGTTTTGCGACACTACTTGCCAATTCCTTACGGTAACATGACTAAGAGAAAAAATGCAAAACAAATAAAAAGGGACACTCGCGGAAAAATGGCTAACATTCTAATATACGGCATTTCAGAAAAAAAAATTCAGCCACGTGCTAGGCAAACCATCAAGGCACATTTTCCGACAAATAAACATCTAAATAAATCATTACTCTGTGATAGTTCCTTAGTACGTAGTAATTTTGAAAGAAATGGGAAAAAACGAAAAAATGGCAATCACAGGAAAATCGAACACATACCTATATATACGCCATATCTGGCTAAAAAAAAAAGATAGGCATGGGTAGCCAGATCATCTAGAAACACTTTCCAACACTATAAAATTATAAGTTTTGCGACACTACTTGCCAATTCCTTACGGTAACATGACTAAGCAAAAAAATGCAAAACAAATAAAAAGGGGCACTCGTGGAAAAATGGCCATTCTAATATACGGCATTTCAGAAAAAAAAAATTTCAGCCACGTGCTAGGCAAACCATCAAGGCACATTTTCCGACAAATAAACATATAAATGAATCATTACTCTGTGATAGTTCCTTAGTACGTAGCAATTTTGAAAGAAATGGGAAAAAACGAAAAAATGGCAATCACAGGAAAATCGAACACATACTTATATATACGCCATATCTGGCTAAAAAAAAATAGGCATGGGTAGCCAGATCATCTAGAAACACTTTCCAACACTATAAAAATATAAGTTTTGCGACACTACTTGCCAATTCCTTACGGTAACATGACTAAGCAAAAAAATGCAAAACAATTAAAAAGGGGCACTCGCGGAAAAATGCCCAACATTCTAATATACGGCATCTCAGATAAAAAAAAAGACATGCACGTGTTAGCCCAACCATCAAGGCACACTTTCTAACACATAAACATGAAAAAAAAAATCAATAATATACGGCAATTCCTTACTACGTAGTAAATTTTTACAAATATTGGAAAAAAACAGAAATTGGCAACCACAGTTAAATACCCAATATACCAATAACTACGTCGTATCTGACAAAAACAAAATCACGCATGGGTAGCCAGATCATCTAGACACACTTTCCAACACTAAAAAAGCAAAAGTTTTACGACACTATTTCGCAATATCTTACGGAAAAATGACTTGGCAAAAAAATGAAAAAAAAATGAAAAAGGGGTACTCGCGGTAAAATGCCCGACATTCTAATATACGGCATCTCAGATAACAAAAAAGACATGCACGTGTTAGCCCAACCATCAAGGCACACTTTCTAACACATAAACATGAAAAAAAAAATGAATAATATACGGCAATTCCTTACTACGTAGTAATTTTTACAAATATTGAAAAAAAACATAAATTGGTAACCGCAGTTAAATACCCAATATACCAATAACTACGTCGTATCTGACAAAAACAAAGTCATGCATGGGTAGCCAGATCATCTAGACACACTTTCCAACACTAAACAAGCAAAAGTTTTACGACACTATTTGGCAATATCTTACGGAAAAATGACTTGGCAAAAAAATGAAAAAAAATTAAAAAGGAGCACTCGCGGTAAAATGGTCCTCGTGGTGATGAACGACATTTTAACTAAAAAAAAAATCATGCACATGGTAGCCAAACAATCCACCAAGACTTTCCACAACTGATAACCTATACAAGTTGCACCATTCTACGACAATTTCATAATACGTAATAACTTTGATAATTATGCAAACTACCTTAGAAGGGTAAACTCGGTCGCGAACGACCCCGACTCGTCTCAGAAATCGGGGAAGGAGTACAGCTACAGCAATGCACATCTGGACACTACTAGAGCGTGTAGGGGAGACACCTCCTGCAGGTCGATCACCCACAAATTCAGTCACGGGGGTGAGTCACGTGAGAAAAACCTGTTTTTTTTTGACGCTCGGGGTCGCGAACGACCCACCGTACCTATCCAGGGTTAATAGGTTTTAATGCCTCATTTTCTTGCATTCCTTGAGAGACTCAGCGATCCACCCAGGGGGCTGTAAAAGTCTCTGTGGGGCAGCCACATCCTCTAAAAGGTTAGCAATCTCCGAAGGAAAACGAGTGGGAGAAAGCACACGCATCGTTTTGCAAGCGTTCATCATGCTGCGAGGAAGAGTCATTCTGCATCCAGCATGCTGCTGCTGTTGTGAGCTTCCTCTGATTGCGACTTGTTAACGTCAACAGGGACGTAATGGACCGTTGAAGCTCTGACAGGCATGCTGTGAGGAAGCATCCTTGCCGCCTCCCGTAACGCGTCCAAATTGCTGCGAGCGAGTGATCATGAGCTCTGCAGCTCGCGTGCGTTCTTGTCGCGAGAGAGCGCTCGGGACTATGACATTCGCGATCCTGATGCTGGGGAGCGTTCTGCTCACGTGCGTACAGCATGCGTTTAGCTCATGTGCTTCCAGCATGCTGCATGTGTCAAGCATGCTGTGAGGGATCGTCAAAATCCTTGCCGCCTCCTGTTACGCGTCCAGATTGCTGCGAGGGAGTGTCCAAGAGTGCTGCAGCTTGCATGCATTCTTGCCGCGAGAGCGCGCTTGGAACTAAGACGTTCGCGATCCTGACACGGGGAAGCAGCCCGCTCGCATGCATCCAGCATGCTGCGAGGAAGCATCCTGCTCGTGTGAGTCCAGCATGCGTCGCGCATGCTGCATGCGTTCAGCATGCTGTGAGGGAGCGACAAGATCTATGCTGCCTCCTGAACGCGTCCAGATCACTGTGAGGGAGCGATCTCGAAGCTCAGTTCCATGACGCTCAACTCTCTTCTTGTCTAGTATGAAGGGAAAACATAAAACGCCAGCCTCGTCTGGGAGCTGCGTCAACTGACGGCGAGGATAACACATTGACCTCGCCTTTCCAATGGCGAGGGTGAGCGTACTGAGATGCGTCAACAGGATCTCTCGAGGGAACGTCCATTCGCTGATCAAGGTCTGACATCTCCCTTCGCCTTTCGACTTTCCTTCTCCCAGGGGTTGGGGAGCATGGAAGAGGTCCCGGGCTAGGAGTATGACGGACACGAACGGACGCACCCTCCACTGCACTGCGTCATGCTTACGAGCCACTAAACACTAGCACTTTTAACTATTTCACATTAGACCATAATAGATCTGCGCGTTGCGAGAGATCATATTCTTCCGCCAAGGGCTAGAAAGAAAATACAATAGGCTATATGATTAATATTAGTATTCTCAAAATCGAAATATTAAATAACGATACAAAGTATTGTGAAACTATAACGATCGTCAAGAGTACTAGGAAGCGTAAATTGACTGTATGCTCGTGAAAACTCTATATAAATCGAAAATTAACTAAAGGAATTATACTAATAGGACAAATATATACTTAAAAATATATTTCCCTACATTACAAAAATTAACATACTTATGCTTAGTAAGTTAATATTCTAAAATTTCTTGCAAGAAAAAGAAAATAATTCACATAATTGCAAGTCATACTATGTAGATCACGTCACCAGATTGTGACGTCATAGCAATGGCGGATTGATTTCCTTCAAGGCATTCAGATCTCACCCTGTTAAGAGTTTACGTCACATGATTGTGACGTCATAATGTTTTTCCTTCCATAATATCTTTAAGAGTTGTTTGTTAGTTAATAAAGTAGGGGGAAAAAATTCCTTGATCCTATCCATTTCAATCTTACGAACATGGAAAAGAAAACAAATACACACATGTCCTCTACTACATACTGTGTGGGAATCAAGAGCAGTTGGAAGCCGGTCTAGCCCTACATACAAATTTTAACAACAAAGGAGCCATCTTGAAAAACAAGTTAAATTAAACAGTCCAAGTTGGACCAACAAAAAACTATCTTATTCGTGTGAAAAGGAAAATCCAATATCTTCGATAGTCGAAAGGCAGTTAGCGATTGCCATAAACAATAAACAATGGGTACTTACCAAATTTGTAGACAATGCAAACCCACAACGAAACTAATTTCCGACGTGTTGACTCGATCAACAGCAGGGAATTTCTGAGGAATGTTGGGAATGGTTCCATTACCTACTGAGAGATGGCGCTCAGGTATGACCACCTACTCACCTTGGCGGTGATTGCTGCGAAATTTTAATTTCTGCCGTGGGCGCGACGAAACGCGGGATTAAGCTATATATATGTAACTACTAGGGAAGCTACATATTTAAAAATCTGATTTTTAACAAATGCGAATAAAATTCTAACAATTTGGATAATTTTTGTACATAAGAACTTCTTCAAAAAGCTCGACAGAAATAATCTTTAGGCAGCCCTAGATATGATTAAGCACAATTTACCAGCATTCGTCACATATAAATCAATTTTCATATTCTTTACAATTGTAGAGCATAAATTAAAAATAAATAGTTAAAAAGTTAAACTATTGAATGAATATTGTATTACCAATGTTATAGAGTTGTTTATGGGTGTTTATAAAACTGTGAAGTTTTTTAATGGTTACTTTGTCTTAATATGGAAGTGTTAGAACCAATTAATAACTTAAAATGAGATATGAACATACTTTGGAATTCTCTGCTTGAAATGATACAATTTTGTATAAATTGTTAATATTAATTTTAATAATAACAATACTTTACATGCAATGATGATCAGTAACTCACTAAAATATTTCCTCATAACTCCATGACTAATGAAAAAACAGACAAAACAATTTACAAACATACCAAGAGCTGGGAGAGTGCACCTATCAATCTTATTTTCCAAACTGCCAGGTGGAAATATACCCCGCAGTGCATTCATGGGCTTAATTTGTAATGGTTCTTTGATGTTTGGATCTTTTGTGGACAGAGAATTCTGTCTTACCTGAAAATAACAGAATTTCAAAGACAATATTTCTCATTTCTAAACTCACCTGATGTGTTCCTATTGCTACTACTCAAAGGTCTGGCCATCTGGCAGTTGATGGAAACTGACTTAGTTAATAATGGTAAGAGTATGATTTCATGTTTACCCTAATTATTAATGTGGTACATGTGTACATGTACGTGACAGTTGAAAATCAATCAAGTAGAGGGCGCTGTAGTAGGTTCCAATTTCTTAAGTATTATAATATGCACAAGGATACATAATATTATTATGTATCCTTGTACAAGGTCAAAGGTGATGTAATAAGTCTCTTTTTGGGCTCAGGCCATGTTGTCCTGATGGAAGTTCCTTCATAGTAGCTTCCTAGGTTATATTTAACTACAGTGATATATCCCAGAGAATTTTACTTAAGGTACCCAGAATTCTAACTCCTGGCGCAAATATCCCTGGCTTTTGCCTTTAGGGATATCACATAATATCAGAGGACGTATTCTTGAGACGCCACATCGCTATCTACACCCCTAATAGCGTTTACGCTTCGAGAGGGAAAAGTGGCAAGAATTGTAGGAGAACCGTTATTAAGGCATCGCTTCTACTCCTACTACTATTGAGCGCCACGTCCCGGTGCCATCTTGTCATTCTTTCTCTCGTAGCGATACTAACTCGGAGTTTTCCCAGTGCTTTCTCGCTATTTTGGATTGCTTTATCTGCTATGATGCTTTCTCCAGCTTCATCTTCCTCTGGAAAGTTGAGTATTATCTTTAATTTGTATAAATGTAAGCTCTTGCCAGTTTTTACCTCGATTCAAGACGTAATTAACGTAACAAGAGCTGTTGCCTAACCGGGGGCGTCATGGACGCTGTCGTTCGATATGCATGTGTCATTTAGTCAGCCAGAACGACCTTCCCGGTATATTTCGCTTTAATAAATATAGCTATTTAGCCTTTTTAGCTAGGAAATTTTATATTATGCCAATGGTATCGTGGTTTCGGCGATTTAGTTACCGATCCTCACTTATGCTAGGCTTCCTAGCCTAGGTGCCTAGCCTTTACTCTCATGCATGATATAGTTTTCCTAGTGCGATAATTTATTGAAGCTTTAGGAAATATTTTATACGTACAAGATATTACAGCATAAATTTTCCTTGTCCAAGATAGTATACGAGAGAGGTTCGATGATTTAGGTAATCGATTCTCACCGCTCCTGGGTTACTAGCCTAGGGGCTTTAGTATACTTTCATACATGTCCCCGATTGCTCTTGTATCGGGTCTAGGACAATTACCCCCCGTGGACAATTACCCACTAGGACAATTACCCCCTTAGGACAGCTACCCCCTAGGAAAACTCATTTTATAAATGGTTTAAAATAATTGAAATAAAACTAATATAACATCATTTAAAATAATTTTAATGTATATAAATACATTTAAATACAATATTCTTAAAAGAAAGTTGAAAAGTCATAAAAACATTAAAATGAAAAGTTTAAAAATGCAAATTATATGCAATACTTCGTAGGTATTGTACTACATCTCTATTTTCATAGTTTTTAGTGACTGAAATAATACGGTTTGCAACATCTAAATATTTCTTTCGAGATGGCCGTCCATGATAACCTGCCAAAGATTGAACCATATGTATTTGTTGCAATGAATGTTCTCTTTTAATGCACGTTAAGAACTTCCAAATATTTGGATGACAACAACCAACATTCGCTAAACAACTCCTGTGCCACCCTTCTACGGCACTATTGGTTCTAGGAAGTTCATCTACCGTTCTGTTGTACATACTCCACAACTCAATTGAAAACAATGGTTCGCGCCTTCTTTCTCTTCGATAAGGGCGTCCTAAGTATGTGTCTTCAAAGTAGTCTTGCAATGGATATATTTCAGGTGGGAGGAATTCACACAGAGTTTCAAATGATTTTTCGACATCAGAGGACGGTACCAAAGCTAAAGCTGCTATCATTTTCGTTGCGATAGAAAACTCTTTATCATCCAGGTATCGCTGCTGAAATCCACAAGATTGAACTTTTCTATATAAGCTTTGGCAAAGGTGAAAAAAGCACCCCTTTATTTCGTATTGTGGGAATGCCAGTTGTAAGCTTTTAGTCATACCTTTTTCAAAGTCGACCATGATAGTCTATGGGGCCAAATCATGTTTCAGTAGTTTTAACTGCTCCAATAGGTTTAAGTAAGTTGTTTGGCTTTTATCTAGTAAAAGGGCATATATTAATGGAATTGAACGATTATTTATGACAGCATGAATAGTGTATAATTGTAAAAATATCCGAGGCACTGTTTTGAACGTTCCATCTAGCGACCAATGTGACGCCTGACTTAGGTAATCCAAGTTTTCCTGTGTTCCAAAGATCAGAATTTTTTTGTCAATTAGCCCAGAGTCAAAAAGCAGAAAATCTTGACCATCTTGTGTTTTGGTATATTCATCTGTTAAAACAAATTCCTGGGTATTTAAAGGCAATGGCTGTGAGCGAGATAAACGTTGTCGATGTCGTCTAATATTACGTCTTAAATGATGAATTGGTGGTAGGTTTGCTCTGGTTTCTTCATCAATGCTTCCACAAGCCTCGGAAAGTATTTGCTGCGCTGTTTCTTCTGTACTGATGGCTCTCATATTGACTCTTTGGAAAGTTTTCGCAGCATCAATTTTTGCTTTAGATGGTGCATGGGTGTGATTATGAAGAGCACCAACAACTTCACTTCGTTGTGTATGAACTTTTACTTTAGCCATGCAACTGGCTTTGTTTCTCCTTTCTTCACACTCAAAAGACACAACACCATTTGCCAAGTCTTTCTGTTTAACATATATATATCCATCAAGCACTAGTTTGTCTTTTCCTCTAGAACTTCTAATAAATTCCATGTTGCTTAGGGGATATTGGACGTTTCACTAAATACCAAGAAAAGTAATGCCAAGGAAGTAAATAAAAGAAATTTTTCTTGAAACCATTTAAAAAAAAATTTAGTTTATAAACAATTTCAGAAACTATATAATTGTACTAAAGAGTAGTTTAGAGAGCAACAACAGTTTTAGTTTATAAACAATTTCAGAAACTATATAACTGTACTAAAGAGTAGTTTAGAGAGCAACTACAGTTTTAGTTTATAAACAATTTCAGAAACTATATAACTGTACTAAAGAGTAGTTTAAAGAGCAACAACAGTTTTAGTTTATAAACAATTTCAGAAACTATATAATTGTACTAAGGAGTAGTTACTTAGAGCGCAACATCTGTTTAAGGACAGTTTTACGAATTTTTTATTTAAAAGACTTTATACATTAAAATTACTTTAAACTTTGTTATATTAGTTTTATTCTTATTATTCTAAACCATTTATAAAATGAGTTGTCCTGGGGGGGTAGCTGTCCTAGGGGGGTAATTGCCCTAGGGGGTAATTGTCCTCGGGGGTAACTGTCCACCGGGGGTAATTGTCTCTGGGGGGTAATTGTCCTGATACCCTTGTATCGTCTTATTAAGTGGAGACTGACACCTCCTAGCCTTTTTAAGTGATACTAATCTTCATAGAAGATTTAAGAGCAATCTCTTCTCCCTCTGAGTTAACCTAGGCTGAACCCTAGTCGACTTTACCTTGAATTTTATTCGGGTAAATCTAGGCTAGGGTGTTTCTGCCCCTTCCCTTAACCGCAGATCCTCGTTTTGGGTTTGGATCAGGACATCAGAGTAATCCATCTGTGGTCAGTTGCCAACTGGCTTGGTGAATTGATTTCCTAAATCAGGTTAGGCTACTGATGCAGGAGGCTAGACCTCCCTAGGCTTCACCTGCAGGCATTATTTGATATGATGCCTTCTCCCTGTGGCCTAGCAGACAGTCCTGTGCCGGCAGAACCTAAGCTGAAGAATAGAATTCTTCTATTGCTTGGGGGACTTCGACACTAGACTCTGTTCCTACCGTTTGAGATAGCAGTGAGGGTGCTGCCATCTCATTCTGCACTGGGCTACCCTAGGATAGGGAATCGAATTCCCTGGCCCCTTGGGGTAGTTCTAGTATCGGAACGGAGTCTTGTTAGGTGAGGTAGAACCTGCCAGCTCCTCCCTCACCCTACAGGTCCCTCTCCCCTCCCCCCTCTGTCCTTTCATGATGGCCTAGCCCTCACATACCTTTGGCCATCATCCTACAATCGACCCTAGTGTCGGTAGGTTGTGGGATTGGCTTGGGTTCTCTGTCGGCTGCCGGCCGTGCCGGCTGCCGGCAGAGATTCCCCACCCCTATCGGGTGTTCTTCAGTCCTCTCATGGTCTGCCTTCCATAACCTTGCCGGCAGAGTTCGGTTGGGTTGTGGTTTGATGGAAGCCTGAATGTGTCATTCCTCCTTCCATATGAACCCTCATTCCGGATGGAAGGTTGTAAGGCTAAGCCTTTATACGCCCCCCACACCCATGCTTTCTCTCTCTCTCTCTTACCACTAGTATCCTGGGTCCCAACTGCCGGCAGATGGCTGGACTGCAGACCGTTGTCAGATTGTACTGCCGCTGGATGTTATGGGTTGCCGACGGCCGGCGACTGGCAGCTATGATGACTGCCGGCAGCCGGTCGAACGATTGTCTGACGACATATCTCTCGCCGTCGGCTGACGGAGACCGCCGGATGTCAGCGGCCTCCCGGCAGCCGGCGACCTACAACAGCCAGCGGTCTGCCGCCCACTACCACCAGAAGGCAATACACCTTTTATTTTAAATCCAAAAACTAACATGCCAGCACATGCCAGGATGTCCTACAGTATATGGCTGTATAGTGGTCAGTAAAATTGCAATATTGATCATACTGCAATAAGAAAACCACTGTATTGTTTGTACGGTATCCCATACAGTTTCTAACATACACTGTGTTTCATGGGCAGCCTATTGTGAGACCACTTAATATAAAGAAAGTGAGTTCTTTCTTTAACTTTCGGTGATCACTACATTCAATCACCAATATTGAATTTTAGAAGACGGTGTTATGTTACATCTCTATATATGATGAGGATAAGGTCGTCTAATAATATTTCTATCTTAGAAATACCCCGGAATTCAATTTTGAGGGCGGTCATAGCAATTGGCTGAACAGGAAACACACGTAGGTGTCTTTCCTTCTTCCTTTCTAGCTTACCTATCCTAAGCTAAAATATACATAACATTGTATGATGAATTTGTGAGATAATTCACTGAATACTCATCTGCCTTTCCTTTCTTTACAGGAGGACCATCCCAAGTGTGGAAATCACTTCTGTAGCGTCCGCAGTAAGAACTTCTGCAGCCACGGATGTGCAACACGCACGCGCGCTGCGCAGCGACGAAGGGTTCTCTAAAGTATTGGGACCCCCAGGTATGTGACATTTGTTCAGATCTGGTTACTGAGGCCTTTGATGATCAAAAGTCGACTGAGTCAAGGGATGCAGCAAGAGTGAAGCTGTGTAAATGGGTCAGAGGTTTTCAGAATACCACTGGCCCATACCTTCCCAACGAAAGGATGAGGAATTGTCTTTTCCCTAGGGCATCTTCGGATGCAATCATACCACAACCTCAGGCAGAGATCCCACTCATCCAGATTCCGGTAGAATCTGATGTTTCGGATGCCATGAAGGACATCTAGCTAGAAGACAGCATGTCTGTTGTTTCGGAAGACACGGAACGCAGTCTTCTAGTCGAGGACCAGGAGCAGGAGTCTGTGTTGCCTCCTGAGTCCGACGATGCAGGAACCGAAATAGTTTTGGTTTCATCAGCTCCGGTGGCAGAGCCCGTCCCTTCGACCTCCTCTGCCCCTCAATTGGATAATACAAGCCAGACACTAACCTCTCTCCTGTCTATGTTTCAGGATATGAAGAAGCAGTCAACGGAGAAAGAAGCTGCGCTTAGGTAAGAGATGCACCAACTCGTAGCTTCTAGTTTAGCTCCGAAGAAGCTAAACGCTAAGGACCTTCCTGTTTTCTTGGACGTCAACCCATGGGGGCATGCTGAGCACATGCCCATGTCAGGAGGAAAGACCTTCCTCTCCGACAAGCTGGGTACGGTCCCAGAGGAAGACGTTGAATTCTGGCCCAGTAAAGGGGCCCACCCTGACTGCTATGTTCATCTTTGGACGGAACCTCCCTCGAAAGAGGAGACAGAGCCGAAAGAGGCCATAATTCTTGACCTCCCCAAAGCCCAAGCCTTGTTTACAAGCACGCTGAAGGAGAGGGCCTTCACTAGTTCTAAAGTGCTGGCTCTAAGCAAGAAGCACCCATCCTTCATTGCTTCTTCCACCCGTGCCTTCCCCTTTATGGAAAAAAGGTTTAAGGCACCCTTAAAGGCAGTCGAGGCGGGAAAACCTTGCCCCACACTCGAAGAGTGTATTGTAGGCCGTTTTCCCTTGCCCTACCATCAAATGATGCTGACTGGAAGGACGTCTTTAGTACCTTCTCAGTCGGGAAGTTGGAGGCCGATATTGCCGGACGTCAGTTCGGAAAAGACCTCCCTAAGTTGTCAGACTTCCACCTGCGTAGGAAGCAGGAAATGAAGGAAAGACTTGCCGCCTCGATGTTTCTTCAGACTGGACTGGAGACAATGGCAAGTGTCTCTCCAACCCCGGACATGTACATGGTCTTTGCCAAGGCTCACTTGGCAAGTCACCAAAGACCTGTACAACTTTATTAAAGCCAGACGGGCTTGCACAGAGTTAGTGTTCGCCTCTTCCAATATCTGGGGAAAAGATCTCTTCCTAAGTGAAGTGGTCAAAGAGGTTGTCAACAAAGCTGCCACGAAGAATAGGAATCTTCTCCAAAAGTGGGGTTTGTCGGCAAAGAGAAAGTCTTCACTAGATGAGGGTCCCCAACCCAAAAGGAAGACTAAGAAACCAAGAGCGCCCTCTCGCCCGCCTAGACAACAACAACAACTTCCCGTGGCCACGGTGTCCCAGATGGTGGCACAACCACCCACCACGTACCAATTGGTACCCCCAGCAACTAGTGACACCGTCACCAGTTTTTACCCCAGCCTTTGAAAGGCAATCCACGACCTTTCGGCCGAAGTCTCGAGGTTCCTTTCGAGGCTCCTCTAGACGCCCCTCAAGAGGCAGGGGCAACAAGGGTGAACATGGCCAAGGAGGCAAGTCCTCAAACCAGCACTCTAAGTGAGATGCTTCCAGTAGGAGGGAGACTTTTCTCTTTCCGGGATCGTTGGACCTTCGATCCCTGGACCCACAGCCTGATAAAAAACGAACTGGGTTGGAGTTGGAACACAACTCCACCAACTTTTCCTCAGTTCTTCCAATACTCAACCCCCATTCTGGAAGTATATGTCCAAGAACTCTTAGACAAGAGAGTCATAAGGAGGGCAAAGTCCGTCAAGCTCCAAGGAAGGCTGTTCTGTGTTCCGAAGAAAGACTCGAAGAAAGACTCGGAGTCATTCTGGACTTGTCACCACTCAACAAGTTCATAGTGAACCACAAGTTCAGGATGTTGACTCTTTAACACATTAGGACCCTACTGCCCAAGCAGGCATGCACAGTCTCCATAGACATGGCGGACGCATATTGGCATGTCCCAATCAATCGACAAGTTTCCTCCTACCTAGGATTCAGGCTGCAAAAGAGACAATACGTCTTCAGAGCCATGCCCCTCGGACTAAACATAGCCCCAAGGGTATTCACAAAGCTTGCAAACGCAGTCATTCGTCAACTACGCCTAAAGGGAGTTCAGGTGATTGCCTACCTGGACGACTGGCTGGTGTGGGCAGCATCCGAAGCAGAATGCACGCAAGCCTCCAAGAAAGTGATCCAGTTCCTGGAACATCAAGGATTCAAGATCAACTTGGAAAAGTCTCGACTATCTCCAGCTCAAAAGTTCCAATGGCTGGGAGTTCATTGGAACTTACAATCACACCGCCTATCCATTCCATCAAAGAGGAGGAGAGAGATAGCGGGATCTGTCAAGAGACTTCTACGATCCGACAGGATATCAAGACGGCAACAAGAGAGGGTTCTGGGTTCTCTCCAGTTTGCCACAGTGACAGACCTAGTGCTGAGAGCACAATTAAAAGATGCATCAGGAGTCTGGAGAAGATACGCATCAAACGCTCGAAGAGATCTAACAAGACCGATACCAACTCGTCTGCGATCACTTCTCAAGCCATGGTCGGAGGCCAAGTACCTAAAGAAGAAGGTACCCTTGCAACCACCTCCACCCTCGGTCACCGTTCACACGGATGCCTCAAAAGAAGGATGGGGAGGATACTCTAACCAACGGAAAGTCCAAGGAACCTGGTCCTCCCTCTTCAAAACCTTCCACATCAACATTCTGGAAGCCATGGCAGTTTTTCTATTGCTGAAGAAACTGAAGCTTTGCTGCTCGATCCACATTCGACTGGTTCTGGACAGCAAAGTGATAATGAGATGTCTAAACCGACAAGGTTCGAGATCGCCCCAAATCAACCAAGTGATGTTGGCCATCTTCCGCCTGGTGGAAAAGAAGAGATGGCACTTATCAGCAGTTCACCTCCAAGGGTTCCGCAATGTGACGGCGGACGCTCTATCCAGGCTCACCCCTATAGAGTCAGAATGGTCTCTAGACGCAAGATCATTCTCCTTCATCTTACGCAAAGTCCCAGGACTGCAGATAGACCTCTTTGCAACGAGCGACAACAAGAAGCTACCCCAGTATGTAGCCCCGTACGAGGATCCTCTAGTGGAAGCAGTAGACGCGATGTCCATAGATTGGAACAGATGGTCCAGGATTTACCTGTTCCCTCCAACCAACCTCCTGCTGAAGGTCCTCAACAAACTGAGATCCTTTCAGGGAACAGCAGCGATAGTGGCTCACAAGTGGCCCAACAGCATCTGGTTCCCCTTGATAACGGAACTGCGACTGAAGCTGATCCCGTTGCCGGATCCAGTTCTGACTCAACAAGTGCAGAAGTCGACTGTCTCTGCTTCATCACAGAAAACCCGAAACCTTCATCTCATGATTTTCTTGCCTTAGCAGTCAAGAAAAGGATCAGGATTTCGAAGGACAGTATCAACTTTTTAGAAGAATATAAGTCGAAATCTACAAGACAATACGAGTCTTCCTGGAAGAAATGGGTTGCCTTCGTCAAGGCAAAGAAACCAAAAGAAATCTCGACAGATTTCTGTTTATTATTCTTTATTCATCTCCATGAACAAGGTTTAGCAGCCAACACGATCTCTATGTGTAAATCAGCCTTGACAAGACCCTTGCTATATGCCTTCCAGGTAGACTTCTCTAATGAAATCTTCAATAAGATCCCTAAGGCCTGCGCTCGGCTTCGGCCCGAAGCACCCGCGAGGCCCATTTCTTGGTCCTTGGATAAGGTTCTTCATTTAGCCTCAACCCTGAACAATGAAGACTGCTCTCTGAAGGATCTGACTCAAAAAGTTATATTCTTATTTGCACTAGCCTCGGGAGCCAGAGTTAGCGAAATAGTGGCCCTTTCGAGGGATGAAGGCCACATTCAGTTCACAGACTGCGGAGAACTGAATCTCTTTCCTGACCCAACGTTTCTCGCTAAGAATGAGCTGCCCACCAAAAGGTGGGGTCCCCGGAGAATCTGCCCTCTGAAGGAAGATGCATCTCTATGTCCAGTAGAATGCCTAAAGGTCTATCTTTGTAGAACTTCAGACTTTAGGGGAGGACAGCTTTTTAGGGGAGAAACCTCAGGTTCTACATTGACTTTGAAACAATTAAGGGCGAAGATCACCTATTTCATTCGCAGAGCGGATCCAGACAGCACACCTGCAGGTTATGATCCGAGAAAAATTGCTTCGTCTCTAAATTTCTTTCAGAATATGAATTTTGAAAGTCTTCGCTCCTATACTGGATGGAAGTCATCCAGGGTTTTCTTCAAACACTACACGAAGCAAGTGCAAGAGATTAACCATTTCATGGTGGCAGCAGGAAGTGTTCTAAAACCTGCCGCTTGAATACTGCGAAGAACAGTGCACTAATTGGGACTTTTAGTGAAGGGTGTACATGGTCCCTCCCTATGGAGAGACATGTTTAGTGAAGTGTCATAGTAATGACACTATGAACTGTTCTAAGTATACAGGTGAAAAAAGCATAAAAGGCTTACACATGTGCCATGCGTATAACTACGCAAGTGTTTATGAACTGTAATGACAGAAATAAGGAAACATGAAATATTACAATATTTCCTTAAAGTGGCTTCACGTTTCTTTTTCAGGTGAAACAAGTATTTCTGTTATTACCATTTTAATTATGCTTTCCACACTATTTCCAATTTTCATTTTATATTGTATCATAAAATGCACCTTATCCTTGTTATCGATTGTTTATCAATAAATACCTTTCTGAATTTTGTGTCTCCTTTTGCCCCAAAAATTCTAAATAAATAAAGATGCCAGAGCAATTCATTATCCTCTTATATTGAAAATATATTCTGAACAAATACAATATCTGTTCTAGAGTGAACAAACCTCATAATTATGTGTTTTTGTATCAGGTATCAGTCCCTGGGTATGACTGATTCTATATATCTGATTATATTACTGACTTGTACAATTTTCCTACATAAATGAAAATCTGTCTACTTGCTTACACACCAAGTAGACCGGGGGAGGTGTCAGTAATCAATACATACTTTGTTCATTTCAGAATACAAACTATCTTTTACAAAGTATATGATGAGACCAATATACAAGTTTGTTTGCTAGATTGTTCATATGAACTTACAATCCAGTTTTTCCTAGAGTCTACCATGACTCTTCCCTGTAGGGGGCAGGAAGCACTGACATAGTCCATGATCAGTTGAAGTGGTGTATGATGGTAACACCATGTGTCTCTAGGTCTAGATGACCAAGGTAAATTTATCTCGCAGTTATTAGCACTAATGGGAAATCCACAAATACATTAATGCTCTGGTAAACTTCCATCAGGACGACATGGCCTGAGCCCAAAAAACGGATTTTGAGCGAAGCGAAAAATCTATTTTTGGGTGAGGTAGCCATGTTGTCCTGATGGACCCACCCTCCTTTTACAAAGGCTGAATGAATCCCTCCCAAAAGTACTGTATCTGTAGCACCTCGCTAGCGCTACAAAGAATGACAAGATGGCGCCGGGATGTGACGTCATACTGGCGCTCAACAGTAGTAGGAGTAGAAGCGATGCCTTAATAACGGCTCTCCTACAATTCTTGCCCCTTTCCCCTCTTGAAGCGTAAACGCTATTAGGGGTCTAGATAGCTATGTGGCATGTCAAGAATACGTCCTCTGATATTATGCAATATCCCTAAAGGCAAAAGCCAGGGATATTCGCGCCAGGAGTTAGAATTCTGGATACCTTAAGCAAAATTCTCTGGGATATATCACTGTAGTTAAATATAACCTAGGAAGCTACTATGAAGGAACTTCCATCAAGACGACATGGCTACCTCACCCAAAAATAGATTTTTCATTTCGCTCAAAATCCGTTTTGTGGAGAGGACTGCAGTATGTCCCGTTAAGTACCAGTCAAAGGTTGTTTTACCATCCTATTATTATTAACATTCACCACTGCCATGGATAGAAACTCAACAAATGACACGACTAATTGCCTCTTGCTTTTCAATTCTTGAAGTCTCTTGACATCACTGATGGGTGGAGAGGGGGGCATATAAATGAACATCAGGCGACTACAAAAATATCAAACTTTATCATTAAAATTCTGTTTATTTTCATAAAACTCCCCTGATGTTCATATTACTGAATCCCTCATTCTGATGGAGGTTGGATGGTAAAGTAGAGAGATATGAAAGTAACAAAATAGATTAATATATTTAACCACCACTTGAGATTAGTTTAAAAGATAACTAATTCTAACCCAAAGTAAACTCATAATCACCTGAATTTTTTGGTCGGATTCCAAATCAATAACCACTGACCACCTTTTAAAACTAGTCTTATACAACATAATAAATAAGATCTTGAACTTTCTTATTGAGAAAAATAGAGGCAAAACTCAAGCTTAAGCAAATAGTTAAAAAAAAAAAAAGCTTCTTAAAGATAAAGCCTTGCAAATCTTGACTATTGTCAATTCTGATAAAAAAGATTGACAAAATACATTATCATTTAGAGTATTCTGTAGATAACTTGCCCTTCCTTTATTAAGTTATATTTTCATCGCTTTATAACATTTGTAACTATGTTTCACTTGACATTTTTTATAAGAAATTTTCATTCATCATGTCTTATGTATGTCAAAAGGGAACCATTCTGCAGAGAAGTACATCTTTTCTGAAACTTTTCCACAAAAAGAGTAGCTAAACTACTACTTTTGTTAAACAAAATCTATGGAGTGCTTCCTTTGACTTGGAGGTAACATCCTGTGTGACCTTGTCACTGAACTCTTAACTAAAAAGCAAATGTCATTTTAGGCAAGTGAACTAAGAAAGTCTAAATTCATAAACCAATTAAGACTTTTACACTCAATATATATCAGTCTTGTTATCATGCAACTTACATCTCTGATGTATTACCACTTTTCCTCCCAAAAAATGGTGTGGCACATAGAATATGACAAATTCGAAGATAATTTGTATTTTTCCTAACCATACAAACCTTAGCTATTTACAAAGGGTTATTACTTTTAGCGTAGCTGAAATGGCGAGCCATTAGAATTTAACGAGGGTGTATTACCCCCGCGCTAGTTAGCGGGGGGGCTAGGGGAGTGGTAGCTAGCTACCCCTCCTCCCCCTCACACACACGTGAATACTCACTTTCACTTAGAGGTAGGACTTGTCTTGGGGGACAGGGCTGGCGGGCAAATATGTGTAAATAGCTAAGGTTTGTATGGTTAGGAAAAATACAAATTATCTTCGAATTTGTCATTTGTTCCGTAACCGAAATGCAAACCACGCTATTTACAAAGGGTGACTTATCCCTTAGGAAGGGTGGAAAGTCCCCAGCCATACTGGCTTTGGCTTTACCCGGGGACTCAGAATCCGAGTGAGTCGCACTCGAGAAAAGGAGTCCCTGCACCTCACAAGTTCCTTGCTCCGCAAGGAACCATGTGGCCTACGTAAGCTTGTGTGTGAAGGAAGAAGTGTGACCCGTCTTAGGCAGTTGACCTGGAGTTCCAGAAGGAACTCTGGGTTAGGACGTTCCCAATACCACCTCGTCAGGGTATGGGGGACGCGACAGTATTGACTCAATACTCGGAACACAAGGAAGCATGGTTTACCTGCAGAGGTTCGAGGTCAGCTATGCAGAGACCAGGATGCTGCTTCCCCGTAGAGGGGATGATGAAGAAAGAAGTAAGGGCCAGACATACTTCTTTCGTTCATGCAGACTAAAACCTGATAACAATGCCCTCAACCTTCTGCTACCTGTCCAAAAAGGAGCCTGAGGTTAGACCAGCTGTTGTGTAGCCACCACAGAGCGATAGAAAACGTATCGAGACTCCTGTGGGTCACGCCCTGCAGGAAGCGGGCTGCGAAGGTCATCAGATGCTTCCAGACTCCAGCTTGTAGCACCTGCGTCACAGAGTAACATTACTCGAAGGCGAGGACGATGCGATGTATCCAACATTGTGCTGTAGGGCGACGTGACGGGGGAGGGTCTGAAGACAGGTCGAGATGAATGTACTCGAGTCCGGGCTGAAGAGGTATACTGGTGACTCTCCCCCCCATGTCCTCCTTGTGTTCCCAAATCGGCTGCAACTGAGGCCAAACTGCAGCTGTTCCCAGCGCTAACCTCTCGATTCCTTACTGGCAAGAAAGAGAAGGTCTTGGGACATCACACACAGAATGGAGACTCGAAATCTTGAATGAATCGGACCGAAGGGTTGAGACCCTCAGATTCTGAGTCTAGCCAACAACTCAGGAGCGAGCCTGAATGTTGCCTTCCCCTCTTCCTTAGAAATGGGGGAGTAGTAAGAGACCAAGAAGATTGCTTACACACTGGCCGTGGCCAGAGTGAGCAGAAGACCCAAGGCGGAATACAATCCGAGGCCTGTCGTAAAAGGGTCTTGAGAAGATCTCTTAAAGGACTAAAAGTCCGAGCCATGCTCCAAGTTGGAGGTCTTCCTCCGACTAGGGCAAGGACGATCGTAGCTTCGCATGAGCGAGGATAGATCCAGCGGGCAGGAAAAAGTTATTCCTTTAAGCCTGAAGGTCAGGGAAAGGCTGAGCGACAGGCTTCATTGCCGAGAGCGGAAAGGAGTTTCCTCCCGCCGAAAGGCAATAAGACTGTTATTGCTGGAGATGAGGCCTCACGGGAAGAGGTATATCTCCCACGGCACCCACCACCTTACACTCTTCACTTTGCCTGGGAGACCCCTGTGGATGACTATCGCAGATGACGCGACCTCCGTACCGCGACTGTAGCGGGTTGTCTCTTCTAGAGGAGGAAGCGTAGTGTCTCCAGGCATGAAGCCGAAGCGACGCCCCGGTTCGGGAGAGATGTCGCAGTGAGGTTGCTTGAGTAATCTGCGCCGTGGGAGGAGCTCTCCCGGGAGTTCCGTCAGGGGAAGCAGAGGGTCCAGAAACCGTTCTGCGCATAGTCCCAGTGGAGCTCTCCCATTGAAAGGTTAACAGACAACCTGGTTTTGTCGAGACCCATTGTCCGCAGACAAAAAGGAGGGAAGACGCAGGCGTCGAATTTGTCCCACCATCACCAGAATGCATCTTGCCAGAGTCTCGGGGTCTGAGACTGGGGGGAAGACTAGTGGAAGCTTGAGGTTCCAAGGTGTCGCGATCAGGTCCCCCAGACCAGCATTTGCTGGTTACCCAAGGTCAAAGACCCCTAGGTACACTCTCTCTATGAGGCTCTGCTCGGATAGTCTGAGAGAAACATTCCCCTGCCTGGAATGAGAGAGCCGATGGTGGAATTGAGAGAATCTCAATCATCCCGGTATCTCTACTGCAAGATGTGAAGGTGTGAAAATGCGTCCCCTGCTGGTTAGAATGAAGTCGACGCGCAACGGGGCGACTTGGCAGGAGCTGTAGGATCTGAAGAGGGGCCAGACTAAGGCCCTTAAGCCTGCCTGAATGATGGAGAGGTATCCTTCAGGTCTTGACCATAGGCCTGGACCGGACGTGCCCCCCCCCCTTTCCTTTGACGAGTCCGAGAACCGCATCAAGAATGTGGGGAAAGGACGAAAATATCCACTACCATCAAGAGGCTCCATAGGTCAACACCCATTGCAGGTTTAATAGTTCCGCTGGTCCCATAGGGCCAGGGAGTCCGGTTAAACATTGCCTGAAGCCACCGGAACTTGGATCGCCCCACATGGAACTTATCCTGAGGCGACTGTTCGGACTATAGACGGGTCAATGAGGAAAGAAGAACTAGGAAACGTTCCAAGGTAGGGCTGAAAGCTCTGCTTGACTGAGAACAGGTACTGCGACTCTCCTCAGTCTTGCCACAGTCAACCGAAAGGAAGGCTCGGAGGATGCGGTAACAGAATCTGGCGTCCCCAGGTGGTCACCCATCCAAGTACCGACGTTGCTTAACCTCGCTGGACGGACGAGAAGCGGGGTTTCCAATGTGGTAAGGCGGTTGACTCAATATCATGGCCAGATACTCCAGATGTTGAGGCAGAGGAAGAGAAGGCTCCAAGCAAAATACCATGAGCCCACACTCATGGTCAGCATCCGGAAGCTTGTCCCGGCGCTGAAGAAGGTCGAAACCCGAGCCTACCAGAGTTGACCAGCCCTCCAAACAGCAGAGGAGGCGAAGCCTTCACCTGAGCGGCCAAGAGGAAGGCAGGGAGAGTTCTCTGGGGAAACAAACCTGCTATGCCACGGCGGGATAGCCACACTGCATCATAAGCAGGAATACTTGCAGTCTAGGCTGAATTTGACGAGCACCCTGGAAGATGGATGGAATGGAAACTGAAAGTACCCGTCCTTCCGATCCAGGGTTAAAGGAGTCCTGTCGCCTCGTTACCAGTCTGATCGATTCTGCTGGTCTACGCTGGCCGAAGTTTGTTCGACAAACTTGATCAGGGCTGAGAGGTCGACTATGGACATCCCCTCTCAGATCCTTCCTTACAAGAAAGGATCGACTGAGGGGGCCGGGGGTGAAGCCGTCAATGATCCTAAGGAAGACCTTCGCCTAAGGTATGGATCCTTCTGCCCAACCGGGCAACTCTGCTGACGCTATGGCATAGAGGTTCAGAGACACTGAATTCGCTGACAGAGACGGCAGGCGCGATATCCTTGGCTACTCACAGAGATTGTGCGGGAATGGGCATCGGGAAGCTGTCATTCGGATGAGTAACCTTAAGCATCCTCCCAGCGAAAAAACCTGCAATCCTAGAGTTCGTGAACTCCTTTTAGGACTATGCCCCCCCTGGGGGAGTCTCCCGTGCCATCTGTTCCTGACAGGAGGAAACTGCAATTGGACACCTTGTCCCAGTTGTCGTAGCCGATAACTTAGGCCGACGTGGTTGAAAGAAAAGGGCGCTGGAGCCCTGCAGAGTCTGGAAGAAAGCGCCTTGGAGGAGTGAAACCGGAAGTTGATTTACTCCGCACAGCAGCTGTCTAAGTCTCTGTCCTTGGGCACAGACAAAACTCTTCTCAAGGATGGAAGGGTGTCTGAGGTCGTCGACCTCCACAGATGAGACACCCGAAGGAAGCCTTCAGTCAGCGCGTCCAGATGGTACAACATCGAGCTTGTCCGCAAGTAGATTGATTGATTGATTGATTGAAAGTTTTCTGGCATCCTGACATCTAAGGTCATTGACGCCGATACCATTTACTGTATATGAAAATTAAAAGAGAATTCGATTAAAACCATAAAAATTAAGAAGTCATTAAAATACTTAAATAGTTTTCAGAAGACCTGCTTCTGAAATAAATCTAAAAATTCCGCTCGCATAGTAAGACACATCATGTCCAAGAATCTTGGCAAGGATAAACCTGCCATCCTCACCTTGAGCCTCAAACAGATATCTATTTCTTAAGTTAGTAAAATTAGGGCATTCGGTCAACAAATGCCTCACTGTTAAAGGTACTAAGCAGTCCTCGCAATACGGTTGGTGTTGGCCCTTCAGCAGAAACTCGTGTGTCAACCGTGTGTGACCAATACGGAGACGACAAAGAGTCGTCTCCCATTTTCGGGGAATCATGTTATACCTCCAAGGTGATATGATATTTGTTACTTCCCTCATTTTATTGCCGTCTTGACTGTCCCAGTGCTGTTGCCATTTATCACAAACCAATTTCTTGATGTAAGGTAGGAGATCGTTACATGGAATGGGATACCTCCTTGGTAACAACTCGGATGCCGCATTCTTCGCCAGTAAATCTGCCTTCTCATTCCCAGACACACCTACATGTGCTGGAACCCAACAAAATCGAACAGTTATACCTTTCCGTCCAATAATAAAAAGCCATTCTAAAATCTTTAAAACTAGAGGGTTACTAGAATTAAAAACTTCTAAAGCTTGAAGAACACTCCTTGCATCACTAAAAACTGTAAAATTACCCTCCTTTTCCAAAGCTATTTTCTCAATAGCGGTTAATATGCCATACAGTTCGGCAGTAAATATGGAAGCTGTTAGAGGAAGTGCACCTCTACAATTAAAATCATTACTATGTACTCCAAATCCAACGCCAGCATCAGATTTGGAGCCATCAGTATATATAAAAGTCGATCCCCTATGTTCTTCGACATGTTCCATAAAAAGAGACCTGGATTCTAAGTCAGTCATATTCTTCTTAACTCCAATAAAGTATTTACAAAATGATATGTCAGGTAATTTCCATGGAGGTGTTGATGATACCTTGAATGGAAGTACCTTATTTCTAATTATATCCAGACTACTTAAAAATCGTTTCACCCGAAAGCCATAAGGTTGAGGAGATTTTGGGTGCAACTCAAAGTATGATGCGTGTCTTACAAGGCTTGCAGTCTGAAAGGCTAGAGAGCTAGGGAGTCTTTGCAATCTAAACCAATACCGAAGAATGGAAGACATTCGGTAAAGGTCTAGAGGTAACTCTCCAGCATCAACAAGGAGACTTGGGATAGGCGAGGTTTTAAAAGCTCCAGTAGATAATCTAATACCTGCATGATGTATCGAGTCTAATATTTTTAACCGGCTTGGGGTGGCTGAAGAATATACCTCACAACCATAACTAATTTTGGAAAAAATCAAGGCCTTGTATAATTTTAAAATAGTATTGCGGTCTGCCCCCCATGATGTATGGGACAATACTTTTAAGATATTCAGAGCTTCAACACATTTAGCTTTTAGCGCTTTTAGGTGAGAAACCCATGTAAGTCTACAGTCAAATATCAAACCTAAAAATTTGGTTTCCGATACACATGGTATCCGTTGACCTTTAATGTATATATCCGGGTCTGGATGTACTCCCCGGATACGACAAAAATGGACAATGGTAGTTTTACTTGTCGAGAACTTAAATCCATTCATGTCAGCCCACTGGATAATTTTATCAATAGAGAGTTGGATTTTTCTCTCAACCATTGCCATTCTAGTGCCAGCAAATGATATTGAGAGATCATCCACAAATAATGTTGAGAGAACATCCTGGGGAATGGCTGAGGATATCCCATTAATTGCTAGTGCAAAAAGGGTTACACTCAGCACACTACCCTGAGGAACTCCTTCTTCCTGGCAATTACTCTCTGATAGACTTTCCCCCACTCTCACTTGAAAAACTCTACGTGAAAGAAATGCCTGAATAAATAGTGGCAGCTCTCCTCTCAATCCCAATTCATGAATGGTTTTAAGAATACCATATCTCCATGTGGTATCATATGCCTTTTCAAGGTCAAAAAATACTGTAACATGGTGCTGTTTGGAAGCAAAGGCTTCACAAATAGAAGACTCAAGTCGTATCAACACATCAGTCGTTGAGTGCATTTTTCAGAATCCACATTGAATCGGTGATAAAATACCTTTCTTTTCAAGGTACCATATCAGCCTTGCATTGACCATCTTCTCCATAATTTTACATAAACAAGATGTCAATGCAATAGGACGATAGTTTGCTGCTAAAAACTTGTCTTTACCGGGTTTTAAAAAGGCTAAAATAATGGCTAGTTCCCAAACACTTGGGTAGCTATGATCATGCCATATTCTATTAATAATGCTTAAAATAAATAGCTTTGTATTAAAATGTACATGTTTAATCATTGCATATGGAATTCCATCGGGTCCAGGGGCTGTATCGTTGCAATGAGCAAGTGCGGAATCAAATTCTCTTTCAGTGAAAGGAGAATTATACGACTCTTCCCTTCTTGTTGCAAAATTTAAAATTTTCTTTTCTTCAGTGCTCCTATACTGGTGACCAGGGGCTCCTTCACACTTGCTGGATACATTTGAAAAATGATTAGCCAGGGCATTGCTAACTTCATTTGCTTCAGTTACATACTGGCCATTCACCTTCAACACTGGTGGTGGGTTGGGGGTGAATTTGCCAGCTATCTTTTTTACTTTCCTCCACACAGAAGATGGTGGTGTTCTACTGTTAATAGAGGAAACAAAAGACATCCATGACTGGCGCCTTGCTTCTTTCATGGCACGACGGAACTGTGCTCTACATTTCTTGTACATTATTAAATTCTCATCAGTTCTGCGTCTACGCAATCGTGTTAGAGATCTTCTTGTGGCTCTGTGGAGTGCAGTTAGTCCTGAAGACCACCACGGGACTGGTCGTCGTTTGAATAACCCTGTTGTTTTGGGAATTGAATTGACTCCTGCTGTATGAAGAGTTCCATTCAGTAGGTCTATGGCATCATCAACACTTTCAAACTGTTCTGCTCTCCCTTCGATTTCACTCAGCTCACAAAATTTAACCCAGTCTGCCTTGTCTAGATTCCAACGTGGCGATCTTTGCAAAGGCGGACCCTTGTTGGTGTTTATAATGATTGGTGCATGATCACTAGTATGCCAATCATCTAATGTCCTCCAATCAAAATCAAGAAGGCAGTTAGAGCTTGCAATTGAAAGGTCAATGCATGACAAAGTACCTGTCTGAACATGGAAGTGTGTGGGCTCTCCTGTATTAAGGAGTCCCACATCCTCATTCTCCACAATTGATGAGATAATATTGCCCCTTGTGTTGGCCAAAACATCACCCCATAAAGGATGTCTACCATTCATATCTCCCAGTAAGAGAAAAGGTTGAGGGAGTTGTTGAATGACCTCTGCTAAATCATCATATAAAATATTATCATTTGGAGGTAAGTACAGAGAGCATATTGTATATTTTCTCCCTATATCAATTTGTACAACAACTGCCTGCAGGGTTGTACGTATAGACATGGGTATTTGGGGAACATCTCGACGAATGTACATGAGACTTCCGCCATGGCTCCCTGCTTGTTGATTATATGGTGTTCTATAGCTAACATACTCTCGAGGACTAGGAGTGTTAGAATCAAGCATACTTTCCTGTAGACATACAATTATGGGGGAATGCTCATGAATTAGGAGCTTAAGTTCTTCATATTTCGCCCTCAAACCCTGACAGTTCCATTGCAAAATGGAGGAGAAAACTATGGATTATTTCTGGAAGACATCTTGGATGAGGTCTTCCCATTAGCAGTTTTTAATGTAACATTATTACCAGTAGGTTTCTTCAGAGGTGGTCTTGTTATGTTGGGTTTAACGTTGGTGATTTTCTTTGTATTCTTTTTATCTATTTGTTGAGGTGGATGGTGGACCTCAACTTGAATTTCTGATTTATTCAGTCCATCTTCTGGTTCATTAGAAACATCAACAGACAAAACATCAAATTTATTTGATGTCATAACCTTAACGTTTCTAATGGAGGGTGGAGAGAGAGATGGAGGTCTCTCTCTTTTGCGATTAATAGATGGTGGGATTCGAGGTTTTTGCACCTTTCCCACAACAGGTGCATCAGGTAAGTTAGTCTTAAGTGGAACCTCCATCAGATCAGGCAAGGACATGGCCTGAGAGAGGTTTGTATTACTTTTTGTAATGGCGGCTGAAGGCTGTACAGCAATGGGCAATGACCTAGTGTTAATACACCGTGGTAAAGCCTCAGGAGGTGATAAGGTTACCTCGATATTTGACATTTTGTCAGATAGTATACTTTTTTTTGAGCTATTGGCAGTGCTAGGTTGGTTTGATTTTAATGCCTTAGCATATGTATTTGATTTATTTAATAATCTTTTGGCATGGGTCACACTTATGTGTTCTAAGTTTGATTTGTTGAGGGCAGCTTCCTCCAACTTATATAGCTCGCAAATCTTGTCTGTGGATTTGTGATTCGAGCTGCAATTTAAACACCTGGCTCCAAGTGCACACTCTCCATGGTAAGATTTGGAGCAAATACCACACATCTTCTCATTTTTGCAAACTTTGGACGGGTGCCCAAATTTAAAACAATTAAAGCATTGCAATGGCTTCTGCTTGAAGGGTCTTACTTTAATCCTTTCGTTCTCGATAATAATATGAAAAGGTACATCAGCATCCTGGAACGTAAGGATTATCATTGATGTACCTGGGACTTTATGAACTTTCCAAACATTTAATGGACACATGGCCAGTATCTCCTCCTCTGTAAAATCATATAGGTCTCTGTTAAAAACTACGCCCCTTCCGTAGCTAAAATTTAGGTGGGGTTTGACATCTAACTTAATGTCATCATTATTTATTTTCATATTGGACAATATTACCGACTGTGTACTGGATTTGGCATGGATAAGGAAACTATTTTTTCCGAAACGAGATATATCGCCTGGTGCAATAGTTCCTACTTTTTTCTGAATCAATTTGCATATTTTAAAATAATTCCCTGTAACCCCCTTTGATTCAGCTATAAGCCACATCGGTGGTTTTGGATTTCTCTGGGAGGGCATGACTAAATCTGTGCCTTTTTCCAACCAATCGGCAGGCCTGTACACATCTAAATCTTTTTGTACCTTATCGCAGAGAGCAGCCGCGACATTCAAGTTATTAATTTTAATATTATTCAAATTACTTATTGCACTAAATGCTTCGTCATAACTACTATAAGATATCCATGAATCCCAAGTTTCAGCTTCAAGTTTCATCCTTATTTCTTTTATGCATCCATAGCATTCAAATGCTTTACATAGATCATCATAATTTGTTTCTATTGAAATTTGTGTAACATGGAGGATTCGAAGTTTCCTCGTGTTACCCAAATTACTCGATTTAGAAATATCAGTAGAATGGTCCTTTCCCGTTCCGAGGTCATCAACAGAGCTATCCCTTATCACATTAGCAGAGGTCGTCAACAGTGCCGGGGGAGAGTCAGCGTATCCAGGGGATGGGGGTTCGTTCCTTAAAGAATCCATAATAGTAAAGAGAGGGAAAAGAGTTAGTTTGATGTACCTGCTCGAGAATGTTAGGCCATCACGCGTCGGAAAGGAAATTTGCACTCTCTACTATCGGCACAATGAGAGTATACTTCCCAGATGGTCCACTCCATACCCTACCCGAAGGATAGCATCAAAACAGATATAGAGGCACAGGTGTAAGCTGAACCCGCCTGTTAAGACTGAGACCAAGAAATTATGGAATCATCCTCCCCATATCTATAATGACGGGCTTCCGGCCAAAAGCCGAGAGTCCTACCCCAAGCATTGGATCCCCCTGGATTCCGAAGACCCAACACTTGAGAATAGTTCCGCCAAAAAGGTCCAAACCATCTTCGGGATGGCTGAATTCATCCAATACTCTCATATATAGCTTTGAATGCAAACACCTCCCAACCGCGATACCTCCTCCCACTCATCAAAGCAGGCAGCAATAAAGGATGTATGAACATCCCCGCCGGGGCTACAATGGATGTGAAAACATCCAAGCCATAGGAGAAAAGAAAAAAATAAATAAATATATATGTACATAATATATACACACATATAATGAGGGAAATTTTTCTCATAGAGTTTGGAAAGCAAGACTAAAGAAAGTTTGTGAAATTAGGATAAGGTTGAAGTAGTATTGAGAAAAAGAAAAAGGTAAAAGAGAGAAATTTAGATTCGAACTGGGGGAGCAATTTCCCCAAGTTCGAGAGCCCTCTTGCCCGTCACCAAGTTTCAGCACGGGAATTAAATGCCGTGCTGAAGCTTAATGACTTCATCAAGGCATTCTCTCATTAAGAGGGCCGCAAGTAGATACTTAACGACGAAAGGCCAAGGTGTCTGAGCTCGAGAGGAGGAAAGTACCCTTGATCTTCCTGTAGCTTCCTTGAACCAAACCTCGGGCCGTAACTGAGGAGGGAAAGAACCTGGTAAGCTCCCAGAGGAAGAGGTAAGCAGTCACCCCTTGTCCGATGGAGAAATCTTGAACGGAAAGCCACCCCCCGCCAAAAATCCTTCCAGGGCGGGAGAAGGAGAGAGTACTCGTGCAGGAGAGGGGACCCTCGAGACCGACCTCTTGGGAACCAACTTCGCCCTGGGGGAAGTCACCACGAAGTCCACTCCTCTCTTTCTCTTCAGCGTAGGAGAGACAGCCGCTGGTTTGTTACCCTGGCCGGCGAGTGCTGGTTTCATAACCCTCATTAACGCCCGTGCCAGCGGACCAAACCATGTCTGCTGCTCCAAGGACACAGAGTCCGAAATCCTTGCTAAGGTGAAAGGGATCGGGCGATCCTTTGGAGTGGACCCGACGGTACCTGCCTGAAAAGAAGGTGGGGAAGAATGCTGTACTGACCTGTCTTCGTCCTGCACTACCAACCTGTGCTTGGATGGAGGTGATCCCGAGTGCCGTCCAGGAGCACGCGTCCCTGCTGCTACCACCGGCTGTGGAATTCGCCGCGAACTATGGTCGCGCGAGGGCGAACGGTAGCGCAAAGGCGAACGGTCGCGCGGGCGCGCAGGCGAGCGGTTGCGCGGGCGCGCAGGCGAGCGGTCGCGCGGGCGCGCTGGCGAGCGGTCGCGCAGGCGAGCGGTCGCGCGGGCGCTCAGGCGAGCGGTCACGCGGGCGCTCAGGCGAGCGGTCGCGCGGGCGCGCAGGCGAGTGGGCGTGAGGGTAGGCAGGAAAATGAACACGTGTCCGAGGCGACGAACGCAAGCGATGGCGTGACGGCGAGGGATCGTGCTGCCGCGTAGGTGAAGAAGATCGCTGGCGATAATGACCGCGTGATGGTAAGCGATGGCGAGCAGTATGTGTAGGTGATTGATCGCGTGATAGGGTGTGATGGTGATCAGCATCCGCAAGAGGGCGAGCGTTCAGGGTTGTGCGATGAGGAGCAGCATGCGTAAGCGGGCAATCGTGCAGGGTTGTACGATGGCGAGCAGCATGCGCAGGTGAATGATCGCGTGAAAGGGTGCGATGGTGATCAGCATCCGCAGGAGGGCGATCGTTCAGGGTTGTGCGATGAGGAGCAGCATGCGTAAGCGGGCGATCGTGCAGGGTTGTGCGATGGCGAGCAGCATGCGCAGGTGAAAGATCGCGTGAAAGGGTGCGATGGTGATCAGCATCCGCAGGAGGGCGATCATTCAGGGTTGTGCGATGAGGAGCAGAATGCGTAAGCGGGCGATCATGCAGGGTTGTGCGATGGCGAGCAGCATGCGCAGGTGAATGATCGCGTGAAAGGGTGCGATGGTGATCAGCATCCGCAGGAGGGCGATCGTTCAGGGTTGTGCGATGAGGAGCAGCATGCGTAAGCGGGCGATCGTGCAGGGTTGTGCGATGAGGAGTAGCATGCGTAAGCGGGCGATCATGCAGGGTCGTGCGATCAGCATCCGCAGTTGAGGGTTGCGCGATGGCGATCAGCATCCGCAGTTGAGGGTCACGCGATGGCGATCAGCATCCGCAGTTGAGGGTCGCGCGATGGCGATCAGCATCCGCAGTTGAGGGTCGCGCGATGTCTATCAGCATCCGCAGTTGAGGGTCGCGCGATGGCGATCAGCATCCGCAGTTGAGGGTCGTGCGATGGCGATCAGCATGCGCAGGTGAGCTAGTAGCTGGCGAACCATGTTCCTTCAGAAGTGTTGGAGAACGTTGGCGTGCCAGCTGTAACACACGTGGGCGATCCGGAGATCGCTGGTGAGCTGATGATCGCTGACGAGCTGATGATCGCTGACGAGCTGACGATCGCTGACGAGCAGAAGGCTACGCGTGGAAGCCTGCGCAAAGAAGAAGAGTCCTTGACCCCGACCTGAACCGAAGTTCTAGATCGCGAGGGCGAACGTGGGCGCACAGGGCACGTAACAGGAACTGCAGGGAAGATCATCTTGAAAGCGCTGACGAACAGGAGAGCGCTGATGAGCAGAAGGGCGCGCAGGGAAACCCTGACACGCAAGGGATGAACCCCCGTGGGGGCAACCCTTTGCCCCGAAGGGATCGTTGTCCGCCGGGAGACTGATGTCCGTCGGAAGACCGCTGTCCGTCGGGCAGACCGTTGTCCGTCGGGAAGACCGTTGCCCGTTGGAAGACGAGATCAGACTGCTGTCCATCTGCACCAAGGCGGAAGATCGAGAAAAAAGGAGTTGTAGGCTGCAAACGGAGATCCAAAACGGCGCCTCAAGCACCCTTATAGGGAGATGAGAGGCCCTTACGACGAGGCGGACGGAGGGCCTTACGGCGAGGGAGGCCAACAGCAACAGAAGAAACCTCCGAAGAGGAGTCTCTATGAGTGTACTCTCTCGCGAACGAAAGAGAAACACTTCGAGGAAGAGACTGGTCAGCCAGTGACCTAAAAGGAGCAATCCTCCGAAGAGGAGCTCCTGCAGTTGCCCAGCCCCTTGAGCGAAACTGCAGGTGCGACCGCTCAGCACCAAGAGCATAGTCGCACGAAAAAAAGGCAAGAGAAGAACCCCCCAAAAGGGGAAAAACTCAAGCCTGGACAGGAAAAACTTCCCTCGGAAGGAAAGTTATCCGCCCAAGGAGGCAAGCCTCCTGACGGTTCTAAAATGAACTGGAGAGCTGTCCGTCGACACGGGAGTACTACCAGTAGAAGGAGACACGCCCCTGACGAAAATACAAGGGGGGAGGCAGCAACAGCCGAATCCCCAGGACTCAACCAGACAGCTCACACCGTTGCTATATTACAGAAACGAACTAGATCGGTAACTGTAAAAAAATAAAACAAATAATATTAGTACACATTCATTCCCCCGGGAAGGCTCCGAAGAGGAATCCCAAGGGAAAGGAACAAGAATTACACAACAGGCACGTGCCCTCACAACCACTTACACTCGCGGAAGGAGAGCTGTAACCAAAACAGAATTATAACAATTATAATTATGTAACTATGTAATTATGTAAATTAAAAATGAATGAACACTAAAGAAAGAACGAAAACCCCGAAAGGAATCGTTCTACAAGCTGAAAAAAACAAAAAAAACAACTACAATTAGATTCATAACTAATTGATACAAACGTACGACGTAGCAACCCCCCACACGGAAAGGAAGCTAGGCTACAAGGGCATAGTAACACGTAGTAAAAGGGTGAACGACCTCAAGAGAGAGAGAGAGAGAAAGACATAAGTCAAACTCGATCGCCACCCATAAAATACGCCGTGGTGGCCTAACTGCCGAGGCCTCCACGTAGATATCGTACACTACACACACATCTGAAAAGGAAACTTACTTATTTCTATACTCAAATATATATACAAACATGAAAACATGTTTACATATATATTGAGTAAAAGAAAAGTAAGCGATTAAGTAAAGACAAAACAGACAATGGCTGCCAAGCGAGGACCAAGACAGAGACGTCTGTCACAGTCCGAGCCAAAAGTTAAAAGTGAGTATTCACGTGTGTGTGAGGGGGAGGAGGGGTAGCTAGCTACCACTCCCCTACCCCCCCGCTAACTAGCGCGGGGGTAATACACCCTCGTTAAATTCTAATGGCTCGCCATTTCAGCTACGCTAAAAGTAATAACCCTTTGTAAATAGCGTGGTTTGTATTTCGGTTACGGAACAACTAACATTTAGTGTGAAAAATAGATCTGAAATAAAGTAGAGATAAAAATCTACTTTCCACACTCAAAATCCCATTATAGGAGCTGACTTCCAGTCTATCAAAACTGTCTATCTGATACTGTTAATAGCCCATCTGTCAATGACAAAAAAAAAAACTATTATATATGTGAGATCTTTTATCAAAATTTTAAAATAATAACCTCTAGAAAACTAACACGACTGATGACATCTGGCTTGGGATTTTGGAAATTCAGAATATTGTATATTGGCGAGAAGAGCGCTTGTATTTCACGTTTCAAATAGCTCTTTATATATTTGACCAAGAGCGTAAGGTACCGTTGGCTACCTTTCCTGACCTGTGCACCTTTTTATTTAGTTTCTCTTTTAAAAATTCCAAGGAAACATATTTATTTTAGTATCCCCATATACAATAATTTCACCATTTTCTAATATATTCTGAGGAATAGATTACCGATTTTCCTTATACTGTATACATTGTGGTATTCGTAAATAAACGTTAGTTGCATGTGTCTCTAAGTTATGTTCTGATTTCCTTGTCTGCTTGTGGATATATTTACAGCTTTATGTTGTTATTATGCTACAACATGCATAAAGTGTATAGAGACAATAAATAAATTGGCCAAGTGTAAAAAATACCCAGAAAAATGTACAGATAAGAATACATTATGTTAATCAGTCTTATTCATGTGTGAATTTGGTATATGCAGCCTATACAGTATACTGTATGTGTGTGCAGTATGGGGAGCAAAAAATCTTTTATTTGTGGTAGGTGCTCACCACTGGTGAATAAATAGCCCTGAAATATGATGATTATATCTTATGATCCCCAGCAATGAGGATAATTACTCTAAAAGCTTATACTTATGAATACTAAAGCGTACTCAAGCAATCTCTACAATAAGACTTTGAAGCACGATTTTTCAAAATTTGAAATTTTTAGGGATAAATTTATTCTAGTTTTTAAAATTGATAGATTTTTGTCATTCAAAGATCCTACATCCTGTACATTCACTTTTGGCGAGAATCTAAAACTTGCATATGAAATATAATAATAATTAAAAGTAATATACTGTATATATACACAGATTAAATAATAATACAAATAGTTTTAAATGCTAAGAGAATTTTTCCCATGTACAGGTTTGCGAATAAATTTTTTAATTGAAAAAAAAAATTGGTTGAAAAACAAAAAAGTAGAGTATATAGAGTTTGCAGTAATCTCAAAATAACATTGTTTTAATGGGACCGAGTAATGTTCCTAATCCCTTCTGATAATCATAGAAAATTAAAAAGAAGATTAATTACACCAAGATACACCACTTGATAAGACTAGCTTCTCATGTACTGTCTAAACCTCTAAATCTCACATAGATAATTTCTTCTAACTGAAACCAAAATGTCAACCATCTATCCAACTAAAATTTGTAACTGAACAAAGAATGATTGGAGACCAGAATCACTTAACAGAGCTCCTTTATCTAGCCAGGAACAAACCCAATGAAATGGTAGGAGTCTTCCTAAATCCAGATAAAAAACTGAAAAAAGTAGAAAGAAAAACTTCCCCTATCAGGAGATGAGAATGACCATCATAGATCTATAGGCCTCCTAGTTCCATTGGCATTATGCAAAGGACCTTCTAGAGCAAAATCCTTATGTCCTCCTAACATTAAGAAATTAATCCATTGGGAAGTGGAAATTCAAGACTAGTAACTACTGTCTTATAAGCCTAACCTTCTCCGTGTATGCTTTCTTTTACGCTTTGAACTTTAAGCTGACCATGAAATATACTTCAAGAAGAGAACCACGAGCCCTACACACTCTTCAGAGAGGGAATTGACTCTACCCATGAGGAACTTCATGCAGTTTTTCTAGCCCCACAAACTTAGGGCCCCAGATTGGGATGTGACGAGCCTTTGAGATGAGCATCTAACAGAAACCTAACACTCAAGACTCTATCTGCTAGCATTAGTTTTGACAAAGCGAGCTGAGCTTCATGGCATCTCATGTGTCATAAGGAGGAAGGTCTTCATTACTTTAGTTCCAAAGTTTGTGGCCAAGATCCAAAACAGCTGTTCATGAAATCAGGTTTGAGTCCTCCTCAATCTCTTCTCTTCAGGAGACAACGAGAGAATCAGGATGACCAGATTATACTTTTTGTAGTATCTCCACCTCTAGCTATAATGCTTTCTGCCTTTTGCCCTTGATGTGTTCCTAATTCCTTCTTCAACTTCACCTTGCTCTACCTTTTGTCAGTTATTCAAAGAATACCTTTGGGCAAATCATAAGAATCTATGTGTTAAACTAATCTATACAGATAGTATAGCTCATCCAAAAGCTTTATTTTCATCAGAGAAAAAAACAAAATACGTATAATGGTATCTAAATAACATTCATCTACTTACAAAACTCAAACACAACTATAACAAAAATAATAATATAACACATCCAAAACTTCATTCTTAAAAAAGCGTGAAACTGGAAAATACCGGTCGATAAAATAGTATCTAAGTAACATTCATCTATTGCACTTACAAAAATCAAAAACACTACCTCTTTGAAAAAACTGTCCTCTTTGAAAAAACTGGAAACTGTCCTCTTTGAAAAAACTGTCATCTTTTGGAGCAGATTCAAAATAAAATTTTTCCAAATTAATATGAAATTACTTACTTTCATGTGGGACTTTCCACTGTCATGTGAGTGAAATGGATCATAAGATGCCAGGGTCGTATTGCATACCTGAAAAATAAATTCACAATTTGTCAAAAACTGTACAAGTTTTCAAAAGAATATTTTGTTTTGATAACACTAATCATTACCTTTCCAGGACCGATTATTTTGGTACTTGAATGAGGGCCTAATAGCTTCAAAAATTAATTCTGCTGTACCATAGATAACCCTTAAGGAATGGGTTTGCAAAAACCTTTTATTGGTTTATGACATACCATTTAAAGCATAACAGCTTTATTCTTAGATTAACTTTTTTATACATACTAATTACTTGTAATTGTCTATCTCAACGTAACAAGACTGTCTTGGTACTACAATATCTTAGATATAAAAGGAGAAGACATCAGTTATTACTGAGCAGGTATGGTATGATTTTCAAGCCCTAAGCAGTGAATACAGTTATTATTTGTGTCATGAGATCCATGAGCTGGGAGAAAAAATGTGGTTGTTGAAAAGGAACCCTCATTAGAATAATTTTGTTTTAAAAAATGACTTGTTTCACAACAAATCCATTAATGATGATTAGATATTATTGCAATTCAGGTGGGAAAATATTAGCAACCTAAAACCTTAGATTGGGTGACTGCGACCAGTTCGATAAAGTTAAAATCAGGTTTCGATTAATATAGGCATCTTGTGACCTTTGGACATACATAAAATCAACTCTAGAAGTTGCAGAGTAGTACGTCTTTTGCTTCACACTCGACAAGGTTGAGAACCAGAACACTAATATATGGTAGTTCAGGGAACAAGTATTATAAGGGGGTTAAAAACTACTATCCGGTAAATGATATACAACATTAAAATACTGCTATAAATTGAGAAATCCTGTTGTAAAAAGTTTTAAAGAAGAAAAAAAGACAATGCAATTACTGTACTATGAATCTAACTCCCTGCACATTGGATTCCTGAAATACAAGCTTAAAATATTTAGCATGGAACTCCCACATGGCTACTATGACATCTACATATGTTAACATCCAAACCGAGTAAAAAGCAGAGAAATTGAATGAGAGAACTTTGATCCTATGGCGAATAATCTATGTTGACTTTAAAATGTGACCTACTCAGCTTTTATCAGTACAAAATAAAGAACTTAATCATTAAATTTCAGTTTTTAATGTTTCCTATGAAAAAATGAATTCCCATAATAAAGTTAGTTATTTCTATACTCATTGACATTCATCTTGCTGGCTTCTATGATTTTCTTTCCTTGTAATAACCTTGTCCCTCTATTGTATTACTAAGATTATATGAAGGTGTATTTGTGTTTGATTTATCGGAATCCATACTTGGGTTAATCTATCTTTGATTGTCTTCTTACCATTGTGGGCTATGATGCTATAAAATGATAGAAATGGCTTTTTTCGTGATTGTTACTGATTTCAATGCTCACTACAGGTAGTGGTTTAATTCTGTTTCCCTTACTGATCGACATGGTTTAAGAATTATGGACTTTGCCTCTGAATAAGGCTATAAGGAATCATAGGTGAAGCCATTAACAGGTCTGGTAACTGCTTGGATCTAGTATAGACTAACTCCCCTGGTGTTATAAAAAGTAAGGTTGGTTCTCCAGTTGAGACTTCTAATCATGCCTTCATTTTGTTAATAACATTAAGACTGAGAAGCCTGTCTCTGATGTGTTATACTCATGTAAGATATATATAAAATCCAAAGCAGATGGGAATGGCATTTTGAGTGATCTTTTGCATTTCAATTGGTCACAATTGTACAAAAGTGTTGAGCCTGTCACCTGTTGTTCTCTTGAATGAGAATCTGGTCAACATAATTGATAGGCGAATCCCTTCTCGTGTGTTAACACGTTGACTGCGATGTGCTCCACATATGGTTCACAGGGGACTCTGAATGAGCGATGTGTACCCTATGTGGTACACATGCTAAGAATTATATATTTTTTCAAGTATCCAAATTTTATCAAAATGGGCTTTTTTTTACCAAAATATTATTGTAATATATTGGAAATTAATTAAAATTAACTAAAACATTAACTAAACACTTAATTTATTACTGAAAATAATCTTCACATGCTGGCAAAAGGGGCATATTTTTTTTTTCTAATTCTTTCTTTCTTTCAGTAAAAGAATAGAAAACATTATCATTAGATCAATAAAAATGCTATCCTTTTAACCCTAGATTACATTTATATAAATTCAATAGAAAAATAAATCAGTTTGGTAAACATTTTACTTCTGAAAAAAATAGTGTCCTTTTCTTGATGAAAAAATATCCATGTATGATGAAGGATATCTTAGTATTTAGAGTACAAGTATAAAATTAATATTTTTTTCTGTTTTGCTACTACATAAGAAAAACCAATAAAATACACAAATTTATATTCTTCAAACTGAATGTTTCAAGTTGAAACAACTGAGACAAAGGAAAGGTTTACCCTCACAATTCTCACATTATGTGTTTACTCTTCGTGCTTTCTTTTGAGCTACAGAACTTCCTTTATTTTGTGACAGTATCTCATAACAGGAACGACAAAGCCTTCTTGTCTTGGCTTTGGGGCCAGTAGCTTCAGTCAGGGATTTTTTTCTGTATGCATATGTATGCTTTTGTGTGTATAGTGTGTATATATATAATATAAAGGAATAAGTAGAAATGACAGAGAAAGTAATACTTACATACATACACATATATACATACAGTACATACATACATACACACACACACACACACACACACACACACACACACATATATATATATATATATATATATATATATATATATATATATATATATATATATATATATATATATATATATGCATATACATACATACATACATACAGTAAATATATATACATACATATGGTACTAAAAGGAAGGCAAGAATTCAAATATTCTCTGGGATGTTAATTTTTCATCATATTGGGACAATGGGTAATTTGTATATCAGTCTGTATATGCAAGTGTATGTGTATGTATATATATATATATATATATATATATATATATATATATATATATATATATATATATATATATATATATATATATATATATATATATATATATATAAACTACCCATTTTGTGTGTATGTGCCATTCCTTTTTCTGTTACTTCCTTTATCTTATTTTCTAATTTTATATTATAATATATTCTCTTATACAGACATAAGGAAGAGTTCTTTTCCACATTATATTCCTCTCTCGCATAAGTGTGAATATATGTATGTATGTATGTATGTATATACATGGAGAGACGGGTACAAAAAGATGGGCTACCATATACAGATGGACAGATATATATGAATAACTGAAGATGACCTAATTTACTTGTATGTAAATACTTTTCTCTATGCAAAATACAAATTTATATTGCCAAAAATACAGCCTGTCTATATGTTTCCTAATGTGTGTGTCTGTAACCTGTATGTACATCTTATATGTATTATATTCAAGTGTATGTTTATATACCCCTCTGATGGTCCAGCACTTTGCTGCAGTAGAGGGGCTTGAGTGTCCCAATGATGGGCTGGGCAATGGCGGTGGGGTAGTTTATCCACCCTGGCAGGCTCAACCATACCGCTAAGGCCAGTTCTGAGAGACCAGACCAAGACTGGACCCCTATAGGCCTTCTCCTTTATTTTAAGATAGGCAAAGGCTAGGAGAAGGAAAACTCCAAAATCAAACCAAACAAGACCCCAACGGCGGAGCTTCCCAGCGCCGGCGGAAGAGGGCATTGCCTGTCGGGCAGGCAACAAGGCGGGCCTTGACATAACAAGAACCCGGCAGCCCGATGCAACCAACATCGGAGAAGCCGCCTGTCTCATATGTCTTGAGCCGCGGTGAAAATGATGTGGGCCAAGTGTGTGTGCGAGGCTGTTGCAAAGCCACGACCACCCAAAACAATATACCTAGCTACTGGCATTCTGTCGTTTCCTCCACCCTTCTTCATCTCTTTCTCACCATCATCATCATCATCACCACCAGCAAGTCCTGAGGCGACAGCACCGTGGGTGAAGGGGGCAGGCCTGGATAGCTTGAAGCCCTTAGCCCATGACTGCACTCAGGCGGCGAGTCTAAGATTCAGTCGCTCTCTGGTGACGGAGCCGTGACACCAGAGTTCGGCAGCTGGACCCGTGACTGGGCTGGCCTATTGAGGACACCGCAGCCCGCCCCACATGGGGAGGCCCCTAGAAAAGGTGGGGTAAACATCGGACACGGCAAACCCGTCTGGTCAGCTCACCGCGGCTGGCGGACATCCCACTAATGCGGTCGAAATAACATCCGCACCCTCCAAGATGTGACGAACACCAACCGCCCGGAACGACGTACAGCCCTCGTCTGCAAGGAGCTAGCCCGCTTCAATGTTGATGTGGCGGCTCTTAGCGAGACCAGACTACCCGAAGAGGGCAACATCAGGGAAGCTGGAACAGGCTACACCATCTTCTGGAAAGGCAAGGCCCTAGAGGAGCCTTGCATCCACGGTGTCGGCTTCGCCATCCGTTCCCAGCTAGTGCAGCAGCACAACCTCGCTCCCAAGGCCATCAGCCTGATGACTGTCTGCATCCCCATCTCGCGGGACAGACATCTCACCCTGATCTCTGTCTACGCCCCGACTATGACCTCAACCGATGATAACAAAGCTGCCTTCTACACCCAGCTCGACCGCACCATCCAGGCAGTGCCCGCCAATGACAAGCTCGTTGTGCTTGGCGACTTTAATGCCCGAGTAGGCAAAGACCATCGCCTGTGGGAGGGAATCATCGGCCGCCATGGCATTGGAAATTGCAACGCCAATGGCCAACTCCTACTGGGTCTGTGTGTAGAACACCAACTTGTGGTAACCAACACCATCTTCCAGTTACCAAAGCGACAAAAGACCACATGGAGACACCCACGGTCTAAACACTGGCACACCCTGGACTACGTCCTGACCAGAGCCAGAGACCGAGGAGACGTCCGCATCACTCGATCCATGCCCGGAGCGGACGACTGCTGGACGGACCACAGACTCCTCATCTCCCGACTCTCTGTGACGACCCTACAACCACCCAGATGGGCACCTGACAGCGTACCACACCAACGCTTTGATTGTAGTAAGCTCCGCAACCCACAGGTGGCACAGAACTACAAGGAGGCCTGCGAACACTACCTCGCAGACCCTGTGGGTCAGGCCACTGTCGAGCACCACTGGACCACCCTCAGAAACGCCATGGCCCGTGCCGCTGAGGAAACACTAGGCTACACCACCAAGAAACGGCAGGATTGGTTTGATGAGAATGATGCTACCATCTCTCTTCTCATTGAAACCAAACGACAAGCACGCCTGACTTTGGAAAACCAACCAACAGCAGCTAACAAATGTGCTCACAAGGTGGCTGAAGCTGGTTGCCAAAGAGGTATCCATGAAGCCCAGAACACCTGGTGGCAAAGAAAAGCTGCAGAAATACAGAGTTTCGCTGACCAACGTGACCTGCGCAGCTTCTATGCAGCAACAAAAGAAATATTCGGTCCCACACGGTCATCAGTGGGCAGCCTGAAGGACGCAGATGGGGCCACGACCATCACCGACAGCGAGGGCATCCTGGCCAGGTGGAGGTCTCACTTTGAGAACCTCCTCAATGACCAAGCAAACACCCCAGACGATCTCCTGCGAATGACCCCGCAGCATCCCGTCCGTCACTGGATGGCACTACCACCCTCCATCCATGACTTCAACAAGGCCCTGCAGCGCATGAAGCCCGGCAACCCCCAGGGCCAGACAACATCCCGTTGGAGCTCCTCACTCACGGTGGCCCCGGCTTGAGGAACCGTTTGATGCTCCTTATACTGAAAATATGGGAGACCAAGACCCCCCCAGTGACTTCCGCGATGCAAACATTATTACCATCTTCAAGAAGAGAGACAGGGAGAACTGTAACAACTACCGGGGAATATCACTACTAAGCATCGCGAGTAAGATTTTCGCTCGGATTCTCCTTGACCGCCTCCTTATTCTCGCATAAGACGTCCTGCCAGAGTCCCAGTGCGGCTTTCGACCTTCCCGCGGGACCATAGACATGATCTTCTGTGTGCGACAACTACAAGAGAAGAGCCTCAAACAACAACAGCCCATAATGTTCATCTTCTGGGATTTGAAAAAGGCCTTCGACAAAGTACCTCGACCTGCCATGTGGGCTGTCCTCAAAAGATATGGCTGCCCACCCGATTTTGTCAAGCTGGTGCGTGCCCTCCATGACGGAATGGTTGGGAGAGTCTGCCACCAGAACTCTCTTTCAGACCCATTCCCCATCAATGGCGGCCTGAAGCAGGGCTGTGTTCTGGCCCCGACGTGTTTCTCGCTATACACCGCAGCAATGCTCAACGAGATTCCCCCAGACACACCCTCAGTCGACCTACGTTTCCGCATGGATGGAGGCGCTTTCAACCTCGCTAGACTCCGCGCCAGAACCAAGACCACCTTGTGTGCAGTGCGAGAACTGCAGTATGCTGACGACAATGCCACCCCAGGTCAGACGGCAGAGGACCTGCAGTCGTTAGCTGATGCATACAATCTGCCTACGAACGTTTTGGGATGCAAGTCAACTCAGACAAAACCAAGACCCTCGTCCAACATCCACCAGGACTGATGCTCCCAAACTTCAATACCACAGTGAATGACCAACCGTTAGAACAGGTGGACCAGTTCTCCTACCTAGGGAGCATCCTAACATCAGCTCCCACACGCAAAAAGGACGTGGAGAACAGGATCAGGGCAGCCCACTCCGCCTTTGGCCGACTCAACTGCCGCGTATTTAACAACCACGCACTGACAATGACCACCAAAATAATGGTGTTCAGGGCAGTAGTCCTCTCCACGCT
Organism: Palaemon carinicauda; assembly: GCF_036898095.1. Classification (NCBI taxonomy): domain Eukaryota; kingdom Metazoa; phylum Arthropoda; class Malacostraca; order Decapoda; family Palaemonidae; genus Palaemon; species Palaemon carinicauda. The sequence goes on along the minus strand of NC_090736.1, from coordinate 11,617,795 downwards.
CCTGTATGCATGTGAAACATGGACGCTATATAGAAACGATATTAAAATCCTAGAACGCTTCCAACAAATGAAACTGAGGCAGATCTTTAAAATCCCCTGGGAGAGCCACACCACCAACATTGAAGTCTTAGAACGTGCCTCGCTGACCAGCGTGGAGGCCACCATCATCCACCACCGCCTCCGCTGGATAGGACATGTGCATAGGATGGATCCATCTAGGCTCCCAAAGAAAATATTCTACGGAGAACTGACCCAGGGCACCAGACCACGAGGAGCCCCGAAAATGCGCTATAAAGATCAACTAAAGCGCACCCTGGCTCTAACTGACATCGATCCTTCCTCATGGGAAGAAACAGCCAGGGACAGGAAAACCTGGAGGAGTACAGTACACCATGGCACCGTGGACTTCGAGGAGAGGAGGAGACAAAATGAGGAGGCTAGGAGGAGAAGAAGGAGAGAGCGATTAGAACAGCCCCGCCCACCACCTACCCTCCCTTGTGAACACTGTCCGCGTCTCTTCCACCACAGACTAGGAATTAACAGCCACATCAGGCATAAGCACCCACCCCACAGATAGGAAGCTGATGGCTAACGACAGAACCCAATACTCGGACACGAGTGGGCGCCGACGATGTTTATATATATTTCTATATACACACGTGTGTACTAAAAATTTTATGAGCACATATGAAAACATACAAAGGTGTTATATATATGTGTGTGTGTTTGTGTGTGCATGTTCATACATGTGCGTAGTAACACTTGCAATCATTCAGGGCGATGTGTGCCTTTTAGAGTCACACTGAGTATGAGCCACGTCTGGTACATGTTGCATACGGTAATTCCCTAGATCAGTCTTAGCGATATGCACCATAACTGAACATCCAAAGTGTGACCATATTCGGCACACAACGCCAGTAGAACTATCTCTAATCGTTTTGGGTGACATGAACCATATATGACCACATATATTATGTCCATATTAGGTACACAACGCCTGTAATGAAGACTTTTATTATGTCAGGCGAAGTGTACCACATAAAGTCACGCTTTCTACACTGGCTGAGCACTGGGCTTACCTCACGGATACACCATAACAATTCTCACGTCAATAGCTAGCTGGTTACTGATTTTAATTGGTGTTAAAGAGAACGCCCATTGGGCCGTTTCACAAGATTGCCAATCGCAGTCAACGTGTTAAAATACAGAGTGAAAGACAAACCATGGTTTAATGATAACTGAAGATGCCCTTATTTGGAGAAGAAGGAGGCCTATCATCTTTGAAAGGGTAATAGATCAGATTTGACTTAGAATTACTATACTCTGCTAAGAACTGTTGCTCAGAGAGTTTATGAGTTTATGCTTCTACTGAAAAGGAATACAATTTGACAATAAAAGAAACCCTTTCTGGTACAATCCAGGAACATGAATGGTGGGCTACCCTTAAATCTGTATTCTTCAGTGTGTTGATGTAACAGTTCCTCCTTTACTCAAACTAGGTGCCTCTGTCACTCAGTGTCAAAAGGTAAAGGAAACTCTTTTCGTTGATGTGTTTGACAGTAAGCAGAGTAATGAGTAACGCGATCTTCCTCATTCCCGTTTCTCTGAGGCTAAACTAACTAGTTTATCTTATCATTCCTGTGAACTGAAAACAATCTAGATAGACCTTGACACTTATAGAGGTATAGATCCAATTGATATTTTTCCTAAGTTTTTTATAAAAATGTTATTTTCATTAGTAAAATAAATTTTTGAATATACTTACCCGATGATCATGTAGCTGTCAACTCCGTTGCCCGACAGAAATCTAAGGTCGGGATACGCCAGCGATCGCTATACAGGTGGGGGTGTACACAACAGCGCCATCTGTGAGTAGGTACTCAAGTACTTCTTGTCAACAAGAACTCAATTTTCTCCTCGGTCCACTGGTTCTCTATGGGGAGGAAGGGAGGGTCCTTAAATTCATGATCATCGGGTAAGTATATTCAAAAATTTATTTTACTAATGAAAATAACATTTTTCAATATTAATCTTACCCGATGATCATGTAGCTGATTCACACCCAGGGTGGTGGGTGGAGACCAGCATACATGTTAACATAAGAAGCTAAGTATCCCGTATTTCATTTTAGCAGTTATTCAAAATAACAAACATAAAATAAATAAGTACCTGGTAAGGAAGTCGACTTGAACTATTACTCTGCCTTTTTTAAGTACGTCTTCCTTACTGAGCCTAGCGGTCCTCTTAGGATGCTGAACGACTCCTAGGTGCTGAAGTATGAAGGGCTGCAACCCATACTAAAGGACCTCATCACAACCTCTAATCTAGGCGCTTCTCAAGAAAGAATTTGACCACCCGCCAAATCAACCAGGATGCGGAAGGCTTCTTAGCCTTCCGTACAACCCAATAAAACAACAATAAAAAGTATTCAAGAGAAAGATTAAAAAGGTTATGGGATTATGGGAATGTAGTGGCTGAGCCCTCACCTACTACTGCACTCGCTGCTACGAATGGTCCCAGGGTGTAGCAGTTCTCGTAAAGAGACTGGACATCTTTGAGATAGAATGATGCGAACACTGACTTGCTTCTCCAATAGGTTGCATCCATAACACTCTGCAGAGAACGGTTCTGTTTGAAGGCCACTGAAGTAGCGACAGCTCTAACTTCATGTGTCCTTACCTTCAGCAAAGCAAGGTCTTCTTCCTTCAGATGAGAATGTGCCTCTCTAATCAGAACCCTGATGTAGTAAGAAACTGCGTTCTTAGACATCGGTAGAGTAGGCTTCTTGATAGAACACCATAAAGCTTCTGATTGTCCTCGTAATGGCTTTGACCGTCTTAAATAGTACTTAAGAGCTCTTACTGGGCAAAGTACTCTCTCTAGTTCGTTCCCCACCAAGTTGGACAGGCTTGGGATCTCGAACGACTTGGGCCAAGGACGGGAAGGAAGCTCGTTTTTAGCCAAAAAACCGAGCTGCAAGGAACATGTAGCCGTTTCAGATGTAAAACCTATGTTCCTGCTGAAGGCGTGGATCTCACTGACTCTTTTAGCTGTTGCTAAGCAAACGAGGAAAAGAGTCTTTAATGTGAGATCCTTAAAAGAGGCTGATTGAAGCGGTTCTAATCTTCATGACATTAGGAACCTTAAAACCACGTCTAGGTTCCAGCCTGGTGTGGACAACCGACGTTCCTTTGAGGTCTCAAAAGACCTAAGGAGGTCCTGTAGATCTTTGTTGGTGGAAAGATCCAAGCCTCTGTGGCGGAAGACCGCTGCCAACATACTCCTGTAACCCTTGATCGTAGGAGCTGATAGGGATCTTACATTCCTTAGATGTAACAGGAAGTCAGCTATCTGTGTTACAGAGGTACTGGTTGAGGAAACTGCATTCGCCTTGCACCAGCTTCGGAAGACTTCCCATTTAGACTGATAGACTCTGAGAGTGGATGTCCTCCTTGCTCTGGCAATCGCCCTGGCTGCCTCCTTCGAAAAGCCTCTAGCTCTTGAGAGTCTTTCGATAGTCTGAAGGCAGTCAGACGAAGAGCGTGGAGGCTTGGGTGTACCTTCTTTACGTGAGGTTGACGCAGAAGATCCACTCTTAGAGGAAGAGTCCTGGGAACGTCCACTAGCCATTGCAGTACCTCGGTGAACCATTCTCTCGCGGGCCAGAGGGGAGCAACCAACGTCAACCGTGTCCCTTCGTGAGAGGCGAACTTCTGAAGTACCCTGTTGACAATCTTGAACGGAGGGAACGCATACAGGTCTAGATGGGACCAATCCAGCAGAAAGACATCCACGTGAACTGCTGCTGGGTCTGGAATCGGAGAACAATACATCGGGAGCCTCTTGGTCATCGAGGTAGCGAATAGATCTATGGTGGGCTGACCCCACAGGGCCCATAGTCTGCTGCAAACATTCTTGTGAAGGGTCCACTCTGTGGGGATGACCTGACCCTTCCGGCTGAGGCGATCTGCCATGATATTCATGTCGCCCTGAATGAACCTCGTTACCAGCGAAAGCTTTCGATCTTTTGACCAAATGAGGAGGTCCCTTGCGATCTCGAACAACTTCCTCGAATGAGTCCCTCCTTGCTTGGAGATGTAAGCCAAGGCTGTGGTTTTGTCGGAGTTCACCTCCACCACCTTGTTTAGCTGGAGGGACTTGAAGTTTATCAAGGCCAGATGAACTGCCAACAACTCCTTGCAATTGATGTGAGGTGTCCTTTGCTCCTGATTCCACGTGCCCGAGCATTCCTGTCCGTCCAGTGTCGCACCCCAGCCCGTGTCCGATGCGTCCGAGAAGAGACGGTGGTCGGGGGTCTGAACAGCCAATGGTAGACCTTCCTTGAGAAGAATGCTGTTCTTCCACCACGTCAGTGTAGACCTCATCTCTTCGGAAACAGGCACTGAGACCGCCTCTAGCGTCATGTCCTTTCTCCAGTGAGCAGCTAGATGGTACTGAAGGGGGCGGAGGTGGAGTCTCCCTAACTCGATGAACTGGGCCAGCGATGAAAGTGTCCCTGTCAGGGTCATCCACTGCCTGACTGAACATCGGTTCCTTCTCAGCATGCTCTGGATGCATTCTAGGGCTTGATTGATCCTTGGGGCCGACGGAAAAGCCCGAAAAGCTCGACTCTGAATCTCCATACCTAGATAGACAATGGTCTGGGATGGGACGAGCTGGGACTTCTCTATATTGACCAGGAGGCCCAATTCCTTGGTCAGATCCATAGTCCATCTGAGATTCTCCAGACAGCGACGACTTGACGGAGCTCTTAAAAGCCAGTCGTCCAAATAGAGGGAGGCTCTGATGTCTGCCAAGTGAAGGAATTTGGCAATATTCCTCATCAGTCTGGTAAACACAAGAGGTGCCGTGCTTAGGCCAAAGCACAGGGCTTGGAACTGGTACACAACCTTTCCAAAGACGAACCTTAGGAAAGGTTGGGAGTCTGGATGGATGGGGACGTGAAAGTACGCGTCTTTCAGGTCTAACGAGACCATCCAGTCCTCCTTCCTGACCGCTGCTAGGACCGACTTCGTCGTCTCCATCGTGAACGTCTGCTTGGTGACAAAAGCATTGAGAGCACTGACGTCCAGCACCGGTCTCCAACCTCCTGTCTTCTTCGCTACCAGGAAGAGTCGGTTGTAGAAGCCCGGGGATTGATGGTCCCGGACTATGACTACCGCTCCCTTTTGTAGCAAGAGCGACACCTCTTGTTGCAACGCTAGCCTCTTGTCCTTCTCCTTGTAGTTGGGAGAGAGGTTGATGGGAGATGTAGCTAGAGGGGGATTGCGGCAGAATGGAATTCTGTACCCCTCCTTTAGCCACTTCACAGACTGAGCGTCTGCACCTCTGCTCTCCCAAGCTTGCCAGAAGGTCTTGAGTCTGGCTCCCACTGCTGTCTGGAGAGGAAGGCAGTCAGATCCTGCCTTTTGCGGACTTGGAACCCTTCTTGGATTTGCCACGGTGACTGTCGGCACGGGTACCTCCTCTGCTGGAGGTTCTGCCACGAAAGGGCTGGATGAACCTAGTTGCAGGTGTGTCTACTGCTGCAGGCCGGAAAGGTCTAGGCACGGAAGGTAAGGTTTTAGCCTTACGTGCGGAAGATGCCATCAGATCATGGGTATCCTTCTGGATAAGCGAGGCAGCCATCCCCTTGATCAGCTCCTCCGGAAACAGACACTTGGAGAGAGGGGCAAACAACAACTCCGACTTCTGGCAAGGGGTGATACCAGACGACAAGAAGGAGCAAAGATGTTCTCTCTTCTTGAGCACTCCCGACACGTACGAAGCCGCAAGTTCACCAGACCCATCCCGAATGGCTTTGTCCATGCTAGACATGATCAGCATGGCAGAGTCCTTATCCGAAGGGGAAGTCTTCCTGCTTAACGCTCCCAAACACCAATCGAGGAAGTTGAAGATCTCAAAAGCACGAAAGACTCCCTTCAACAGATGATCCATGTCAGAAAAGGACCAGCAGATCTTCGATCGTCTCATAGCCAGCCTGCGGGGAGAGTCAACCAGACTTGAGAAGTCGCCCTGGGCAGAGGCAGGAACTCCCAAGCCGGGTTCCTCTCCCGTGGCATACCAGACGCTCGACTTGGAAGCAAGCTTGGTAGGCGGAAAGATGAAAGCAGTCTTTCCCAGTTGCTTCTTGGACTGCAACCACTCTCCCATAACCCTCAAAGCTCTCTTGGATGAGCGTGCGAGAACAAGCTTGGTGAAGGCAGGAGCAGCAGACTGCATGCCCAGAGCAAACTCGGAGGGAGGAGAGCGAGGGGTTGCAGACACAAACTGTTCTGGATACAAGTCCCTGAACAAGGCAAGGACTTTACGAAAGTCTAAGGAGGGAGGCGTAGACTTGGGCCCTTCAAAGTCGGAGTGCGGTTCATCCAAATGTGCAGCTTCGTCATCCGATACTCCATCATCCGAAAGCTGAGTAGGAAGTGGCAAAGGCGGAGCAGAAAGCTGAACGGCTGAATCCGGCAGCACGGGTGCATGCGTAGCTGCTGTGGATCCCACATCATGCCGCTGCTGGTCAGTCTGCGAGCTGGCAACAACAAAAGCAGAGTGCTGGTGCGTGGGAGGGGTTGCCGTAGGTTGCGGAGCATGCCGTATGGGATGCGGAGCATGCCGCATGGGTTGCGGAGCATGCCGCAAAGTGTCAGAACCCGGCAGCTCTACAGCACCTTCCCACTGCTGATGCGGTAGCTCACGCATGTCAACGGATGGTGCAGCAAGAACATGCGTCTGGCAGGGTGGACTGCGCATCGGTGGTGGAGCTCTCACAGGAGGAGTGTGGGAGCAGGCAGCCGCAGTATCTGCTGAGCGCACAACCGCGGCAGGTTGTAGGTTAACAGGAGCAGTGTCAACCTTCTCAGCATGATACTCTTGCATGAACGCAGCAAGCTGAGACTGCATAGTCTGCAGCATGGACCACTTAGGGTCTACCGTGGTTGGAGCAGCAACAGACGGAGCAGTAGCCTGTTGTGGAACCACTCTACCTCTCTTGGGAGGTGTGCAGTCATCGGAAGACTGCGGCGAGTCCGAACTGACCCAGTGGCTACACCTGGGCTGTTGGACTCGCTCGGAAGGGACCTTACGCTTGAGAGGTCGTGAGACCTTGGTCCATCGTTTCCTCCTTGAAACTTCTTCCACAGACGAGGAATGATAGGGCTCATTCGTCTGTTTGTAGATGGGACGATCCTTGACAGATACGTCCGCAACCACTGAGGGTACATCCGTACGCTGATCAAGGCCTGCCGAACCCTTTGGTCCTTCGACATTGCTTCTCCCCTGGGCTTGGGAGCTTGCAAGAGGTCCCGGACTGGGAGGACGACTGGCACGAACAGATGTACCCTCATGCGCAACACTGACACTGACACTTTTCACTTCACTAGCACTGACAACACTTCCCACTGCACTTTTCGCTTTCAGCTCTTTGACATCTGCCAAAAGCTGATTACGGTCATTAGCCAATGACTCCACTCTGTCACCGAGAGCCTGAATGGCACGCATCATATCCGCCATGGATGGCTGAGCACTAGTAGCATAGTAGCAGGGTCGGGAGTCACCACTACAGGGGAAGGAAAAGGTTGAGGGGCATGGGGAGAGGAAAAATCCACAGAGCGAGAAGAACTCCTCCTGATTCTATCCTTCTCTAGCCTACGTGCATTTTTAAGGAATTCGTTAAAATCGAATTCCGAAAGCCCAGCGCATTCCTCACATCGATCTTCCAATTGACAGGATTTACCCCTACAATTGGAACAAACGGTGTGAGGATCTATGGAGGCCTTCGGAAGACGCCTAGTACAAGCCCTAACACTACACTGCCTGTACTTAGGGACTTGAGACTGGTCAGACATCTTGAATTATAGAAATAGTCAAGGGGGGATTCCAAAATCTAACAAAGTTCGTTAACAATTAATCCAAATTAATTCCAAAAGCTTGCTAAGCTAATGATAAAGCTTCCTGAATAGCGAAGGCTAAAATCTAGAGTGAATACATCACCAAAATCGTGAAAAACAACTCCAGAATCAACAGCGTATCCAAGTAGGTCTTGCCGGTGGCACGACAGAGGAAAAATTGAGTTCTTGTTGACAAGAAGTACTTGAGTACCTACTCACAGATGGCGCTGTTGTGTACACCCCCACCTGTATAGCGATCGCTGGCGTATCCCGACCTTAGATTTCTGTCGGGCAACGGAGTTGACAGCTACATGATCATCGGGTAAGATTAATATTGAAAAACTGCTTATTTCTTAGCTCCTATGTAGTCTGCTATTTTCTACAAGTTAGCAAGTTCTTTTTGCACTTGTTGGAGAATTGGTAATGTTACTACATTAGGTAAAAGTGTTTGTGGTAGCTCTAGCCCTGCTAATTACCACCCAATTTCCCTATTTTTCCTAAGTTTTTTATAAAAACTGCTTATTTCTTAGCTCCTATGTAGTCTGCTATTTTCTACAAGTTAGCAAGTTCTTTTTGCACTTGTTGGAGAATTGGTAATGTTACTACATTAGGTAAAAGTGTTTGTGGTAGCTCTAGCCCTGCTAATTACCACCCAATTTCCCTAATTCCCATATTATCGAAAGTTTATGAACATCTTTTGGCAAAACATCTAAATTTGACTTTTTTAAAGGTCTTAGAGCAGGTGATGCTGTTCTTTCCATTTCCAATGCTGAACAGAAATCCCTTGATTGAGGTCAGGACGTTCATATGATTAGCCTTGATTTTAGTGGTACTCTTGATCATGCTAATCATGAGGCCCTTGTTTTCAAATTGAGACAGTTGGTAGTAGATGGTCTTTTATCATCATTATTGAATTTCTAAGTAATAGATAGAAAAGAGTTGTAGATGAGAAAGTACTGTATAGAAATGTGATATCTGGTATTACTCAGGGTAGTTCTCTTGATCCATTACTACCGGTAGAAAGTTATTGGATCCTTTGACTGGCATGATAGTATAACATTGGAATCTTCTCTCTCGTTATGGCTAATTTTTTCTTTGCCTACACATAAACCAAATATTCTACCCTATTCTTTACATATTCTCCTCTGTCCTCATACACCTGACAACACTGAGATTACCAAACAATTCTTCTCTGCTCCAGGGGTTAAGTCATCATCATCTCCTCCTACGCCTAGTGTCGAAAAAGGGCCTATCTTGAGCTTTTAATTCAATACTTCTCCATTAATCATCTACTTTGAGCTTCATATTCCTCAGCCATGTACACCTGGGTTTTCAACCTCTTCTAGTGCCTTGTGGAGCCCAGCTGAACGTTTGGTGAACTAATCTCTCTTGGGGAGCGCAAAGATTATGTCCAAACCATCTCCATCAACCACTCATCATGATCTCATCCACATATGGCACTCGAGTAATTGTTCCATGACTACTTTCCTCTTTGTAAGGGTAGAAGAGACTTTGGCTATGGTATGCAGTTCCTCTAAGTGAAGGATGCTCCAAAATCAAACCATTGTTCTTTAGTCTTGGGTAATGCTATAGCCTCTGTACCATGGTCTTCCACTGTCTTAGGGTTCTCTTGCTTGAGTTACAATTGGGGAAGCTATTCTATCTTGTTTCTCTTGTTTGTTTTTTTTTCAAGTTTATATATGATAGACTTGGTTTAATATTGTTTCTGGTCTTAGAATGTTTTTTGATTGTTCATTACAGTACTTCTCTTGTCGTTTATTTCCTTGTTTCCTTTCCTCACTGGGCTGTTTTTCCCTGTTGGAGCCCTTGGGCTTATAGCATGCTACTTTTCCAATTAGAGTTGTGGCTTGTCTTCTGATAATCTATCTGTCTACAAGGCACTTACCCAAATTTTTGGGGTAGCCAACATTAATAAAAAAAAAAAAAGGGGGGGAGATTTTCTTCTCTTTGCTCCTTCCAGCTCACAAGGAATTCAACCGAGTTGGGTTAGTACTGCTAGCGTGCCATAGTCCACCTTCCCCCGTTATCCACTGCAAATGAAGCTTCATATGCTGAATCCAATACTGCTGCTACCTCAGCTGTCAGCAAGGCAACAGGCGAAAGCAGCAGGGCCAAACGGATCTGTCACAATCGCTCGCCATTTATTCCCATTTCTAGCAAGCTCTTTTGCTTCTCTCACATCTATCCTCCTAATTCACCAAAAAGTTTCTTCACTCCATCATTCCACCCAAACCTTAGTCTTCCTCTTGTACTTCTCCCTTCAATTCTTACATTCATCACCAGCAGAATAACGATAATGATAATAATATACACGATATGTGATTTAACCTAGAAAACAAGCTCGTTGCATATGCAAAAGATGCTACTCTCTTTGCATCTATTCGTTCTTCTGAATATAAATCTCAGGCTGTTGAATCCCTTCATAGAGATCTAGCTAAAATTAGTGCATGGTTCAAATTATGGGGCATAAAGTTGAACACTAACAAAACTCAAAGCATGATGTAGGTTGAGGACAGTGGTTCCTCAACATCCAGATGTAGGTAGTAGGTTGGCCAAGGCACCAGCTACCTGTTGAGATACTACTGCTAGAGAGTTATTGGTTCTAGTGACTGGCCAGACAGTGCTACATTGGATCCCTCCCTGGTTACAGCTCACTTTTCCTTTACCTACACATGCAACGAATATTCTCGCCTATTCTTTACACATTCTCCTCTTTCCTCATACACACGACAACAGTTAATTCTTCTTCACTTGTTAAGGGTAAAAGCAACTCTAGCTGATGGTAAGCAGTTCTTCTAGAAGGACATTCCAAAGTCAAACCACTGTTCTCTAATCTTAGGTAGTACCATAATCTATGTACCATGGTCTTCCATTGTCTTGGGTTAGAGTTCTTTACAGGGTGGTTTTAGAAGAGGTAGGTGTTGTATGAATCAGATTTTTACAGTTAGGCAGATATGCGAGAAATATTTAGCAAAAGGTAAGGAGGTGTATGTTGCGTTTATGGATCTGGAGAAAGCATATGATAAGAGTTGATAGGGAAGCAATGTGGAATGTGATGGGGTTATATGGAGTTGGTGGAAGGTTGTTGCAAGCAGTGAAAAGTTTCTACAAAGGTAGTAAAGCATGTGTTAGAATAGGAAATGAAGTGAGTGATTGGTTTCCGGTGAGAGTGGGGCTGAGACAGGGATGTGTGATGTTGCCGTGGTTGTTTAACTTGTATGTTGATGGAGTGGTGAGAGAGGTGAATGCTCGAGTGCTTGGACGAGGATTAAAACTGGTAGGTGAGAATGACCATGAATTGGAGGTAAATCAGTTGTTGTTAGCGGATGATACTGTACTGGTAGCAGACACAGAAGAGAAGCTTGACCGACTAGTGACAGAATTTGGAAGGGTGTGTGAGAGAAGGAAGTTGAGAGTTAATGTGGGTAAGAGTAAGGTTATGAGATGTACGAGAAGGGAAGGTGGTGCAAGGTTGAATGTCATGTTGAATGGAGAGTTACTTGAGGAGGTGGATCAGTTCAAGTACTTGGGGTCTGTTGTTGCAGCAAATGGTGGAGTGGAAGCAGATGTACGTCAGAGAGTGAATGAAGGTTGCAAAGTGTTGGGGGCAGTTAAGAAAGAGTAAAAAATAGAGGGTTGGGCATGAATGTAAAGAGAGTTCTATATGAGAAAGTGATTGTACCAACTGTGATGTATGGATCGGAGTTGTGGGGAATGAAAGTGATGGAGAAACAGAAATAGAATGTGTTTGAGATGAAGTGTCTAAGGAGTATGGCTGATGTATCTCGTGTAGATAGGGTTAGGAACGAAGTAGTGAGGGAGAGAACGGGTGTAAGAAATGAGTTAGCGGCTAGAGTGGATATGAATGTGTTGAGGTGGTTTGGCCATGTTGAGAGAATGGAAAATGGTTGTCTGCTAAAGAAGGTGATGAATGCAAGAGTTGATGGGAGAAGTACAAGAGGAAGGCCAAGGTTTGGGTGGATGGATGGTGTGAAGAAAGCTCTGGGTGATAGGAGGATAGAAGTGAGAGAGGTAAGAGAGCGTGCTAGAAATAGGAATGAATGGCCAGCGATTGTGACGCAGTTCCGGTAGGCCCTGCTGCTTCCTCCAGTGCCTTAGATGCCCGCGGAGGTAGCAGCAGTAGGGGATTCAGCATTATGAAGCTTCATCTGTGGTGGATAATGTAGGAGGTTGGGCTGTGGCACCCTAGCAGTACCAGCTGAACTCGGTTGAGTCTAGCAGTACCAGCTGAACTCGGTTGAGTCCCTGGTTAGGCTGAAGGAACATAGAGAGTAGAGGTCCCCTTTTTGTTTTGTTTCATTGTTGATGTCGGCTACCCCCCCAAAATTGGGGGAAGTGCCTTTGGTATATGTATGTATGTATGGTACACTATTCTATCTGTTTCCTTATTTCTTTTCCTCACTGGGCTATCTTCCTTAATGGCACCATTGGGCTTGTAGTATCCAGCTTTTCCAACTCGGGTTGTAGCTCAGGAAGTAATAATAATAATTTCTTTATGCTTGTTGCATAAGATCTGACCATCCTTTGCACTTAGATTTTCTCAGACTATACTATTCTCTATGTAATAATAGGTATACAGTTAGTTCTAACAATCTTGCCTTCTCCATCATAAGGCTTAATACTATACAGCATTCTAGAATCTTTTTCCAGCTGTGACCAGATTGTGGAAGGATCTTCCTAAACGAGCAGAAGTATCACTTCAGAAGTTCAAACTTGCAGCGAATGTTTTCATGTTGATCAGGCTGACATGAGTCTTTCTTCATAGTTTATATATGTCATATCTATTTCAAAGTTATTACTGATCTCAAGATACTGTACTTCATATTTCTTATTTATCACCATCATCACAGCTGTTACTAGTCAAGTGCAGGTCAAAGGCCTTAGATATATCCTTGCACTCACGTCTCTTTATGAATTCTTTATACATTAATTTCAATGTAGTGTATTTATTTCCTTATTTCCTTTCTTCACTGGGACATTTTTCCTTGTTGGAACCCTTGGGCTCATAGCATCCTGCTTTCCCAACTAGGCTTGTAGCTTAGCTAGTAATAATAATAGGGCAATACTTATTCATGGGTAAACCATATCCTGTGCTTTTCAGTCTGAAAGACTAAGCTAGTTCAATAGCCTCTTGCCATCACTAGTCGGTGGGGGTGCATGAAGGGGGAAAATGTACATATATTTCTGGTAAGTATACAAATAATCTTATTATAATTCCGTTATTATCACTATCTTAAAGGACAAAAGGTTTGCATACACATAACAAATATAAAAGTAAAAAGAAAATACCTTACCACACATTGAATAACCAGTCTTGTTCCACTCTGACTGTCAAGGTAGTCTACCACATAATTATTTCCTTTAGTTGAGTTGTATAAAGCATCTAGAAAAGAATACAAATGAATATTAACAAAGAATAAAGTGCATGACAATAATGACAGTAAATACACTTACAATAATAATTGTTCTCCCCTCTTCTGTCTTAAGGACTTTTTGACATAATTCCTATCTCAGTTAAGTCTTTTTTAATCCTGAGCAGCATTAAATGTATTCTATGTCCAAATCTTTCTAATCCCTTCGGTGCCATTGGACGTATTCTAAGTTCAGTTATTGCCAAAACTTCTCCTTTCTTTTATCATTAATACAAAGGAAAATTATAAGTCATGCAAAATTATATAGAAAGTTAAAGGAAATTTTTTGTTATGCTGTGTTAAAGAAGGCAAAAGCTAATCAGGGGAAATTCCGGAGTCAGCATAGGCAATCTAAACTTTTTCGACACCTCTACTAAGTTAAGTAAAATATTCCATAAAAGGACAAGGGATCATGCCATATATTTTGGTAAGGGAGTGGTGCTCCAAGGGTTAATTAAGACTCATTATTTATTTTCTAACCCACAAAACTAAATCAACACTAGATTCATAATAGATCCAGTAGTTGCAATTAGCCCATATTCATGGTCCCAGATGTATAAATCCTCCTCAAAAACATCCTGCAATACTGACCATACGTAGAGATACACAGGTCTCTATCAAGTAACAGGATAACTACAGTATTCTGTGAATCTTGCTGTCACCAAGATCTCTTAAATATTTTTGTTGTAGCTAGCACTCTTACCAAATTTTGTTTTGCTTTGCTACAATACTCTATTAATGCTAACTCTTGGGTCATATGTGTTTAATTTACTGTTGTTTATCCTTACCTGTAACAGAAGTTGATAACTTTGGTTTTGATTCAAACGGGATTATAAGCCGAGACAGTTCTAATAGTGGTAAGTTAGCCAAGGCACCAGCCACCTGTTGAGATATTACTGCTTGACAGTTATTGGGTCCTTAGACTGTTCCACATAGTACATATACTACATTGGATCCTTCTGTGGTTATGGCTCATTTTTCCTTTGCCTACACATACACTCAATACTGTGGCCTGTTATCTTAACATTCTCCTCTTTCCTCATGCACCTGACAACACTTGAGATAACTAAAAAACTCTTCTTCACTTAAGGGGTTCTACACTACAACTATTCAGGGGTTACTTTACCCTTGGTAAGGTTAGAAGAGACTATATAGCAGGCAGCTCTTCTAGAAGGATACTACAAAATAAAACCATTATTCTCTAGTTTTTGATAGAGACATAGCCTTTGTACCAGGGTCTTTCACTGTCTTGGGTTAAGAGTTCTCTTGCTTGAGGGTACACTCGGGCACAGTTTACTATCTTACTTTTTCCCTCTTTTTTGTAGTTTTATAATTTATACATGAAAGATCTATTTCTATGTCATTACTGTTCTTAAAATATTTTTATTTAATAGTTCATTACTTCTCTTGTAGATTATTTATTTCCTTTCCTCACTGGGCTATTTTTCCTGTTGTAGTATTTGTACTCATAGCATCCTGCTTTTCCAACTAGGGTTGTAGCTTAGCCAATAATAATAAAAATAATAATGATGTAGTTAGCAGACTTTCTATTAAGTACAGTATAGGCTTCATACTGTTATAAGAGAAGATCAAGATATCTGGTAATGCTTCAACTTTTTGGTCATGGGAATGGCCCGATTCAGGTAGGACCCTACGCTACAGAGGCTGCCATTTAGGAGAGGAAGCTTTTGGTTTCACAGGCAACGGCTGAGACTGTTCAGATGAGACTGCCCTACTAAACCAGTTAGTTTGGCTCGCCTTCTCCCATTTTGCAACCAATGCCACGACTTCAGCAGGCATGGACAAGATTGGTCACTGTGTCACTGAGGTGTTCTGAAGCGCCAATGAATCTCTCAAAGCCATCTAATACATAAACTTACTAATAATTGTATCCCTTCTCTTGAGGAAGCATTTATTATTATTATTATTATTATTATTATTACCTGCTAAGCTACAACCCTAGTTGGAAAAGCATGATGCTATAAGCCCAGAGGCTCCAACAGGGAAAATAGCCAAGTGAGGAAAGGAAACAAGGAAATAAGAGAAGTAATTAACAATTAAAATTAAATATTTTAAGAACAGTAACAACATTGAAATAAATACTTCATATATAAACTATAAAATCTTTAACAAAATAGCAAGAGAAACAAGACAGAACAGCATGCCCGAGTGTACCCTCAAGCAAGGGAACTCTAACCCAAGATAGTGTAAGGCCATGGTACAGAGGCTATGGCACTACCCAAGACTAGAGAACAGTGGTTTGATTTTGGAGTGTCCTTCTCCTAGAAAAGCTGCTTACCATAGCTAGAGTCTCTTCTACCCTTACTAAGAGGAAAGTAGCCACTGAAAAATTACAGTGCACTAGTTAACCCCTTGAGAAGAATTGTTTGGTAATCTCGGTGTTGTCAGGTGTGTGAGGACAGAGGAGAATAAGTAAAAAAAAAAACAGGCCAGACTATTCAGTATATGCGTAGGCAAAGGAAAAATGAACTGTAACCAGACAGAGGAACCAATGTAGTACTGTCTGGCCAGTCAAAGGACCCCATAACTCTCTAGCAGTAGTATCTCAACAGGTGGCTGGTGCCCTGACCAACCTACTACCAAAGGAAGGCACATTAATGAAACAAGAATTCCAGTGCCTTAACCCCAGACCGGAAAAGTTCTTTGTATTATTTTCGGACTTTTGGATCCGAAAGGTTCTCCGTAACCAAGTAGAATGAGGCTGTGCCTGACCAGTGATCTAACCATGAGCATGCCTGCAAGACTGACATAGGGCTGTTTCAAATTTTAAGATTTCAGCCGACAACAAAACCACAGACTGTTGAGAGTTTCTCACTGAAGACTCCAAGGGTCAAGGACATTACATTGGGATCCAGAGGCACAGATTAGGATGGGCTCCCATCGTTACATAAAATTTTCCCTGTTTAGAGAGCACTGGTAGAATTAACTTCGATGACCTCGCCGCCTGTCGGGACCAGGGTAGTTCCAACTTATGTCAAGAACTATGTGGTTCAGGAAAGAAACCGTCAATGGACATCTTCCCTACGCACCGTGAAGGATCCAAGGAATCCACCTCTACAGTAGCTTCAGGGGGGTCCTCAATCATCGCTTTTCATGTCTGTCTGTTACCTAATGCCCACAAAGAGCGAGAGCTGAATGTATTGGGAATCAGACCCCTGTCTGACGACCTACTGAAAGCCTCAGATAGGGTATGCGTAAGAGTCTTCAGGACCTAGGTCACGTCCTAGGTCATGTCCCACTCTGAGGGCCTGAGGTTCCTGGTGGGAAAGACTGCTCAAAGCTTTTAACGAGCATAGACAACTCCCATGAAGAGAAGTCTACACTGTTCAGTCGAAAGACTACTGTATACTCGAGGCCGAGCTGTTTCCTTTGATAGCCCCAACTAAGAGATACTTCTCCTCCTGGCGAATAAAGAAGATGAAATCTGCCATCTGTGCTAGAGTTGCTCCTACCGGAGAAATACCCCTTCTACGACACCAGCCACAGATGATGGCCCACTTGGCTTGATAGACGGCTGTAGAGAACCTCTTAAGATACCCAGATTTTTGTGCAGTTCCTCGTGAAAAGCCTTTCGCTCGGAGGATATGCTGGACACTGTAGTCTCCACCCATGAAGCACTTATGATTCCATGGCATGGTGGTAACTCTGCCGGTATGGCTGACAGAGAAGAATGGGCCACAGGGGTACTTCTGAGGGGACCTTGAACATAAGAGCAAGCAGATTGGAATACCATCTGGGAACTACCAGAGTCATCCTGAGTTCTGGCATAAGCAGCACTATTGATTACTGGCTGGATCTGGCTGAAAAGCAGAAAGGCATACTGTACACATCAAGGTAATCCAATAGGTGACGGAAGGTGTCTTCGAACAATGCCAATGGATACGGGACGGAGGAGCAGAACATGGAGTTTTTTGTTTAGCAATGTTGCGAACAGCTCCAGAAGTTTTATTCCAGCTGTTACCAAGTTGTGGAATGATCTTCCTAATCGACTAGTTGAATCAGTAGAACTTCAAAAGTTCAAAGTTGGAGCAAATGCTTTTTTGTTGACCAGGTGGACATGAGCCTTTTTATAGTTTATATATAACATATTTGTTTTTGACATTGTTAGTAGTTTATATATGACATATCTGTTTTGATGTTGTTGCCTTTTTTAGAATGATTTATTGTTAATTTGTTCTCTTCATTTATTTATTTCCTTTCCTCACTGGGCTATTTTTCCCTATTGGGGCCCTTGGGCTTATAGCACCTTGCTTTTCCAACTAGGGTTGTAGCTTGGATAGTAATAATAATAATAATAATAATCCCTGGAGGCCCCATAAGGCAAGAAGCCTTTCCGCTACCACAGGAAGTAGAGGCCAGTGTGCTCCTAGAGCTTTCCTGGAATTTACCTTGTTGACAGCTGCATGATGTGAAACACTAGCTAGATATGCATACATTTCATCAGCTCTCTAAGGTGGCGTAAAACTGTTGCAATAAATGATGGTTTGTGTATATGATAAAACATTTTATTTTATGCATTTTTTTTATAGCTCTCACGTGCCCCCCCAAAAAGAAGTGCTTTAATCTGTTATTATTTCTTTGAACAGGTAATGACAGCAAGTAGAGGTAGAACCATAGGACTATAGGCATGGTGAAGTTGCCAAAAGAAGAGTTACTTAAGACCTGTTTTGTTGTTATAACTTCTTCCCGTACACTGATGAGCAATTCAAGCATGTCCTACTATATGGTGATTTAATTCAATTTAGGAGAAAATGAAACTAGAGCATTCTTATCACTGACCTAGGTTGTACCATCATAATGTAATTTTTTTTTTTTTTTTCAAATATTGACACAGTTTCACATACTTGTCCCCAGAAACAAGTGAACATAAAATGGCATAGAAATGTTTTCAGTGGCAGCCAAAACTTTTAAGTGCTGTCAATGCCCAAAACTGGTTGACTGTTTATGCAAATAATGAACTAAAGTGTTGCAGGGTTCTCCTTTAAGCTTGAAGTTTTTTTTCTGTCATAAGCCTGGTGAAGACTGTTAAAAGCAGGTTTGCTTGGAGATTCTAGTTTTGCCGCATAAATTGGGAATAGCATATTTTTTGAGAAAGAAAAGACATACTGAATCTTATTTTTTGTGTGTGACTTTGCAATCAAGAGGGGCCTCAGAAAATTACTGTATTATAATTAGTCTTGCCTCTTATCCACTTTCATGGGTGTAGAACAACCACGACATACTGTGTATCACTGAGGATTGTGAAAATTCTTTGTCTTTCTGATATAGAGGAAGAACGTAAAGTCAGATTCAATGTGCAACCTTGTTTTATAATCCCTTTGATCTTGAGGCAAGCTACTTGTATTTGAATGTATCCCAAATAGATACATGGTTAGGTGTGCCTTTGTTTATACTTGTACAGTACATGGCACCCATATGAGTGTCAAGCATGTGAATAGTTCTTAGTTTTTTTGGGGGGTTATTCAAATAATTTTTTTTGTCTTGTTAACTTTTAGAGGGTTGATTCCTATGAGGCTTTGCCATGGATATATCTAGGTCTCTGCTTATGTTTTTTGAAGATCTGACTCACACTATAGTTTTGTACGTTCTCTCAGGAATGATATAAATTCTTTCCCCTTTTCAAATAAATATTTTTCTTGTTTTTATGAAGACAGCATTTTATTCCAGTACCTTACACCATTGTGTCCCCTTATATGTTTAGTATTATTTGTTTCCTTTATAAAATCTAACCTGAGATTCAAGCTATTCATGTATACTGCTCATTTTCCCAGAAATGAAACAGCAGACATGCTACATGTTTATTCAGCAAGCTCAAGGTAGGATAAATAATAGGGAAGTAAGGTTGTAGCAGGGTCCTCTTGGCCAGTATATTTTCCTTTGACCACGATCACAGAATTGTGTTTAATCGGTATGCCTAATTTAATGGCCAAGCAGAAGATAGAGGACAATTTCCTACTGATGCATCTACCAAAACATACACTTACTAACAGCCTTCCAAAACCAAAACAAAAGCTAAAGGTTAGATCAATTGCTATAGTGTGATATTTGATAAGAGACCAATAGTAAGGTAGCTTTCTGGTGCCATATGTAAACCAGCTAAGCTTCTCAAATATGCCTGAATGCTATTAATGAACAAGGCAAAGTGTGTGTCTTTTTGTTTTCTACTAGTAAAGCTATATTGAGGAACTTTGAACATCATCATTGGTAATGATGAATTAATATTAGATAATTAGATTACATTAGCATATGATCATGAAATTTCAGGTTATAAGGCTAAAAAGTGACAAGTTTGAGATGAAGCCAATCAGAGCCGTATAGATGGATATTATGAGATTGGATGTATCTAGAAGAAGACTGGGTTTTACTTATAAGATGAAAATAGTAAACTACACAAGGAACACCATCAGACAGGAGATAAAAATAAGTGTTGCCCCATGAACAGAAAAAAACTGTGTAAAACCATTACTTAGGAAATAATAGCTAAACTGACAAAGTAAAAGTCATATGCAAGAATTTAGAGTAACAGACTCTAACCAAATGACAAAATGCAAACACTTAATTATAATACAAATTGAAAGAAATGTTATTTTCATTAGTAAAAATAAATTTTTGAATATACTTACCCGATGATCATGTAGCTGTCAACTCCGTTGCCCGACAGAAATCTACGGTCGGGATACGCCAGCGATCGCTATACAGGTGGGGGTGTACACAACAGCGCCATCTGTGAGTAGGTACTCAAGTACTTCTTGTCAACAAGAACTCAATTTTCTCCTCGGTCCACTGGTTCTCTATGGGGAGGAAGGGAGGGTCCTTAAATTCATGATCATCGGGTAAGTATATTCAAAAATTTATTTTACTAATGAAAATAACATTTTTCAATATTAATCTTACCCGATGATCATGTAGCTGATTCACACCCAGGGTGGTGGGTGGAGACCAGCATACATGTTAACAAAGAAGCTAAGTATCCCGTATTTCATTTTAGCAGTTATCCAAAATAACAAACATAAAATAAATAAGTACCTGGTAAGGAAGTCGACTTGAACTATTACTCTGCCTTTTTTAAGTAGTCTTCCTTACTGAGCCTAGCGGTCCTCTTAGGATGCTGAACGACTCCTAGGTGCTGAAGTATAAAGGGCTGCAACCCATACTAAAGGACCTCATCACAACCTCTAACCCAGGCGCTTCTCAAGAAAGAATTTGACCACCCGCCAAATCAACCAGGATGCGGAAGGCTTCTTAGCCTTCCGTACAACCCAATAAAACAACAATAAAAAGTCTTCAAGAGAAAGATTAAAAAGGTTATGGGATTAAGGGAAAGTAGTGGCTGAGCCCTCCCCTACTACTGCACTCGCTGCTACGAATGGTCCCAGGGTGTAGCAGTTCTCGTAAAGAGACTGGACATCTTTGAGATAGAATGATGCGAACACTGACTTGCTTCTCCAATAGGTTGCATCCATAACACTCTGCAGAGAACGGTTCTGTTTGAAGGCCACTGAAGTAGCAACAGCTCTGACTTCATGTGTCCTTACCTTCAGCAAAGCAAGATCTTCTTCCTTCAGATGAGAATGAGCTTCTCTAATCAGAAGCCTGATGTAGTAAGAAACTGCGTTCTTAGACATCGGTAGAGAAGGCTTCTTGATAGAACACCATAAGGCTTCTGACTGTCCTCGTAATGGCTTTTACCGTCTTAAATAGTACTTGAGGGCTCTTACTGGGCAAAGTACTCTCTCTAGTTCGTTCCCCACCAAATTGGACAGGCTTGGGATCTCGAACGACTTAGGCCAAGGACGGGAAGGAAGCTCGTTTTTAGCCAAAAAACCGAGCTGCAAGGAACATGTAGCCGTTTCAGATGTGAAACCTATGTTCCTGCTGAAGGCGTGGATCTCACTGACTCTTTTAGCTGTTGCTAGGCAAACGAGGAAAAGAGTCTTTAAAGTGAGGTCCTTAAAAGAGGCTGATTGGAGCGGTTCAAATCTGGATGACATTAGGAACCTTAAAACCACGTCTAGGTTCCAGCCTGGTGTGGACAACCGACGTTCCTTTGAGGTCTCAAAAGACCTAAGGAGGTCCTGTAGATCTTTGTTGGTGGAAAGATCCAAGCCCCTATGGCGGAACACCGCTGCCAACATACTCCTGTAACCCTTGATCGTAGGAGCTGAAAGGGATCTTACGTTCCTTAGATGTAACAGGAAGTCAGCAATCTGGGTTACAGTGGTACTGGTTGAGGAAACTGCATTCGACCTGCACCAGCTTCGGAAGACTTCCCATTTAGACTGATAGACTCTGAGAGTGGATGTCCTCCTTGCTCTGGCAATCGCTCTGGCTGCCTCCTTCGAAAAGCCTCTAGCTCTAGAGAGTCTTTCGATAGTCTGAAGGCAGTCAGACGAAGAGCGTGGAGGTTTGGATGTACCTTCTTGACGTGAGGTTGACGCAGAAGGTCCACTCTTAGAGGAAGAGTCCTGGGAACGTCCACTAGCCATTGCAGTACCTCGGTGAACCATTCTCTCGCGGGCCAGAGGGGAGCAACCAACGTCAACCGTGTCCCTTCGTGCGAGACGAACTTCTGAAGTACCCTGTTGATAATCTTGAACGGCGGGAACGCATACAGGTCGAGATGGGACCAATCCAGCAGAAAGGCATCCACGTGAACTGCTGCTGGGTCTGGAATCGGAGAACAATACATCGGGAGCCTCTTGGTCATCGAGGTAGCGAATAGATCTATGGTGGGCTGACCCCACAGGGACCATAGTCTGCTGCAAACATTCTTGTGAAGGGTCCACTCTGTGGGGATGACCTGACCCTTCCGGCTGAGGCGATCTGCCATGACATTCATATCGGCCTGAATGAACCTCGTTACCAGAGAAAGCCTTCGATCTTTTGACCAAATGAGGAGGTCCCTTGCGATCTCGAACAACTTCCTCGAATGAGTCCCTCCTTGCTTGGAGATGTAGGCCAAGGCTGTGGTGTTGTCGGAGTTCACCTCCACCACCTTGTTTAGCAGGAGGGACTTGAAGTTTATCAAGGCCAGATGAACTGCCAACAACTCCTTGCAATTGATGTGAAGTGTCCTTTGCTCCTGATTCCATGTGCCCGAGCATTCCTGTCCGTCCAGTGTCGCACCCCAGCCCGTGTCCGATGCGTCCGAGAAGAGACGGTGGTCGGGGGTCTGAACAGCTAATGGCAGACCTTCCTTGAGAAGGATGTTGCTCTTCCACCACGTTAGCATAGACCTCATCTCTTCGGAAACAGGCACTGAGACCGCCTCTAGCGTCATGTCCTTTCTCCAGTGAGCATCTAGATGAAGCTGAAGGGGGCGGAGGTGGAGTCTCCCTAACTCGATGAACTGGGCCAGCGATGATAATGTCCCTGTTAGACTCATCCACTGCCTGACCGAACATCGGTTCCTTCTCAGCATGCTCTAGATGAATTCTAGGGCTTGTTTGATCCTTGGGGCCGACGGAAAAGCCCGAAAAGCTCGACTCTGAATCTCCATACCTAGATAGACAATGGTCTGGGATGGGACGAGCTGGGACTTCTCTGTATTGACCAGGAGGCCCAATTCCTTGGTCAGATCCATAGTCCATCTGAGATTCTCCAGACAGCGACGACTTGTAGGAGCTCTTAAAAGCCAGTCGTCTAAATAGAGGGAGGCTCTGATGTCTGCCAAGTGAAGGAATTTGGCAATATTCCTCATCAGTCTGGTAAACACAAGAGGTGCCGTGCTTAGGCCAAAGCACAGGGATTGGAACTGGTACACAACCTTTCCAAAGACGAACCTTAGGAAAGGTTGGGAGTCTGGATGGATGGGGACGTGAAAGTACGCGTCTTTCAGGTCTAACGAGACCATCCAGTCCTCCTTCCTGACCGCTGCTAGGACCGACTTCGTCGTCTCCATCGTGAACGTCTGCTTGGTGACAAAAGCGTTGAGCGCACTGACGTCCAGCACCGGTCTCCAACCTCCTGTCTTCTTCGCTACCAGGAAGAGACGGTTGTAGAAGCCCGGGGATTGATGATCCCGGACTATGACCACCGCTTCCTTTTGTAGCAAGAGCGACACCTCTTGATGCAACGCTAGCCTCTTGTCCTTCTCCTTGTAGTTGGGAGAGAGGTTGATGGGAGATGTAGCAAGAGGGGGATTGCGGCAGAACGGAATTCTGTATCCCTCCCTTAACCACTTCACAGACTGAGCGTCTGCACCTCTGCTCTCCCAAGCTTGCCAGAAGGTCTTGAGCCTGGCTCCCACAGCTGTCTGGAGAGGAAGGAAGTCAGAACTTGCCTTTTGCGGACTTGGAACCCTTCTTGGATTTGCCACGGTGACTGTCGGCACGAGTACCTCCTCTGCTGGAGGTTCTGCCACGAAAGGGCGGGATGAACCTAGTAGCAGGTGTGTCTACTGCTGCAGGGCGGAAGGGTCTAGGCACGGAAGGTAAGGTTTTAGCCTTACGTGCAGAAGATGCCATAAGATCATGGGTATCCTTCTGGATAAGGGAGGCAGCCATCCCTTTGACTAGCTCCTCCGGAAACAAAAACTTGGAGAGAGGAGCAAACAACAACTCTGACTTCTGGCAAGGAGTGATACCAGCCGATAAGAAGGAGCAAAGATGTTCTCTCTTCTTAAGCACACCCGAAACGTAAGAAGCCGCAAGTTCACCAGACCCATCGCGAATGGCTTTGTCCATGCAGGACATGATCAGCATGGCAGAGTCCTTATCCGAAGGGGAAGTCTTCCTGCTTAAGGCTCCCAAACACCAATCGAGGAAGTTGAAGATCTCGAAGGCACGAAAGACTCCCTTCAACAGATGATCCATGTCGGAAAAGGACCAGCAGATCTTCGATCGTCTCATAGCCAACCTGCGGGGAGAGTCAACCAGACTTGAGAAGTCGCCCTGGGCAGAGGCAGGAACTCCCAAGCCGGGTTCCTCTCCCGTGGCATACCAGACGCTCGACTTAGAAGCAAGCTTGGAAGGCGGAAAGATGAAGGCAGTCTTTCCCAGTTGCTTCTTGGAATGCAACCACTCTCCCATAACCCTCAAAGCTCTCTTAGAAGATCGTGCGAGAACAAGCTTGGTGAAGGCAGGAGCAGCAGACTGCATGCCCAGAGCAAACTCGGAGGGAGGAGAGCGAGGGGTTGCAGACACAAATTGCTCAGGATACAAGTCCCTGAACAAGGCAAGGACTTTACGAAAGTCTAAGGAGGGAGGCGTAGACTTGGGCCCTTCAAAGTCGGAGTGCGGTTCATCCAAATGTGCAGCTTCGTCATCTGATGCTCCATCGTCCGAAAGCTGAGTAGGAAGTGGCAAAGGCAGAGCAGAAAGCTGAACGGCTGAATCCGGCAGTACGGGTGCATGCGTAGCTGCTGCGGATCCAACATCATGCCGCTGCTGGTCAGTCTGCGAGCTGGCAACAACAAACGCAGAGAGTTGGTGCGTGGGAGAGGTTGCGGTGGGTTGCGGAGCATGCTGTATGGTATGCGGAGCATGCTGCATGGTATGCGGAGCATGCTGCATGGCATGCGGAACATGCCGCATGGGTTGCGGAGCATGCCGCATGGGTTGCGGAGCATGCCGCAAAGAGGCAGAACCCGGCAGCTCTACAGCACCTTCCCACTGCTGATGCGGTAGCTCACGCATGTCAACGGATGATGCGGCACGAACATGCGTCTGGCAGAGTGGACTGCGCATCGGTGGTGGAGCTCTCACAGGTGGAGTGTGGGAGCAGGCAGCCGCAGTATCTGCTGAGCGCACAACCTCGGAGGGTTGTAGGTTAACAGGCTCAGAGTCAACCCTCTCAGCATGATACTCCTGCATGAATGCAGCAAGCTGAGACTGCATAGTCTGCAGCATGGACCACTTAGGGTCTACCGTGGTTGGAACAGCAACAGACGGAGCAGTAGCCTGTTGTGGAACCACTCTACCTCTCTTGGGAGGTGTGCAGTCATCGGAAGACTGCAGCGAGTCCGAACTGACCCAGTGGCTACACCTGGGCCGTTGGACTCGCTCGGAAGGGACCTTACGTTTGAGCGGTCGTGAGACCTTGGTCCATCGTTTCCTCATGGAAACTTCTTCCACAGACGAGGAATGTAAGGGCTCATTCGTCTGTTTGTGGATGGGACGATCCTTGACAGATACGTCCGCAACCACTGAGGATACATCAGTGCGCCGATCAAGGCCTGCCGAACCCTTTGGTCCTTCGACATTGCTTCTCCCCTGGGCTTGGGAGCTTGCAAGAGGTCCCGGACTGGGAGAACGACTGGCACGCACAGATGTACCCTCATGCGCAACACTGACACTGACACTTTTCACATCACTAGCACTGATAACACTTCCCACTGCACTTTTCGCTTTCAGCTCTTTGACATCTGCCAAAAGCTGATTACGGTCTTGAGCCAAAGACTCCACTTTGTCACCGAGAGCCTGAATGGCACGCAACATATCCGCCATGGATGGCTGAGCACTAGTAGCAGGTTCGGGAGTCACCACTACAGGGGAAGGAAAAGGTTGAGGGGCATGGGGAGAGGAAAAATCCACAGAGCGAGAAGAACTCCTCCTGATTCTCTCCTTCTCTAACCTACGTGCATTTTTTAGGAATTCGTTAAAATCGAATTCCGAAAGCCCAGCGCATTCCCCACATCGATCTTCCAATTGACAGGATCTACCCCTACAATTGGAACAAACGGTGTGAGGATCTATAGAGGCCTTCGGAAGACGCCTAGCACAAGTCCTAACGCTACACTGCCTGTACTTAGGGACTTGAGACTGGTCAGACATCTTGAATTGAAGAAGTAGTCAAGGGGGAATTCCAAAATCTAGCAAAGTTCGTTAACAAATAATCCAAATTAATTACAAAAGCTAGCTAAGCTAATGATAAAGCTTCCTGAATAGCGAAGGCTAAATTCTAGAATGAATACATCACCAAAGCGTGAACAATAACTCCAGAATCAACAGCGTATCCAAGTAGGTCTTGCCGGTGGCACGACAGAGGAAAAATTGAGTTCTTGTTGACAAGAAGTACTTGAGTACCTACTCACAGATGGCGCTGTTGTGTACACCCCCACCTGTATAGCGATCGCTGGCGTATCCCGACCGTAGATTTCTGTCGGGCAACGGAGTTGACAGCTACATGATCATCGGGTAAGATTAATATTGAAAAAAACATATTCAGAACATGACAAACCTAAAGCTCCTTGAAGCTCTATGCTGTTATCATTATTGTAGTCTACTATCCAATAGTCTCTGTAACGACACTTTTCCATCACTTCTTCAGCCTCACTCTGGAACATAAAAGGTTATCACTGCAGAACTCTTAACATACAAGAAACAAATGTAAAAGCACAAAGAGTCATATAATGCAAACAACATACTGTACAGTATTATATATCAAATGGTTGAATAGGAGAAAGCTTCCAGTAAGTGCAGGCCAATTACCAAGTTAACAAAGAGCCCACATTTATTACTATCATTGTAAGTCAATGGAGACAGAGTTACGAGCAAGCTATCATGGTAGCCGTGTACGATATCATGTACGAGTACTTTTGTTCGTCGCCAAGGACATAAATGGCTATCACGAAGACCTACATCACTATTGCATGAGCTAAGTGCTGTTTAAATTTAGCAAGCTTCCGAGACAAACCAAGAACCACACTTTTTACATGGAGAGTTTTACCAGTAAAATTAGCCCCTGCCAAACTGAACATAAAATATCTGTACAGTAATAAATTCCCTAAAATATAAAAAGGATAAATAAAGTCCACAAAAAGGGAGTCTAATGAAACCAGATAAAGTGCTTGTCCTGAATACTGACAATCCTATCTTCAGCTTTTCATCATTACCTTTAATTCAAGGCCCTTGACAACTGATATTGCATCGATGTGATAAGATTGTTATTACACTCTTAGTATATTTATCTATAACTGGTAGAAATAAACAATAATAGTCCTTCCCCAGGAATGTAAAGGATTCCATATACAGTATAGCAACAGGTAAAAAAAAAATAAAATTATTGTTCACAGTACTTACCATAGTGAGCAATAATGAGCGGCGAGAATGGTGGCTTGAGGCCATATTGGTTTGATCTGAAAATAAAATTGAAGATCACTTAACATAAACAGGTAATTAGTAGGTCTCATTTAACTGCAAAAAAATGTATATAGCCTACTAGGATTATACTCTACTATAGTTTTGAATATTGTTCTCATCTTCAATCTTAAACTTGGGGTACCGACGTTAAATTTACCTGGTTTACAAAAATTTCCACAATTCTAATTGGCCTTGCATTCACCTCTTAATAGTTTGACCTTCTCTTACATGAATTTCAATAGCAATCAGCATTATAGAAGCGGAATAAACTTTTTAATCTAACCAAGTATTGTAAAGTAACGTACAGTAGTTAAATCATTGGAACCTCAACGGTTCAAACCTCATGCAAATGCTCTTTTGTTGAGCCGTCTATGAATTTTACTATATTTACCTTAATGGTACTTTCATCATCGTTTCTCTTTCAAAGTTTACTCTTTATGATTTTTTATTTAACAAGACTGCTTTCCTTAACAATGATCTAGGGCTAGTAGCATACCACTTCTTCAAAAGTTGCAGCTTGGCTTGCAATTATTCAAAATGAATACAAACATAACAGATATTAATAGTCTGCAAAACAAAAACTGGCTTTGTTGACTGACTGCCCTATTGAACTGTTGCCATGACCCGTTGCTGTCGCTATGCCACTTGCATATGACCCATTGCTGTCGCTATGCCACTTGCATATGACCCGTTGCTGTCGCTATGCCACTTGCCTCAGACCCGTTCCTGTCGCGATGCCACTGACATATGACCCATTGCTGTCGCTATGCCACTTGCCTCAGACCCGTTCCTGTCGCGATGCCACTGACATATGACCCATTGCTGTCGCTATGCCACTTGCCTCAGACCCGTTCCTGTCGCGATGCCACTGACATATGACCCATTGCTGTCGCTATGCCACTTGCCTCAGACCCGTTCCTGTCGCGATGCCACTGACATATGACCCATTGCTGTCGCTATGCCACTTGCCTCAGACCCGTTCCTGTCGCGATGCCACTGACATATGACCCATTGCTGTCGCTATGCCACTTGCCTCAGACCCGTTCCTGTCGCGATGCCACTGACATATGACCCATTGCTGTCGCTATGCCACTTGCCTCAGACCCATTCCTGTCGCGATGCCACTGACATATGACCCATTGCTGTCGCGATGCCACTTACATATGACCCGTTGTTGTCGCTATGCCATTTGCATATGACCATTGCTGTCGCTATGCCATTGGATTTTTCATAACTATATAAACACAAATCCTTTACATAGGAGAGATAACAGCAGAGCTGGAGAATATGAGTTAAAACTTTTATGATAAGGTGGCCGGTAGTTACCTAGCCACAAGCGGGGAAGCTTCACCTCTCTACTTGCTCATCGAGTAGTCACTCAGTTGAGAGTAGTACTTTCTAGGGGGATAGGTGATGGCAGAAAAAGTATGAGTAAGGGATTCAGGTTTGTATGGTTAGGAAAAATAATGATCTCCAAATTCATCATCTGCTCTGGCACAAATACAAACCTTCATTCCTTACATAGGAGACTCATTCTTAAGTGGGGTGAAATTTCTGTCATAACTGGTTGGAAAACTAGTCCTCGGATTTCTAAACTCTGACCTTGTATGTAGGGAGAGTTCAGGTTCCTTACAACTTGTGCACCAGTGGTGTGACTATAACAGCTGGTCCATGGCCCGTACAATAAAGGACACTGAGCAGAAAGACACTGTGTTGTAACACTCAGACATATGTATGCTATTGTAATGAATTTGCCTGATTCCAACCAAGCAGCATATGTACCCCAATTGG
This sequence comes from Palaemon carinicauda, assembly GCF_036898095.1. Taxonomy (NCBI): domain Eukaryota; kingdom Metazoa; phylum Arthropoda; class Malacostraca; order Decapoda; family Palaemonidae; genus Palaemon; species Palaemon carinicauda. The sequence continues at coordinate 11,588,545 of NC_090736.1, read as the reverse complement.
TTCACACTATATGGCATATTATCAGTAATGGGTTTGCCTAGTTACTACATACTCCCCCTTGTAAGGAGTGTGGGGAATGAAGTTTCTACATTATGTTACAGAACAGATGTAAGCTTGACTGGGGCTTACCAGCAGTTGAATAGATTCCTGCTGACAGGGTTTATGAACTTGTGCCCATGAGAGGATAAGATTGAAGGGGAAAGAAAAGGCCAGTCATTCCTCCTTTTCATTTCTTACTAACACTTAACCTCTGTCTTCAATCTGATGCTAATGGTCCTGTGAGAGGAGCCGAGGTAGCTATACCACCTGCTATGAAGCTACTACAGCCCCTTAAAGAAAAAGTCTAGCGAACCATGGGGTAATTTCTACAGGTAATGGCCAGTAAACGCCATCTGACGTTTCCACACACCTACCTGTAGTACCTGCTCCACACAGAGATTCTTCTTAAATGCCAGTGTTGTACTATCACCCTAACATTGTGCACTCTAGCTCAAGCTCTCCCTGGGGAGGAAGTTGAGAGTTGTGGAAGGGTAAAGTCAATGACCTCCCTTAACCAGGAAGAGATTGTATTTATTGTCACACTTTTCCCTCTTCCAGCACTGACAAAGAGGTGTTGCAGGTGTGGTCGGGTTACATGTGTACATTTGAGACGGTGTCTCAGTGCCCTCACAGGACATAAAAGACACTGATCAGGATCATCGGTTACCTCTTCAAGGGAAGAAGGAGAACGAGACCTGTCTCCATCCCTGGTTGTGAGAGACGTTGCAGGAGAGACCATGCAGCTTGCTAACCCACTTACCAGAGGCTAGGACAAGCACAAAGACCGTTTGAAGGGCGAGGTTCCTATCCGAGGCAAGCCTTAACGGTTCGTAAGGGCCTTTAAAGAACGTGATACTCTGACAATGTTCCAAGGTGGTGGTCTCACCTCTAATGGAGGGCAGTTCAGTTCAAAACTCCTTAAGAGCATGGAAAGCTCTACTGAAGAGGAAAAATTAATTCCTTTCAGCCTAAAGACATGGCTCAAGGCTTTGAGATTTCCTTTCACCACTGATACTGAGTTGAACTTTCCTTCCAGATTTAAAGTAAAAATCTGAGAGGAGAAACACTCTTTCTACAACACTGACACATGATGTCCCACTTTGCTTGTTACATGGAGGTTGAAGACACATAGAAGCATCCAGACATTGCTCAGGCAACTAAGAACAAGAAGCCTTTCTCTCAGAGAAGATGCTCGACAACCTTCACGGGTGAAGCTGAAGCGATTCCACTGTACTGCAGGAGATTTGGGCGTGTGGTTGGCACATGTCGGGAAGAGGAAGCGGTTCCCTTGGAGTCTCTATCAATAGAAGTAGAAGGTAAGGGTACTATTCTACTCAGGGTCCTTTTGTGGCCACTGGAGTCATGTTGAGGTTATGAGCGATTTAAACGTGATTCAAGGCAATCCCATAGGTCTTGGAACGCATCCTCGAATACTGCTTCCAAGTAAGACACCGATGAGCAGTAGACTGGGAGCTTGTGGTTCAGTGAGGTCGCAAATAGGTCAATCATTAGTGAACCCCCCAAAGTCATGATCTCAGTCACTATCTGAGGATTGAAGGACCATTCTGAGACCAGTACTAGGACCCTCCTGCTCAGTATGTCCACTACGATGTTCTTCTGTCTGCTACGGAACATAGATTCTCAATCTGGAAAGGCCCGAATCTATGATACGTTAAAGCCGCATTTTTGAGTCTTGGCTACAAAATCAGGGCCAAAACCGAGTGTCAATTGTGCCCATCCCCTTGAATGGGCAATGTTGTAGGACAGACCATGTAGTTTGCAGAGGGCAGAGCTAGATGAAATAGCATCTTCAGGGTCAAGTTTCAACCTGATACTTAACAAAGAAGTTTGTATGGAGCCTCTCTCAGTGAGCATAAAACTTCCACTATATTCCCAGAGGGTGGTCAGACTTTCGACTTAGGGGATGTGCGCTCAAAATTCTGTATGAGAAAACTTCTTTGAGGAGGATATGTTAACTCTGTTCAGCTTGAAAAAGAGGCTAAGTGATACCCTTTCACCGTCAACACTGAACAAAGTTTTTCCTCCAAAAGGCACAATAAGAACTCTGCTATTGTTGGTATAGTGGAACTGAGAGCAGATATATAGATATATCCCATCCACGACACCAACCACAAAACATGGTCCACTTTGCCTGGTATACCGGGAGACAACTCCAGGAGGTATCCTGCCATTCTCTTTGCAACTGATCTAAAAAAGCCTTTCTTTGCAAGTAGTTGCTGGATAACCACGAAGAGTGAAGACGAAGCGATGGAATCACTTGATGGTATATCTCTACCTGTGATTGTCTGAGCAGATCGAGCAGTGGAGGAAGCTCTCTCAGTGCCTCTGTGAGCAGATATAGAAGGTCTGGAAAAAATTCTGCATGTTGCCAGAGCAGAGCTACAAAGGTCATTGAGAGATCATGCAATACCCTGACCTTATTCAGAAGCCTCTTTACTAGGCAGAAGGGGGGGGGGGGGGATGCATAGTTGTCTACCCTATCTCACGGATGTTGGAAGGTATCTCGGATGGATGTTAAAATCGTCGAGAAAAGAAGAAATTTCCTTCCTCTCAGTCTCCTTAGGCCTGCACCTTCAGAAGGTGGAGGAGAAGGAACTTCTGCCACTGTGTCAGAAGGTTCAGGCCGGTCCAACTCTATAGGCGAGAGCCTATACAATAGTTGTCTGTGAATAAGATCTCTCTAAAAATCACGATCCTTTGATCGTCCGTGGATGAACAATGTCCCCCCCCCCAGCAGAGGAGTGCTTGCCCTCTGATTCCTTTGCCTCCTCTGTGATACGATGGAAATCCCACCCAGCCTCTCCCAGACAGGGTCCTGCCTGGTGGGTGCCTTGGTATTCAAATATCTACGATATCTTCCGGATACCTGAGGAGAGAGGCTTGGGGATGGCATGAGGAAGCTGCCTAGCCGAACTATTGCGTCTAGGATCAGAAGAGCCCTCACTCTCCTTAGAGAAAAAAGAAACCTCTAAAGGAATACTAGGAACGTCCGGCGGTGGAACTGTAGGAAGATGATCACTCCATCTGGAGACCAGCTGCTTCACTGTCTGGACAAGGTTCAGGAACCAAGGAGCATCTTTCTAGAATGGAACTGTTCCCGATTGAGCCCCACGACCCTCTTTCCATGGCTTACATGAAGTGCCAAGAAATTTGGGAGCACGAGAGGATGTCGGCTTGTGCCCTTCCTTGTGCTCAACTTCCCTGAGGAAGTGTGAGCCGTCCACATGTCCGACCTGTGAAGGTAATGATACCCTTTCCTGTAAAGGATCCTGCTGTTCCTCTCGCAAGGTAGACTGAATGCAAGGCAATTGCTGGCTAGGCGAGCTGATAAGGTGCGCTTGTATGTGCACCCTTCCCAGCTTGCACAGGTAAGCTGTAATCTACATGTCCTCACCTATCTACCTATGTGTAGTGCACAGTGAAGGGGAAGAATTGCAAACAATCACCTCCCACCATCGTCATCAAGTTCGGAAAAGGTGTGCTCTGATGAACTGGAGGGGCATGGACAAATCCATTGCCCTTTGATGGAATCCCGGGGGGGAGACCACTCAGGAGAAGGCTGTCTCTCCAGCGGGCGGGAAGGACGATCAACCCCTTTTGCCAGTTGACAAATCTTCTCGCGGACGAAAAGACTGCGGTTCTAAGGCTGGTGAAGAGAAGCTCTCCCTGGGAAAGGAAGGCTGCCCAACACCTGGTGGAGGATAACTTTCCATTGGAAGGGAAGGTTGTCCAACACCTGGAAGCAAACCTCCAGGAACTCACTCTGTTTCCCTTTTGTCTGAGAAAACCCAGCTAGAAGATAAACGTTATGAACTCCCCTTGAAATATAGCCGAAGCTAGTCTCAGAATTCACCCTGGAGGGATCCCCCGACAAGTCACTCCGAGGAGTACTTGTCAACAATTGTGCAAACCCACCTACCAAAGTAGAACTAACATTAGGGAAAGCAGGTGCTGAGGTCAAGACGGTCAAGTGGGCGAGACTCTTTCAGTCCTTGACCTACAGAATCTCGAGGGGGAAGATGGGAATCAACCTCTGGGGAAGATGTCTGCTCCCGTTGCAAACCCAACCGCAAGATCTCCTGTAACCTTTCGTTGAACGGGGAACCTGTGAGCTCCAAGGAAGGACACAGCAGACTAACAGCATCATCAGAAAGTGACTCCGCTATGGCGGTGGCCGGAGCAACGGAGACTCCTGACATGTAGGGTTGTCCCAGAATCACATGGCCACCACTCATGCTCAACTGACCTCCTAGGAAAGCCGACTGAGAGGAGTCAATATGGCGAAATCGAGCCAACAGAGTTCGATGATGACGTTTCTTCCCTCCAAAAAGGGAAAGAATCCCTCTTAACCTTCCTCTTACGTCGCCTGTTAAACCTCATCCACCAAGAGGGTGACCAATCCCGACACACTGGCATGGAGACTCCTGCGTGCAGAAGAAACCACTACATGCAGTGCAGAGACAGTAAGGATCTGTCTCCTCTGCCGACATGAAAGTGTCACAACGATGCCCTTTATTGCCGAGATAAACCTGCATGATTGAGATCCCCAAGGGCAGTCTCACCTGTAAAAAGAAAAAGATTAGAAAGGAAACTTTTAGCATTTTAGGCCAATTGTATTTGAAATATTTTTCATTTGGTTTTATCGAAGGAGTAAGATGTCTGTACTCCAGGCCAAAATAAAGTGACGGTTGTTTATTAGTGCTGGTGTGAGTGGGGTGGCTGGTCTACCATCAGTAATTAGCAGAGGGTAGTTACACTTCACAAAAGCTTTAATGGCTGATTTCAGCGTAACACTCCTTCATAAAGAGCGTAAGGTTTGTATATACTGTAGTGCCGAAACAAATTTAATTCGGGATAGACTGTAGTTATCCACGAATGAGATTTCCCTTGGAGAGAGTGACCCTCTGTGGTAGTGGATATGCGTGTCACCCCTGGGGGCTGTGACAGGACTCCTGACCCTGCTATGTTTCCTGGAGCTTGCCTGATGGGGACTATGCTGGGCAACGAGAGGGGAGAAGCAGGATCCTCCCTCCTGATTGGGAGAGAAGCTGGTGTAATTCCTCCTCTGTAGGGGAAGGTTCCTGTGGAGAGGGCTTACCTGATGCTTGCGTGTTGGTGTTCGGTCCCTCCCACTGTCTAGGCTGGTCCACCGACAGGTATCTGGAAAATCTTGCTGGCAAATGCTCGGCTTGACCAAAACGTGATCTTGATGATCCATTAGAAGCTGGGTTAGAGGGGGCTCTTTTCCACCAACCTACCTCCTATGGAGAAGAGCGCTTGAGAAGATCCGATAGAGAGTGCTTTTAAGATGTTGTCGAAACTCGCTGGCAATATCGATCCGCATGCTTGGCACGAACAGAAGGGTTGTGAGAACCTTAATCTGCGGGCAAACTCTTGTAGCAATCAGATAGAGAATGTCGCCAACAATAGTGAGGCAAACGAACGTTGTCTTCTATGGAAAAAGGGTAAAAAAAAAGGACTGCTTAGATGCTGAGGGATATCGTAATTAACAATTTTGATACAGGTTATAATAATTCTAATAATCTTAACAAAAATTTTAATGATTTTAATCAGAGGTCTGCTTTGCCGAAAAAAGGCGAGGCGAAGCGTGTTTGGAAGACACGCGATACATACGGGAAAGGAGCTTGCAGTAAAATGTTCAACATGGAAAGATCTACAAAATGAAATCCAAAAATCAGAGACCTGGTGAAGAGATGAAGAGCATCCAGATGACACGCATTGATGTGGACACATGTGGCAAAAAGAGGTAGGGCTCCCTGGGGTAGATCGCCTAGAAGTCTTTCACGATGGTGAAGCTCTGTGTCTACGAGTAGCAGAATCAGGTGAAGCATTGGAACGAGCGGGCAAAGCACAAGAAGTAGGAGCCTGGTCCACTGAAGAAGCTCGCCGAAGTGCGTCTGGAACTGCAAGGCCAAAAAGGCCTATGACAAGACAGACAATGTGGGGAAGAGCTTAGTGATAAAGATCACTGTCAGGAGGAGCACGATGATGAAGGTCTGGTAGCTGAGGTCTTAGGAAAAGGTCATTTGGGTGGCGTGTCCTTCTTTGAGGAAGAAGTAGACCTCTGATGGGCACGTCTAGAATCCTCTTTCGAAAAGGATAGATTACGCCGAGGTTGCGCAGCAATCTAGCGAGCATGCTACGAAGCGGGATGCTCACCAGGAGAACTCCTGGATGGGCGAGGATAACCGCTCGCTGAGAAGATATATCCTTGGAAGGACGGCCAAAAAGCTCTGGAGACGGCACCAAGATTATCCTCTGCAGGTAATGGGTTATGACTGGGAACTCCTGGGCAGATACCAGCAAGGACCTCTGGAAAGCATCTGAAAAGCGAGGGTTTGTTGTAGCTTCTACTCCGAAGGGGAACCTTGGATGCCTAAGGAGGGCCACAGCAGTCGAAGAGAGTCACACCTCTAAAAAGGACTGCCACCCCCACCCCCATTGAGGAGGTCCTGCCTTTTTGCTAGGGGAAATAGATGGACCCCTTACCTCAGGGCTTGTCTGAAAGTTAAGGGGCCACCACTTTTGCTCGATTGGTCTCCAGAGGAACCCAATGGAGAAAAGTCAGACTGAACAGTAGCGCTGGTGGAAAAAGCCGTTCGGGCCTTCATCGATTTTTAGGATGACCTCCAAGGCGAAGATCCCTTTTAGATTACAAGGTGAACTTGTGAGCAAGAATGCCCTCAGCATTGAGGACATAACCGATGAGGATGTACTTCAGGAGCACTCATGAAAGTGCACCAGGTCTTGGGCGACACTCGACATTTCCGTTTATCGGCTGGCATTCTGAACGAAGCAAACAGAGCCTTTGTAGTTAGTTGGGACAGATTAGGTATAAAATTTCAAGTCATGACTGAAAAAATACAGTTTAAAAGGGATAAAAACACAAGAACTTCTCATAGGTACAGTAATAGGTTTGCCAGGGCACAAGCCAACCACTGATAAACTACCAATAGAGAGTTATGGGATCCTTTGACTGGCCACAAAGTACTACATTAGATCCTTCTTTCTCGTTACGGATAATTTTCCCTTTGCCTACACATACACACTGAATAGTCTGGCCTATTCTTTACATATTCTTCTCTGTCCTCAAACACCTGACACTGAGATTACCAAAAAATTCTTCTTCACTCAAGGGCTTATTACACTGATTGCCTGATAGTTTGTCTAGCCTTGTGCTAGAAACAGACTTTTGCATTGGCAGCCAGTAGATTATTGCATTGTAATTGTTCAGTGGCCACTTTCCTCTTTGTAGGGTAGAAGAGAGACTTTAGCTATGATAAGCAGCTCTTCTAGGAGGACACTCCAAAATCAAACTATTGTTCCCTAGTCTTGGGTAGTGCCATAGCCTCTGTATCATGGTCTTCCACTGTCTAGGTGTAGAGTTTTTTTCCTTGAGGGTACACTCACACACACTATTCTATCTTATTTAGCTTCTTCTTATTTTGTTAGTGTTTTTGGGGTGTATGTAAGATAGCAGCCACCTGTATGTAATATTATGTCTAACTTAGAATAAGGCAGTGTAAGGGGGGTTGCAGAAGGGTGTTAGCCCCCCCTCATTAGGTAAGTAGGTAAGGACACGGCTTGTAGGTTAGGTTAGGTTAGGGGAAAAGTTTAGGTTAGTTGATGTCCATTTTTAATGAACGTGTGAAGAACTGGGCGCTGATATATAAAGGCTCCGTTTTTTTTTCTTAGTTTATTTAGGAGATATTTAATGTTATTGTTCTTAAAATATCTTATTTTTCCTTGTTTTCTTTTCTCAATGAGATATTTTCCCTGCTGGAGCCCCTGGGCTTATAGCATCCTGCTTGTCCAACTAGGGTTGCAGCTTAGCAAATAATAATAATAACAATAACCTAACCTAGGAGCCGTGGCATTACATACTGTACTTCCCTATTGCGGGGGCTACGGCTCACTAGGACTACGACCACCCATTAGCTTACACTAAGACTGTCTTAACCCTGTGTCTGTTTCCCAACCAGCTTCACTTCTGGCAAGGTAACACTAAATAGTATTACTGATCAATAAATCGTAAGGCCGTTCATATCGTTTCCATACAATTTCCCCCTAAAAGAAAATTCAGGGTGTATGTATAATAGGGGCCATCAGTATGTATGATGACAGCTGACTAAGAATACGGCAGTGGAAGGGGGTTAACGGCCCTCATTAGGTAAGTAGGTAAAGACACGGCTTGTAGGTTAGGTTGGTGGGGGGGAGGGAAGTTTAGTTGGCGTCCATATTTCATGCTCGCTTGAGGAACTGACCGCTGATATGCAATTCTACGAAAATTCATTTGCCAAGTCATAATTAAGTTAATACCTGTCCAAACAAACTACATTCACCCGAGGGGAAGCACTCACTGACCGCTGAAATCTAAGTGGGTTGTCAGTGAGATGGCAGGTAATCACCTGTCGATTATTTACAACTCGTAATAATTTTAGGTATACTGTATTAGTTTCATCCATTATTGGAAATCTATAATAATATATTTCCCGAGTAAAGCAAGTCTTTTGTAGTATTTCTGTAAAATATTATCTGTCGCAAATGCCTAGTTCTTTATATATCGACGATCAAACTCACGCTACTCATGTCTTCCTCCCAGATTTTTTCTAAGTCTGTTGTTATTGTTGACTGTCTTGTATTTGCTTAAATTAGCCCTGTAACCACTATAATCCGCAGACAAACTAGTCCACTATAAAGTCTTACACGTTTGGCCAATCACAGCGCCTATCCACTATGACGTCATACATGTTTGGCCAATCACAGGGCGACAATACAACAGCGCGACAATACATCATCTTTCCCATACATTTCATTTCGTTCTTAGAAATGGAGGCAATAGCAAGCACGTCATCTCATGTTGCACAAGAAGTTGAAATTCCATCTTCTTGTCCTGACTGTTACCTAACTTACATTGAATTTGTTGTAAGTTATTTGGGGAATATTGAAAACCTAGTGGATTTGTGCCAGAGACACAATTTAATTTTACAAAATAAAAATTGGCCTGCATGTCAAGGAACCTTCCCAACGGCTTCACGTTTTCCTCAAAGCAGCAGCACATCTTTATGAACCAACAGTTTAAGGTAATCTTCATTAATTTATAGAGTATATTATAATGGTGATAGTATAACGATGTATACAGCAGTACCATCACTTTGGATTTGGTTTGATGGATGTGTTAGGTAGTGGTTGTAAGGGGGGGGCCCCTCGCAGGGGCTAGGCCTAGGTAGGGGTATAGGGCCCTAGGTTAAGTGGTTGTATTAGGTTCGGTAGTGTCCCGAAATTCACTGTGGCCTTAAGGGGGGGTCGCAGGGGGGGCGGAGCCCCCTCCCCCCCCCCAGTAGGCCTAGGTAGGGGTACAGGGCCCCTAGGTAGGGGTACAAGGCCCCTAGGCTAGGTTAGGTGGGTTTATTAGGTTCAGTAGTGCCCTGAAAATCACTGTGGCCTTAAGGGGGGGGGTCGCAGGGGGGGCCAAGCCCCCCCCCCCCCCCCCCCGGTAGGGCTAGGTAGGGGTATAGGGGGAGGGGTGGTGGAAGGATAAGTATTCAATTATTGCAAATATCATTTGACGCCACCCCCCACCCAAAACCCCAGTTCCCACCTGGCGTCCCCCATAATTGTTGGGATGAACTAGGGTCTTTCTGCATTCTAGAACTTGTTGTTTTAATTCCAATTACATAGTAAATCTCTAAATCGGATGGTTTGCGGTCAAAATAAACGTTAAATTCGTTGGAACTACACTATTTCTGATGCAACAAATATATTTTTATTCCAGTTTCCCCATAATGGATGATACTGTAAATTTACCTAATTTTAACTTCTGTGTTACAGCTTCGCTGTTGTCTATTCTCACAGGTAAAGGATGATGATGATTTGTATTTCCATATTTCACAAGGACAACAAACTCAGATAAATAAAAAATCAAAGATAGGACCTAACCTAACATAACTGGTTCAGACCTGCGGGGTGTTGGGAATACACCGCTCTTAGGACAGCGTGTATTATGTTGCAGAGTATAAATCTTAGTTAATTAAAGTTCAGAGAGTTCTATTCGACCATGCTCTAGTCTCACAAATATTGTCTTTTTGGTAAAATTAGGCAGTAATCTTTAAAGAAAGTAACTGGGGTGTATTCGCCGACTGTTATGATTTTGATTTTTTTTTCTAATGTTGGTAACCTACGGAAACCAAATTAAAAGTTGCAAGGACGTTTCCAACTCTCGTGCATCCAATACTGTACCTATTTTCAAATGAAATCAACACTGCATCACAACAGTACAATTTCACACATTCACGAAAATTACACTTAAGTTATTTACCCTAATACTGTATTCCAATTACCTTCAATGTATCGAAACAAAAGTTTGTAGTGAAACTATTTTATGTGCAATAAGCGATTTTGAAACGTAGCATAGCACCGCTATTTGCAGTTAGGCCTAAACTGAGAAATAATGACCAAGAACATCAAGATGCTTTATTAATCAGTTGACAGGCGAGACACAGGTAGATAACTGGGTAGCAAGTCTAGTGACTGTCACTAGAGGAGAGTTATCATCGAAATTTGAACCTACACGAACACTCAATCGCTCACTGTCAGTGTCAACTCTCAACTGTCAAGTTAACTCAAGAGTCAAAACTGTTTACTGTTTACACAAAACCCAGGGTTGCCAGGTTTTCTAAGCCGGCGAGAAAAGGCCAACTTCTAATCAGCTGTAGCTTTAAAAGGACAACCCATTAGTAAAAAGGGCCAAAAAATATAACACTTAAGGCCGAAATTTCAATTTTATGACATTGCTAACCAAAGACAATACACGTGTATTGTCTTTGATTGCTAACGGGCAATCAAATTTTTTTTAAAAAGGCCAAATTTGTTTTTTTTTTTTGCCTAAAAAAGGCCAACCTGGCAATCCTGACAACACCTGTGAAAGTTAGATACTGACTCAGCGTGACGTCACAGACTGTGACTCGCATACAGTTCACACAGTTAAATGACGTTACGAACTTACGTACTGTCATAAATTCTGATGAAAAGACTAGTCGGAGAGATACTCGAGGATCAGTTAAAGAATCGTTAAGGAAAGATTATGATATAATATATATATATATATATATATATATATATATATATATATATATATATATATATATATATATATATATATATATATATATATATATCATAAATGAATTTCCAGTGGATATACATTCCCAAGGGTAGAATTTTATATGAAATGCCATTGTGGTTGATATTTACATTGATTAAAGAGAAGTGTTATTGATATATATATATATATATATATATATATATATATATATATATATATATATATATATATATATATATATATATATATATATATATATATATATATATGTGTATATATATATATATGTATATATATGTATATATATATATATATATATATATATATATATATATATATATATATATATATATATATATATATATATATATATATGTATATATATATATATATATATATATATATATATATATATATATATATATATATATATATGTATATATATATATATATATATATATACATATATATATATATATATATATATATATATATATATATATATATATATATATATGTATATGTATATATATATATATATATATATATATATATATATATATATATATGTATGTATATGTATATATATATATATATATATATATATATATATATATATATATATATATATATATATATATATATATATATATATATATTCATTTCTTGAAATGTTTATTATGTAGGTCCAGCAACGCGTGGTTCTTCACTGGAGTAGAAGAGGATGAATAATATATGAATAAAAGTAAATAAACTAACAAACAACTTTCCCCAACTTTTTCAATGTAGTGGACATACATGTAAATTAAAGACCAAAAATATCTGGCTTGAGAAACACTTAAGAAAAAAAAAAGGAAATTCTGTTTATGTTGTTTTTATTTTATTGTAAAGAGTTCGTTTAAAATATTACGTTTGCATCATCAGAGTAGATTGGATCATACTTACCTTTCATAGCAATTTCTATATTCTTTCTGTCCTGTAAAAATATTCGTTCTCAGTAAAAATGCGACTATTTATTTTTTTTTTCAAGCTAATAGCATCACAAACATTTGATAATACTTATGAAAAACCATTTTATAATATTCTTATTTTTCTCAGTAATTGACGAAACTGGCGTGTTCTTCTTATCAAATAAAAAAAAAAACTTAAAAATTAGAATAACCGAGTCTTTATTGTCCTTCATTTGGTTCGTCAATGATTTTTCTTCAATGTAATTTTCCAGTTTTAGAGAATTTGGATAGAAAATAAAGACAATTGTATTTCAAACTTTATTACATAGTACATTCTATCACAGTGTGAAAAAATAGTTTACACTACCAATTCCTTTTCTTCTATTGGTTGAGATTAATGAAAAGGCTTTTTTTTGCACAATCACCTTATTGTTAAATTATTTCCTTACTTAGCACCCCGCTACCCCCGGGGACTGGGCGCTATTCTGTCATCTTCTCTTTCCATTGACCGACTAAATCCAGAGGTTGTTGTTGTTGGGGTATTAAAGCCAACACTTGTTGTTGGCACGGGCCTTTCCCTTGGTTGGCCCGTAGAGCAAAGAGGATTCATTGGCTAACTATATATTGGCCTTGGATTCATCCAAGGATAGCCAGTCCCTTGCGATGCGCATTGGCTAGCTATATATTGGCCTTGGATTCATCAGCTACGGGCCAACCAAGGGAAAGGCCCGTGCCAACAACAAGTGTTGGCTTTAATACCCCAACAACAACAACAACCAAGGATAGCCAGTCCCTTGCGATGCGCGGTGGCTGAGGACTATGAAGCGTGAAGTGGATGGTTAGTGGAGAAGTCTTGAATTAAAAGTTCAGGATACGGATAACTGGCGAAATCTAACCGAGAACCTTTGCAGCCATAGGCATAGGAAGGGATGACGATTTCATTACTTTCTTTGTCCTGTTTATTTATTTTTAAATTGCTTCCTTACTTTTTTACCAACATTTGGAGAGGAATAGGCCTACTCATATTAGGGAGGTTTACGACAATTTCTGACAAGCAAGTGTTCGTAGGGAGAATTTAAAAGAAATAATCTTGTAGCTCTTCAGTAGGCCAATTCAAATCTTTTACTTACTTTGCTTTCAAATAATAACATACGATACAATTATCTTTAATACAACCTCAGTCTTTTCGTGAAACTACAAGAATTCAGACATTTTGATTGACAAAACTCACCAGTATAGACAAATAAAATGAATGAGTTTTTTAATCAAACCTTTGGACATATTTTTTCACAACTCAGGCTTCCAAAGGGAAAAGACATTTAATCCACACGAAGTAACAATATATCTGTTTACATATCTCGCTGAAGGAGAACAGAAATCTGTAGTTAAGATTAAAGCTGTTTTACGCTTGTCCGAAAGTATTAAAATAGAAAAAAAAAAGGTTGAATGGAGGATGGGGCCTTTTGTGGATCTCTGGATTCGATCTACTGACTGAGGCAATACACATTACTATTAAATTGGAGGAAATTTACCAACCAAATAAGTCAAACTCGACTCATATTAAACCAGGAAGAACAAAATATATATTAAATCTAGTGAATAAAAAGTCATATAGTAAATATAAATATTTTAAATTTAGTGAATAAAAAAAGAATCATATAACAAACATAAGAGATAAAAATAATAAATTTAGATATGCAAATCTGTGATAGAAATTTAAATTTCATCTATTAAATATATATAATCATTTTTATTATTATTATTACTTAAACTACAACCGTAGTTGGAAAAGGAAAATGCTGTAAGCCCAAGGGCTCCAACAAGGAAAATAGGCCAGTGAGAAAAAGGAAATAAGAATGTATATAAACTACAAGTAATGAACAATTAAAATGTCTTAAGAAAAGTAACAATATTAAGAACCTCAAACTTTTAAAATCATAGAAACTCTCAGAAACAAATACAATGTCAAACTCTTTTTTTACCAGCACATTATTATCTTTGTCTTCTAAAAACGTTAAAATCACAAAAATATGATTTATAGTTGATATACTGTAGCCTACCTGGGAGATGCTTCATGTGTTGTATGGCCAATGAGGAATCTTGTTATTATTATTAATACTATTATTATTATTATTATTATTATTATTATTACTTGCTAAGCTACAACCCTAGTTAGAAAAGCAGGATGATATAAGCCCAGAGGCTCCAACAGGGAAAATAACTCAGTAAGGAAAGGAAACAAGGAAAAATAAAATATTTTAAAAAGAGCATCAACATTGAAATAAATATCTCCTATATAAACTATAAAAAATTTAACAAAACAAGAGGAAGAGAAATGAGATAGAATAGTGTGCCAGAGTGTACCCTCAAGCAAGAGAACTCTAACCCAAGACAGTGGAAGACCATGATACCTAAGGCTAGAGAACAATGGTTTGATTTTGGAGTGTCCTTGACATATGGCCTACTTATCACTTAGGCATGAAAGTGAGCATTGCCAATAATTAAGAATTCATAAGTGATGAACAAAGGCTATAAGTAAAGAAAAAGTGTTCTTGTATCAAGTAGACCTTTTAAGATTTCAATACTTTTTCACCAGTGTCAATTTAACTTCAAGTTTAAAATGAAATTAAATAAAAATAATAATGTCAATAATTTTAATAATAATAATTTTGATTATTTTGATAATAATAACTTTAATAATATCAACATATTATAATTTTAAGATCAATAATAATAATCTTAATAATTTTAGTAACAATAATAATTTAATTCAGTCGGCGTCGATGATGCAATTACGACACGAGATTACATAAATCAATCAAAATTAAAACCTAATTAGAAATTCATGTACAAGCCTTTAAGGTTTTGGGGCCAATGTGTAAAAAAGGAAAAAATTGAATTTTTAAAAAAATAGCTATCGCGTTTTTGCCAATGCTGGAAACTAAATGCAAAAGGGAATTATTTTGGCTAAGGACAACTGGAGAGCTCTAGAAACTAAATGGTAATCAGAAAAACAAACTTTGACAGTTCTTTCTTTGATGGATTCATTCCTTTAAAATTCGTCTAAAGTTAGCTGCATTGTGTCCATTAACTACTTTGTCAAAGATGAGATGTTCCCACTGAATAGGCGACAAAGAAATGCGAAAACGAGCAGAAAATAAAATAAATCGTACAAGTAGAATTTTCGATATACAAAGCGAAAAGTAGCCAAAGGAAAATAATATAAAATATATCTTAGGAAAACATGAAGGCAATTAGACATGTGTCCGTTTCATAACATTTTGTGGAAAATGTTCATCTCTTTACTCTTGTGGTTAAATGTTTATCATACATTGCAATTTTCTATGTAATTCCACTTGACTTTGATATGTACAAAAGGCGTGAACATCACAAAAAGCATGATAATGTTCAACATGTGTATAACAATTCTAGAGTTTACATATAATACGAAGACGTTTATAAAACATCTTATTCTGTATAAAAATAAGCGACTGTGGGCGCGAAGTGTTTACGACTTATCTGGAAAAGATGCATGCGATGGATGCACAAACCAAACACGCGATATACAACGTACAAGATAAACGGGGCACTCCAGCACCACTTTTAGGTTTATTTCCTCCTACTGGTAACTGGGCATAAGGGTCATATTCTCTGAAATAATTACTATAATACCAGTCTATTGCATTGACATCATTTGCATCAAACTCAGTGTTGGGAATCACTTCTTCATGGGCTAAGTCAGTGAAACTAGCACCACTGTCTTGGGGTAAATCCTCAATTTGTTCTGTTACATCTTTCTCACCAGTAGTCTGCTGGTTATTGTTAATCTCCACACGCTCTATAGTTGGTATGCCTCCACGACCAATACTCTTGCTTGGACTGATGTACGTATTATTTGGACGTGTGCGAGTCCCTGGAAGGGGATCTCCAGACTTGTCAACAGGAACGATAAATCCTGGGCGATACCTTGTTGGTGTACTGGACTCTGGGAGAGTTCTTTCTGAACTGGATGGCCAATCACTTTCTTCATGAGGGTAATCAAATGGAGATTGATAACTATCACTGTCATCAGCATAGAGTCCAGGATAGTCTTGCTGTGAGTTAAAGGGAGTTACATTATCTGCTGGATAGTTGTCATTGGAGGATTTTACAGAAACAGGTGGCAAATCTTTTAGAACAGTTACCCCATCTCCTAAGAGAGGAGGATAGGTGTCTGGGACAGTTTGAGGACTATCAGTGTCAGATGGTAGTTGAGGAGGATAGCTGTCAGAGCTTGGTTGAGGTATATAAATGTCAGATGCTAGTTGAGGAGGATATATGTCAGAGGCTGATAAAGGAGGATAAGTTTCAGAAGCTGGTAAAGGAGGATAAGTGTCAGAGGCTGGTAGAGAAGGATATGTATCAGTGACTGGCTGAGGATGATAAATGTCAAAGGATGGCTGAGGATGATTGTCAACAGCTGGTTCCTGATCCTTGTTTTCATATACATCTTTGGATGTCGATGCTTCAGTAGAAGAGAAGAAAAAGTCTGTTGTAGTTGTGGTAGAGGAAGATAATAATGGGGGGATCATTTCTGTTGTTGAAGAAATTAAAACAGGGGATTCTTGGGTTTTAGGTAGGGTAGAACTTGAAGCTGAAGTAGAGGCAAATATGAATGGTTCAGGAGTTGTAGCCAATGGCAGATTGCTTATGTTAGGCACATGGATACTTTCCTGCTTTTGCTCTTTTTGTACCTCTGCTTCAGCAATATATAGCAAATCAAGAAGATCCCCGAGAGTAGGTGACGAATCGGTGGTATTCAAAACACTTTGCTTTATTGATGAATTTGCTTGAATTTCAGATGGGAGCTCTGTGAAATAGCTTTGCTCATCTTGGTTTTTCAATATTTCTGGTATAGCACTAGGCATGACAGTACTAGCTGAGTAGCCAATAACAGTACTTTCTAATGCAGGTGAGAACTCAGTAGAGATTTCACCCTTCTCAGATAAACCTGGAAATAATGAAGCTGTTTTATCCAACTGTACTCCCTTTTGCATCCCAGAAGAAAGATTTCCATCTAGTACTTGGCTCTCTGATGGAGCCATATCTACAGGTGGTTTCTGGGTAAGACTTGATAGAGTGAAAGTTGTAGTCTTTGTTACAAGAAATGCAGGTGGGGTTGTTGGTGTTCCGTGATGTAACACTGACACATCTGGTGCTTCTACCACTGTTATTGGATGGTTAGGATCTTCAGGTTGATATGGCCGAAAGGGTTCACCAGGCTGATAAAGAGAAACTCCTGAATTGGGATGAATAACCTCTGGATGTGACCACTGAGGCCCTTCCCATACAGTGCCTCTGGCACCTGAGGATACATCAACTGGAGATGGAAGTTTTACATTAGAAATAGTTACAGTTGGATCGATTGGTAAATTTAGATGTTGCGAAGTCTGTGAGTTACCATGACTTGTTACAATTGGCTGTGCAGGTTGAAGATGGTTTTGTTGAGAAGAAAGCCCAGGCAAAAAGGGAGTACCAGAATTTGGTCCTGGTCCAGTATGTGTAACTGGTGGCAAAATTGTTTTTGTTGATTGGCTTGGTTTCCTTCTTTGATTTAGAGTTGGCTGCTGTCCTGGCCAAGAGAACCCTTGTTCTGGTTTTGGCCGTGTTCTCCAGACATTTGTGGGTCTCCCTACATGAAATATGGTTCCAGGGATACCCAAGTTAAAATCTTCTTCATCTCCGCCCGAGAAGTTTTCTGTTGAAGGAATATTGGTATTTTCCACAGCAGGGGGAACAAGACCAACAATGTTATTAGAACTTGGTGTACCAGAAGGTCCCCTATTCAATGATGGTGGCGGTAAGTCCTGTGTTGCAGGTGGTGGTGGCGGAGCAGTGAATAAAGGATGAGGACTAACTGGTCCATCAATCCATATGGGTTTGTTTCCATCAGGTCCTTTCATGGGTTTATTGATAGGCAGTGAATCAATTTCCAGTGGGGGTGCAGGGCCTGACACGGAGTCATAATCAGCGTTAAAACCAGATTCTTGCCGACCTATTGGCAAATTAGCCCAGTTTACATTAAGACCTATCTGAGGAATATTTAGATTGCTTAAGGATTCCAGAATGTTGGGAATAGTGGGCAGTTTGATTCCACTGAAGAGGCCCCCAACACTGGATTCCTGTATCTTGACATCCTCGACATGGCTTGTCCCACTTGATCCAGCGTATATAGTTGGTGTATCGCCAGTCACTGTATGGATGCTTGAGGATGATAAGAGCTGCTCTGGATCCTGTTAAAAGAAAATTATTTTCTTTTTATTTTGCATTTTTTGGCAAAACTAAGTAAATTTTTAGAGGACAGATATGTTTGATACGTTAAGCTGAACTTACAAACTGAGTAATTAGTTTCAATAATATGGACCATTGTAATTAGTTAAAATATGTAATACCCTCCTTTAATAATAATAAGTTAAAATATGTAATATGAAAACAGGAACATTTTGGGTAAGATAAAATCCAGAATGGCATCTCTATATGGTAAAACGTTGCCTTCTTCTGTGGAAAACGAACAATATCGATTCAATAAAGACTTACTTTACATAAAAGAACCCTCCAAATAGGAAAATGTTACAGGAGAAAACGTACTTGATCATTTGTTGGCAATTTTACTGCTTCAACATTTTGCTCTGCACCAGCAGTAGCAGGTAGTTCTCCAGTGGTGGTAAGTTTAGTAGGTTTCTGTAGGCGGTCAATCTCATGCATATCATGGACGTGAATTGGGTTATCAACGTCGAGGTAAGATGGTCCTGTGGCACCTTGAGGAATCGTTTCAGATAGATTGGTGATATGCAGAAGGGTATTCACGGCTCCGGTATCCAAGGCTCCCCCTGCTGTAAAACAGCATTCACATTACAATGGACATCAATCTCAAATAAGAACTGTTCATAACCTTTGGATCTCTTTAAAAAATGCATCTTGCTTTGTCATATCTTGTATATTTAATATACACCTTTGAATTCTATTTTCCCGAACTTATGAGTGGTTATAATTTCCTCTTGATAACTGTTTCCAAGCTTTAAGTTTAATGCTGAAGTTATCGTTATAAAGAAAATTAACAATTAACAACCATATTTGCCTTTGAATGTACAAACCTCAGAAGAGAGATCCAATGTAATTACTTCAACACAATGATTGAATATTAGATATTCACTAACTTGCATGGATGAAGAGACAGATATCATCTTAATGAATCTCTATAGTGATGTTCATATTCAACTTGCAATTTTTCTCCATATATCAAGTTGAAAAAAAAAAATAATCTTCGCTCCATACTGTACCTTGGTGTCCAGCAGTAAAAAGTAAAGGATCCAAGAACCTTGGGACGCAGGTCTCCTTATCATCATTAATCAGTCGACTGCTGCAAATAAAGGCTTCCGCTGGTACCTGCAATAATTGTTAAAGCCTGTGATCATACACTTTAATCTCTGACTATACAACAGGTAAGCTCATGAATAACTATCAGACAACCAGCCTCCAGAACCATCTTCATAATTACTGGCTCACAGAAAATTTTATTGACAGATTACACACTTGCCTGACCAAAGTGACTATGCTTTTCCAGAGTTAAAAAAAAAAAATCTTTAAATAGTTTTGCAAGTTACGTGACATAAAATGAATTCATAGTCAACCCCATTGGGACGAATATTTAGCAAATGCTTTAGACTTCAAAACTCAAATCATCACGTCCCATGTGTAATTTTAAACTAAAAAAATGGCTTCAGTTGACACACAAACCTCTGTGATAGGCAACCCTTCATACTCCTCAGGTGAAGCACAAACGGGAATGCCTCTTAAAGAATCCCCCAGTATAGCAGTTCTTGGAACCCTGTAGTCATCAGGGTCCTCATTTAGGTATTCTTTGAGCCAAACTAACTCGCAGTCACATCGGAATGGATTTCCTGTGAGAAACGAGGATTAAAAACGAGGTTGACATGTACATTGACTATACTAAGTCCCAATCCCCAGAACCATGTACTTTTAACACTTACAACAATCTCCTAACTTCATTTTCTCATACGCATTTCATTGAAAGTCTAAATCTCGAAATGGATAAAGAGCGTGTGGATACCACAAAGAGCTACAAAGATTGTTGAGGCAGTGGGGTTAAAAATTGTTTATATAATATCCCCTTCAACCACCATATAATTTTATACACAACTAAAAAATAACAGCCATTTAATAGTGATTGTAAATGACGACCACGTCATTTGGGCATTTTTCCCATGAAAACTTTCTAAACAATTCCATGGCCTTAATCTGAATTAATACAACTCATTTTCATGGGCTTATATAGCTAGAAGATTGTGATCTTTACTTTGATCTAAATCATCTTATCTATATATCAAACAAAAGCTTTTCCATACCATAAAAATTCCATAATTATCAAGTGAATTAACACTGGTGCTTATAACTTTTAAAAGTGCATCATGAGAGTCCATGCACACATACTCTCTTAAGTTCAAATGAAATAGAAGGAAGGGTTGACTTGTGAAACAAGTAATATTGAAAGTTCTAAAAAACCTTAAATAATACTACTAGATGTAATGGGTCATAAAGAGGACTGAAAACCAAAAGGCTAAGGCTAAGTCTTACCACTCATGTCAAGGAGTGAGAGGCCAGTGATGGTGTTCCCTAGCGCCTTCAGATGGAGGCGTCTTAGTTGGTTGTTGTTGAGGGTGAGGACTCTTAAGGCCTTCTGCTTGGCAAAGGCTCCATCTGATAGTCGGCAAATATCATTGTCGTGTAACTTTTGGGGGGAAAAGTGAATGGATTATTATCAAGGTTTCACAATATACAAACGGAATCATAAAGGTTAAAGAAGGTCTTATCAAATAATATTAATATCCTACATCAGTGTTCAAAAGTTTTGGAGCATATGTATGAGTGTCAGAAATGCTGGAAACACTACTGAAATACTGATAAACAATTTAAGATCACGTTCTTACCATTAAGACGGTCAACCATTCAAGCCACTCAAAATTGGAATCTCTTATCTGCAGCAGATAATTTCCACTCAGATCTAAGACATCTAAAGATGGCAGTCGGGCTAAAGCATCTGCTGGAACCTCCTGCAGACCATTGCGACTCAGGTTCAAGAAGTTTAGCGAGGGCATGTTCAGGAAGGCGTGATCTCCAATATCAGTGATCACGTTGTCTTGCAATTCCAAACTTCGAAGCGAAGTCAGATCGGAAAAGGCAAAGTCTTTCACAACGGATATCTGGTTTTTGTTAATTTGAAGTTCTTTTAGTGCATGCAATGACGTGATGGAGTCAGGATTCAGTTCAACCAAATTGTTGTTTCTTAAGTCAAGAGTTACAAGGGATGACATATCAGAAAATGTTCCAGGTTCAAAGGTTTGTAAGCCATTATTATCAAATTTCAAGACACTTAAGCTTGGGAGATCCTGAAATGTGGTGTTTTTTAAACTGCTTATATAGTTGTGACTCATAAATAGCCCCTGAAGGGCTAAAAGGCCACGTACTTCTTCACCAAGTTCAGTAAGAGAATTATTTGTAATATCCAGAATTCTCAGACGTTTAGAATGTGTGAAAGTCTTCTCACCCAGATCTGATATATAATTGTGACTAATGTTTAACTTTTCAAGCAGTTTTGTGTTGGAAAACATGTCAGGATGGAGTGACTGGATAAAGTTTGTACTCAAATCCAAATCCCTAAGAACACTCATGTCTCGGAAGGCAGTTTCGCTCAACGTTTGAATGTGATTTTGAGAAAGGTCCAAATGTTCAACAATCCTTAATCCAGATAGATATCCATCTGTAATTTTATTTATGACATTCTGTCCAAGTTTAAGAATAATTAACGAAGTTAGTTTTGTCAAAGCTTCTTTGGGAATATTTTGTACAAAATTTGAAGAGAGTTCCAAAAATTTAAGGTTTGGGGTGTCTAAAAACACGTCCTCCTCAATAGTAATTATTTGGTTGTGTGTTATGTGTAAATATTGTAAAGAGGTTAAACCTCTGAACATTCCATTTTCTAATGACATAAGTTCATTGAAGCTTAGTTCTAATTCAAAGAGCTCTCCAAGTTCAGAGAAAGCATTTTTAGGTATTTTTGTTATACTATTAAACGACATGTTAAGATTCTCAAGGTAGGAAAGCTCTGTAAAAGCATTTTCACCAATGTTGGCAATCATGTTGAAACTCAAGTCCAGGTTACTAAGCTGTGGGACTCCTTCGAGAAGAAGGACATCAACTATTTCTAAATCATTGTGAGCCATGTCAAGAACTCTTAATTTTGGAAGATTCCAGACTTGACCTTCATAAGAACTTTTGATAGAGTTGTGACTCATGTATAATTCCCTTAGACTAGGTAGATCTTTAAACATTCCTTTACTTAACTTGCCTACATTGTTATGATTCAGTTTCAAAGCTTCTAGTTTTCTGTGACCGCCAAAATTCTCAAAACTCTTTGATGTCAACCGATTTCTACTGACATCAAGACTTCGTAAGTTAGGAAGTGCACGGGCAATGTAGATCATTTCTGCCAAGAAAGTCAGATTGTTATGCGCTATATTTAGATGCTCCACAGTTGGGGATTCTGTGAAGATATCGGCATGAAATTCATTAAGCCTATTGCCTTTAAGATCCAGTTTGTTCAGAGCAGAGAGTCTGAAGAATGCTCCATGCTCTATTCTTGAAATATGGTTATAACTAAGGTTAATCACTTGTACTGTTGGCATATCAACAAAAGTACCTTTAGCAAGTTCTGTAATTTTGTTATAACTGAGGTCGACAATTCTAAGTGCTCTGAGGTCTCTAGCAGCTAGAACTGCCATGGTCACATCTGCTAGGTTATTTCCAGATAGTGTCAGTTGCTCAAGTGTGCTCAGAGTTCTAAATGCTCTAGGGTGAATCCAGTCAATGACATTGTTGGAGAAATTCACTTCCTTTAGGTAAACTAGACCTTCAAGGGCATTGCCATGAATTTCCTTCAACCGACTGTTGGCTATGTGTACTTTCTTCATGTTAGGCATAAACCTGAAAGCTGCAGTAGGGATTGTCGTCACGCGCGACCCATCAATTTTCAGAAATTCTAGCTTCGACAAAGAATAGAGCCGCGGTATTTCAGTGATGTCAGTGTTCTCAAGCACACACGTTCTGAGATTAACCAAATTATCAAGGGCATCAAATGGCAAATTGAAGAGCTCAGGGTCTGTGATGTAGATGTGCTGGAGAGACGATTCAAGTCCAGCAAACGCATTACGATTGATGCCCACCAATTCATTATTAATCAGAAATAACTTGTTCACCTGGAACGAAAAAAAGGATATAATTTACCTAAACATATATTTGATAATTAAAAAGCTAAATTTGCCTTTAATAAATTAAAAAAATAATAACATTAGACTTCATAAAAAAAAGCTTTACCTTGTAAGGAAAAAAGCATAGATAATGCAAATAAGGCGAGCGATGAAATTAAAAAACAATACATAGAAGTAAGCAAGTGTGTATACTAGCAATAAATGATTGCAGATAATTATTTTACCATCATTTTTTTGTTAATGAAAACCTATCACCACGAACGCAAAAAGCTAAACATTTCTGACAACACAAGATGAATATATTTACATATGAAAATAAGAATGGCATTTCCTTTATTTTTCATTAGTCTGAAAATTCCAAGATTTGAATCTGCAACAAAGTTTCTCTTTTCCCACCTGCAAAGATCCAAAGACTCGAGCCGGAAGGACGTGGATACGGTTTCCGACGAGATGGAGTTCTTCGATGACTAAGGCCCGCCTCATGAGGGTCTCTAAGGCCCTCATCACTTTGTCCAAGACGCTGTTCTCACATCTGGAACAGATTCGGCTAGTTGTAGCAGATCCCATAGTATTCACTTTGCACATAATATAGTTCAGTTTGTCTACATAGAATAATAGATCTTGGAGTTAAAGCATTTGCATAAGCTATCATTTGCAATCGCAGTAATTTTGTATCTAAAAGAGGGGCGTTGGAGAAGGATAGAACCTTTAAGGGGCGTTGGAGAACGATAAAACCTATCACGGGGCGTTGGAGAAAGATAGAACCTTTTAAGGAGCGTTAGAGAATGATAGAACCTTTAAGGGGCGTTGGAGGATAGAACCTTTAAGGAACGTTAGAGAAGGATATAACCTTTAAAGGGCGTTGGAGAAGGATAGAACCTTTAAGGGGCGTTGGAGAAGGGTACAACCTTTAAGGGGCATTGGAGGATAGAACCTTTAAGGGGCGTTGGAGAACGATAAAACCTATCAAGGGGCGTTGGAGAAAGATAGAACCTTTTAAGGAGCGTTAGAGAATGATAGAACCTTTAAGGGGCGTTGGAGGATAGAACCTTTAAGGAGCGTTAGAGAAGGATATAACCTTTAAAGGGCGTTGGAGAAGGATAGAACCTTGAAGTTCTCAGCAAATCTTTATATAAACTGCTAGTTCCGTGCCATTTTTTTCTTAACCTCAGCTTGTTGCTGGTACCAAATTTAATCAGGGTTGGATTGATCAATGGAACGCAGGCAGTGATGGAATCATAAACTTTGTGGTTCAGCACTCATCAATGAGCCAATGCCAACACACACTATATACTCTATGTATCTCTACTTTACTTAGTCTGTAATGTATTATTCTTTGAAGATATATGGCTTATCAAGTCTATTGGATTTCTTGTGAAAATACTTAAAGTTACAGATTAATATTTTTCCCATAATAGGGGTCTGGTATCTAGTGTACTGAGCTACACATAGCAACTTATTATGATCACCATATCTAACGATTAAGCAAGAGTTAATCTGCCGTATTTCTTGTGAAAT
The DNA here is from genome assembly GCF_036898095.1 of Palaemon carinicauda. Classification (NCBI taxonomy): domain Eukaryota; kingdom Metazoa; phylum Arthropoda; class Malacostraca; order Decapoda; family Palaemonidae; genus Palaemon; species Palaemon carinicauda. The sequence goes on along the minus strand of NC_090736.1, from coordinate 11,563,568 downwards.
TACTTTTGAATATATCTAATCTTGTAATTTATCTTATTCTTTTATAATAATAGGTGAAGACCAATGTATTATAGTCACATATCTCTTTTTAAACACGTTATCGTCCCAAAATTAAAGGAAGGGTCGTCTTTATAAAAGAAAAATGCATTTTTTTCATAGTAACCAATGAAATTAATAGTTTTAAAATTAGCATCAGATCGATACATAACTCGTATAAAAAAAAAGACTGACACGTAGCGTTTTGGGGAGCTCCCCTTCTAATGATTTTAAGCTTAATCTTTTGCAAAGTTATGAAGTCTACTGCAATGGTCGTCTCTTCAAGGAATCCTAATTGAGACTTCATCATCATCGTCATCATCTCCTCCTAAGCCTATTGACACAAAGGGCCTGGGTTAGATTTCACCAGTCGTCTCTATTTTGAGCTTTTAAATCAATATTTCTCCATTCATCATCTACTTTACGTTTCATAGTCCTGAGTCGTGTAGGCCTGGGTTTTCCAACTCTTCTAGTGCCTTGTGGAGCCCAGTTGAAAGTTTGGGGAACTAATATCTCTTGGGGAGTGCTAAGAGCATGCCCAAATTATGTAATTAGATACTGGGAACTGTAATGCACTGCACCAAATTTCTCATGAAATGTCTCACAAATTTGATGCAGAACATATGCAGCCGTTTGGGAAAAGATGACAAATAGGGGCAAATTTTTTTTTTTTTTTTTTTTTTTTTGTATAAATGATGATTATGATTATATACATAATTCATATCACATGCTTATCATATATGTAAACACAAATATGGCAGGGAGAGAAAAGAGGCATTTTACAATATAGAGGAAACAAAGTAGGTCAAAAGAGAGTGCATAGACTGAGAAGAGACATGGAAGGTCAATGGAAGTCAAGTTGAGAAAATATTAAAGGATTATTAATCCAGTCTAATGTAAGGAATATAACTGTGGCTGTTGAATACAAACAAATGAATAAAAAATGTAAACTCTTAAACACTGCCTTTATCCACACAAATTTAGGATTATGTCGAAGCTCGTGGTGATCAACATGGACGGAGGAAGATTAACATTTGCTCTCTTTCTGGAAAAAGAATTGTCTTTCTGCTTCCGTTTTCCTTTAATGAGCAGTTTAAATGGTTTGTCTATTTTCCTTCGTGACAAATCTATACCCTTTCTCTGTCCCATTGGTGTTCGTTCACAGAGAATTACAAGGATTTTGGATGTCTCAAAGACTTTTTAGTCCATCCGCGGAGGCTCCATAATGCTCTTGGGTAGAACGAATTAATTTAAACGTTTAGAGATCCCTTATCATTTTGTCTAACTTACTCTTGAATTCGTTTACCGTGTTAATGTTCACTACATCTGCTGGAAGTCTGTTCCATGTATTTGCTATTTTGTATGTAAAGAAATGACCACATTGAGCGGTGCTGTGTCTTTTCAATTTAAGTCTGTATCCGTTACCTCCGGACTGATTCGGGCTAAGAGTCAAGAGGTTGTTGTAGTCTGCATGATATTCCTTTAAGAATTATGAATGCCTCCTTTAACTGTCCACTTAGTCGTCGAGTGTGTATATCAGAGAGAGAGAGAGAGAGAGAGAGAGAGAGAGAGAGAGAGAGAGAGAGAGAGAGAGAGAGAGAGAGACTTACTTAACATGTAGCTCTGGTCCCCTTAACTGGCACTTGCACGGCTGAAGCTCATTTTCCGGCGGGCAAGACAGAAAGACAGACTGCATGCGGTCGCCAGCTACTTCCGTTTCGTAAATGACCGTCAATCCACTGCTGCTGGGGAGAGTCGTTCCTCCGAAGGACGGCCATGTTAGCAGTAGGATCGTCAGGAGCCATGCAGGGGAACCCTCGGGAAAGCCAGAGAGGACGCCCTCGCCTTCCTTCCGGGTCCGCCGGAGCCGTGAATGGGATCTCTCCATCACCACCTCCCGAAATTCTTGGGCGTGACCTGTAAGGGAGGAGGATCTTGGATCAGTTTTCCTGGGGATTATATATAAAGGATTTGGTCCTGTAGGAAGGCTAAGATTATCGTAGTGTTTTCATATGAATCTCGGTATAACATCAATCCATAATTCTTTCATGTTACAATCTGATATATGATTATTTCCTTTCCTCACTGGGCTATTTTTCCCTGTTGAAGCCCTTGGGCTTATAGCATCTTGCTTTTCCAACTAGGGTTGTAACTTGGCTAGTAATAATAATAATAATTAATTCGTGTTACAGAGGTTACTGAAAATGTATCTCATTAGTCAGAGGTTCTGGATAAAATTTGTATAATTCAAGGTAAAAGTGATATATACAAGATAAGCTATCATCATCAAGGTTTCCCCCACAAAAAAAAATATGCAACCTGAAACGAAAAGTTATATAGACTTTGTTATATTTCCATAACGTCGAGGAGCTAAAATTTGGAAACAATATAAGAGAAAAAATATCTAACATTTAAGTCAGGTAGATACGTAACAAAGATTAACATAGAACAATGGAATACAATTTTTTTTTTTTTTTTTTTTTTTTTTTTTTGCGAAAACAAGGTCCGGAAATCTAAAAAATCGGGAACTCTACAAAAGCCGTAGATTTACTTTTGACCTCATGTTCGTTCATGCAATATTCGGGCAATATGAGAGGCGTTGTTATTATTATTATTATTATTATTATTATTATTATTATTATTATTATTGTTTGCTAAGCTACAACCCTAGTTGGAAAAGCAGGATGCTATAAGCCCAGGGGAGCCTACAGGGAAAATAGCTCAGTGAGGAAAGGAAACAAGGAAAAATAGAAAATTTTAAGAACAATAACATTAAAATAAATATTTCCTAAATAAACTATGAAAACTTAACAGGAGGAGAGAAATTAGATAGAATAGTGTGCCCGAGTGTACCCTCAAGCAAGAGAACTCTAACCCAAGACAGTGGAAGGCCATGGTACAGAGGCTATGGCACTACCCAAGACTAGAGAACACTGGTTTGATTTGGGTGTCCTTCTCCGACAATAGCTGCTTACCATAGCTATAAAAAGAGTGACTTATAGCAGCGGTGATCCCATACCTAACCAAAAGCCTTAAAACTTTTATTTATTTATATATATATATATATATATATATATATATATATATATATATATATATATATATATATATATATATAAAGGTAGGAAGAATGAATGGGAGGATGGGAAGAAAGAAGGAAGACGAAAATGGTTACACTTGAAAAAAAAATCGTAATTTTAATCGGAAATTCTCTATAAAAATATACTGTTCTCAGCCGTATTTCAGTAAAACACAGGCGACCGTAATTTTACCATAGTTTGTTACCATCGTTTACAGGTTGGTGACCGTAATATCACTCCTTTACGTCAATGAATCCGTTTTAAGACTGTAAAAATCCTGGAATATATATTGCCAGGCATTTACCGTTTTTTTTAGATGTAAATTTTTAACATTGTTGTATAGTGGTAACGCATTTGCCTAGCATTCGCATGGCAGCAGATCGATCCCAGCCCGGGACCGTAAATTTGCGCTGTTTACTGGGGAGGCAACTGATGTGGTTTGGCACCACAGTGGTGGGTTAGGCTTGCCTGGCTGACGTTCTGGTGAGCATCTATTCTGATGAAAGTGGAACTGAAACCAGACACCTTTAACCCCGAACGGAGATTAAAAGTGTCATGGAAAACAAAATTTAGTGGTTTGAGTAATGTAACATTAACTATACGGTCCAATTTTGAGAATATTATTGGTTATCTAGATTATAATTTTTGATATAATCAAGATTTGCTTTCTAAATCTCTACGTGACGGGAAACCAAGTCGACTCCCTGTTAATTCCAGATAAAATGTCAAAAGAGAATGATAAGTCAAATATGAATTCAATTTGATTATAGAAAAAGATACGGCTATATTAACTCAACCTTCCTTTCCTTTTTACGTTACTCTCTATTTCTTTCTTGTTTATGCATTCGTTAGCAACACCACGTTATTCTCTCTCTCTCTCTCTCTCTCTCTCTCTCTCTCTCTCTCTCTCTCTCTCTCTCTCTCTCTCTCTCTCTCTCTCTTTTCGTCGCAACAAAGCGGTGATTAAAATATGCGTTATCATCTCAAAAGTAAAAAAGTGATTTATGCTTCCTCTCGATGTCTCAATACGCGGTCTATTTCCATTTATATATAAAAAAAAAAAAAAAAAAAGAAAAGAAAAAAAAAAAAAAAAAATTAATTATAATCTTAATGACGATGGGAATAACGAACATAATAATGCTAAATATAAATTCAGTAAGAAACATATTTTTTTCGAAATCATGAAAACAAGAAACTCGAGGTCGTTCTGCAGAAAGCCATAAGGATAATCACCTAGATGAAAATGCTCGACAAGTTTTATAACTATTTGAATTTTTACCAAAATCCAAGGTACAGAAAGACATACATAGGATATAATATCTTCTATCACTTATACATAAAGATATCAATGTTATTATGGATAAACAATTTCGCCGAATTAAAAGTTTCCTCAGAGAGAGAAAAAACAAATCCAGCGACGCCAGGCGACGTCATACGATGAATGGATACTTATTCGATGATTGATTGATTGATTTGAGGTTATCTGGCATCCTAACGTCTAAGGTCATTGACGCTGAGAAGTCAAGAGCATTTCCTCTCACAGAACAAATCAACAGATATTCTGCAACGACAAGAGAGATCATCCGATGAATAAACCACCTTTCGTGTTAAGCTAGGATTACACGATCGAACGGTTCGTCGAACCCAGTTGACAAACCTGCGTGTCAAAACAGTTCGAGGAGGTGGAGTCAGCCACAAATGCATAAGATTTGTGTACAATGAAGCCCCGTCCACAAAAGGCAGGCGAGAACACAAACTTTCTTCGAACCGTTCGACGAACGTGTTCGACAATACCCCGTTCACACGTTCGAACATCACTTCAAACACTTGTCTATCAAACCACGTTTAAGAACAACATAAGCATCGACGTGAATGTCTGAATCATTGGACAGCATCCGCCTGCTGGAACCTCGAGTGAAATCCCTGTAATTACGGAACTCAAAGTGTTATGGCAATAATGGAGCTTAGAAAGCAGAACGGTTGACGTACGGATTAGAAAAAGAGAGAGAGAGAGAGAGAGAGGAGAGAGAGAGAGAGAGAGAGAGAGAGAGAGAGAGAGAGAGACGTGTTACAAGGATTTTGGATGTTTCAAAGACATTTTTAGTCCATCCAGCAGACTCCATTTGCTCATGGGTAGAGCTAATTAGTTCAAACGTTTAAAAGAATTTCTACGATCTTTTCGAACTTATGAGAGAGAGAGAGAGAGAGAGAGAGAGAGAGAGAGAGAGAGAGAGAGAGGAAATAGCAATGGAGAGAGAGAGAGAGAA
>NC_090736.1:11532660-11537660 GCF_036898095.1 Palaemon carinicauda | reverse complement strand
CAAATAAATAAAAGTAATTAGTTGATAAGCTGATATATAAAAATAAAAATAATCAGTTAAAAATTGCTAATAAATGGAAAAAATAGCAAATGAAGTTAATGTCAATTGTACAATATTCATGAAAAATTCATGATTTTTGATAACCTTAAAAAGAATTCATTCAAAATTCAATAATAATCAGAAAAAAATAAACAAATAGATAAATAATGTTCCACCATAATGCCAAAAAAAAAAAAAAAAAAAAAAAAAAAAAAAAAAAAAAAAAAAAAAAAAAAAAAAAAAAAACACGGTTTCTGCTTCATATAAAATGGCATTTTTTATTTATTTTTTTATTTTTTTTTTTGCCGAAGTACTATTAGAGTAATTCGCATAGCGTATTGAGTCATAAACACCTTGCGGTACACGAAGATTATTTTACTGTCGGGAAATTAACAGTTATCGGGAGAATGTAATTCCCACAGAGTTTTATTGCAAATGTCAATACGTTACGGAGAGAGAGAGAGAGAGAGAGAGAGAGAGAGAGAGAGAGAGAGAGAGAATGTGTACTACCAACTTAACCGACTGCAATTTGACAAGATCACTGAACAACTACTCAATTCTCGTGGGATTTTGTTCTTTAGGACAGACGAAAATTTGAGCAAAGACCTGCTGAAGACGTTAGAAACTTTTCTATTATTACCAGTTGGAAAATCAGGATGCTATAAGCCAAAGGGCTCCAACAGGGAAAATAGCCCAGTGAGGAAAGAAAATAAGAAAACAGAATAGTGTGCCTGAATGTACCCTCAAGCAAGAACTCCACTCCAAGGCAGTGAAAGACCATGATACAGAGGCTATGGCACTATCCAAAACTAGAGAACAAAGGTTTTATTTTGGAGTGGCCTTTTCCTAGAAGAGCTGCTTACTATAGCTAAAGAGTCTCTTCTACCCTTACCAAGAGGAAAGTAACTACTGAACAATTACATAGCAGTACTTAGCCCCTTGAGTGAAGAAGAATTGCTTAGCAATCTCAGTGTTATCACGTGTATGAGGACAGAGGAGAATGTGTAATGAATAGGCCAGACTAATCGGTGTCAGTGTAGGCAAAGGAAAAAAGATCCGTAACCGGAGAGGGATCCAATAGACACGAAGAAGAAATAAAAACTAAAAGAGCTTGGAATTGAAAGAATGTTTCAAAGTTTTGACATGGAGTCTAAAAGTGCGTGACACATGAAGTCTTGTACACTGAGAAAAGGTATGACTTTCGACAGTTACAATATATTAAATATACTTTTCCCCTTGTTACTTTAGCCGGGTTTCAGCAAGTACTTATGGAGTGAGTTTGCAAGGCCCGTGTTCTGACCCATGGATATCTAAGAATCTTAGTGCATTTGGTGTGTTTTTTCTTACTGGTAACCCAACCATGTACTAACGACATCCATTATATCTTTGCTTCCCCGATCGAACCCAATGAGCTAACTATTCATATACTTCAGAATCAAATTAATTATGTAAATATAAAAGGTTTGGCTTCAGATAAAACACAAACATGCCCTGATACACAAAGACACAAACAATCACAAATAAACATACACACAACGATAAATGAATCATCTTTTTGTTGTTGATATTTTAACTTTATGAAAAATTTCTAGATTTTCTAGTGAAAGCATTCTATCTAGTGGAACCCATCAGATAATTCGGCACCCCCCCCCCACCCGCCGAAATATATTTTTTTAGCCCAATTAAACTTGATGCACATACTTCATACTCGTGTCAATTTCAGTGCAGCTGTTCATTGTTAGCAATTGGTCGTGAAAATTACAGTATTTCAGATATCTTACGAACTCAGTTTTGATATATAAGTGATAATTTTCCTAATCTTTATCTAGAATCTAATACATGAATTCAATGTTTAAAAACTATAAACCTTCGTTGAGATATATTTTCTCTCTATAGCTCCACCTCTTTCTTAACTGTTTTAAAAACCTCCTTATCGAAAAACCTCCATATTAAAAAAACTCCCTATTAAAATCCGCCGTATTCAAAGGCGTGACATTAAACCATTAAAACATAAATTGGATGCAACTTATTTTGTACGGAACTGTTAACAGACTCGATAATTACACAGCAAAGCGACGGGTCCTCTCAGTATCTCATTTGAGTGATTCTTATCAATGTCGAAATTGTATTCAACGAATAAATGGACTGTATCAAGGATGACCTTCGATCAAAGAGATTAACCGGCGATGAAGTGTGGGACAGAGGTAGATGGAGAAAGCTGACCAGAAACGTCGACCCCACATAGAAGTGGGAAAAGATGTAGACAAAGAAGAAGAAAAAGAGGTCTAATGGCTTAACAGTTAGCGCGGAGGTGTAACGTTGGGGAGGGGGGGGGGGGGGAATTGCACACTAAGATGACAAAAAGAAATCTGGAATACTGATAGTGAAAAAGCTAAAAAGTAGGTGGAATAACGTCCCTGACTAGTGATCGCCAGACTGGAGTTCGAGTCCCGCTCAAACTCGTTGGTTTTTTTGGTTGCTGCAACCTCCCCATCCTTGTGAGCTAAGGATGGAGGGTTTGGGGGAGCGTATAGATCTGTCTTCTGAGTCCTCAGCAGCTATTGCCTGGACCTCCTTAGTCCTAGCATGTGTGGAGAGGGGGCTTGGGCACTGATCATATGTATGTATGGTCAGTCTCTAGGGCATTGCTCTGCTTGATAGGGCAAATGTAACTATCCCATGCTTCTACCATTCATTAGCAGCCTTTAAACCCTATGGGCCGAATGGACGCCCACAGACCTGACTTAAATAACAGAAAGACTTTAGACCCGACTAAGTAAAACCCTTTAAAAATCCACTGTTATAACTCTCTTCCTATATAACGTTCTATGTCGTAAATCTCGGCGTCAATGACCCAGGGAATTGCGACATCAAACTTATAATCATTCAACGAATTTGTGACAGATTCTAAAACGATAAGTAAATGTCACACAATCCCTTTCTATGGTTTAGAACTTCCGCGTCTGTTGTGTGACACGGGAGTGATAAGGTTTAGGCTATTATCAATGAAAATGATTATTCTTTTCATATTTAAAGATTATATTGGCCCAGTGCTTTTTTTTTTTTTTTTTTTTTTTTGCATCTCAGAGCTAAGCTAAGGTACATCCTTGGTGATAAACAGTGACTCTCATATAATCATATATATTTATTTATTATATGTATACAGTACATGACGATGATGAGTACATATACATGAAAAGAGAGAGAGAGAGAGAGAGAGAGAGAGAGAGAGAGAGAGAGAGAGAGAGAGAGAGACCCTACTGTATATGTATCGTTTTTAAGATACATATCATCTCCTACGCCTATTGACTCAAAGGCCTCGGTTAGATTTCGACAGTCGTCTCTATCTTGAGCTTTTAATTCAATACTTCTCCATTCATCGTCTCCTACTTCACGCTTCATAGTCCTCAGCCATGTAGGTCTTGGTCTTCCAACTATTCTAGTGCCTTGTGGAGCCCAGCTGAATGTTTCATGAAGAAATCTCTTTGGGGAGTGCGAAGAGCATGCCCAAACCATCTCCATCTACCCCTGATCATGATCTCATCCACATATGGCACTCGAGTAATCTCTCTTATAGTTTAACTTCTAATTCTGTCCTGCCATTTAACTCCCAATATCCTTCAGAAGACACATATACGCTTAGTAAATATCCACTCAGAAAACACTGACTGACCACCAATTCGAAGTGGTCTTTAAAAGAAAATAGACTCGCACCCCAGTACCATCTTTAACCAGAGCGAAGTGAAAGACGATATCGCAATTAATAACCAGCTATCAAATGGAGAGAAACCAAAAAGAAAACGCCCCCTGGCACCCTAAACCCGCAGTTAAATACTGGCGGTAAAGAACATGGCGCGATGCGCATCAGCATTTGTCATGTCAGCATTTTTGAATGGTTCACGAATTCCTCATACTTTCATTCTTCGTTGGCTCACGCTAGAGTGGATGCATTGTGCAACACATAATCGACTCTTCTTCTTTCTCTTCCCGTTTGGACGGATTCCATATTTGTTGTGATTACAGGGTTTAAACTTGAGCATGTGCTTAGATTTTATTGCTTTTCACCTTAGATGCTGTTGCTTTACACCTTAGATGCTGTTGCTTTTCACCTTAGATGCTGTTGCTTTTTACCTTAGATGTTGTTGCTTTTCACCTTGGATGCTGTTGCTTTTTGCCTTAGATTACCTTAAAACTTTTCCAATTTCCTTAAATTGGAAGCTAGTAAAATGGAATTACAAATATCATTACCTTTAAACCATGCAAATTCCCTCAAACTAAGGTAATTACCTTAAAAGTTTAAACCCTGGTTGTGAACTCCATATTTATGGCTGTTGTCACATCCTCGTCTTGTTTACTTTTATAAGTGTGTTCCGTGTCTCAACGGACAACAACAACACATCTGTAACGATACATCAACCAACTCTCTTGATTTCCTTATCAATTCTCTCTCTCTCTCTCTCTCTCTCTCTCTCTCTCTCTCTCTCTCTCTCTCTCTCTCTATATATATATATATATATATATATATATATATATATATATATATATATGTATATATATATACATATATATATATATATAATATATATACGTATATATAGACACACACAATATATATATACATATATATATATATATATATATATATATATATATATATATATATATATATAAGCAGTACGAACGTAAATCAATATCATCTACTCGCGTCACTTTTTTAAAGGAAATCATATTTTTCAAGGATTCGATATCAACTTTTGTTTATTTTCTTACCTGTATTTATTCGTTTGCTCGAAGCTAGAACGAGCAAGCTGGAATGAGGTTGAGAATGTTTGAATTAAACCCCATTTCAAACCACGAGGTAAACTGCAACCTCGAATCATAAAAACGAATGACATCTCCAAGGTGATACACAATTCTTGCCGGAAATTTCATGAAACAATGATGTATAAAATACCTATCTA
>NC_090736.1:11510160-11525160 GCF_036898095.1 Palaemon carinicauda | reverse complement strand
ATAATAAAATAGATCATATAATTAGCCCCTTTATTTTCTGTAGAGCTAGTAAACAAAAAGGAGAGCACCATTATTTCAGAAGTAGAAAACAGCTGTCAATAGGCGAACGAGAGAATTTCTGGCACGCTTCGTCGTGAGCAGCTCTTTTTACAGACACGCGCCTTTACCACGCGCGCGTCAACGCCCAGTGTTTAAGAAGCGATCAGACGACGAATAGACTGTACTTTCCAGGTCTTATTGTCTTGGAACGTTAGGGTGATTTTAGTAATCAAACCTGAAGGTGGGATACGGATGTCATGCATCTTTCGACCTTAGAGATAGAGATATATGACAATCACGATGCTTATGTTGTGGGGGAGGAGCGGGAGGAAATTTTCTATATCAAACGGCACTTCACATCAAAAGAGCCTAAAGAGTTTGAGTAATCTCTCTCTCTCTCTCTCTCTCTCTCTCTCTCTCTCTCTCTCTCTCTCTCTCTCTCTCTCTCTCAACCATACTTCTACATTGGATCTATCTCTCCTTCACCCTTCCATAGTTTTAAAGTGATTATGTATTTTCTAACTGTATATATTATGTAGAAATTGATAGGAATATCCAGTACATAACCTCTCACTTTGAGATTGACTAAAAGTATATAATTCGGTGAAAAGTGAAAATCTGTAACTACTGAAATTAATCCACGTATATTGTTCCAATAAAAGATCAAAAATATCTACTATATTCCTTGTAATTTAACGTAGGCAGATCTCAGCGTCATATTTCTGAACAGGAATAAGATTGTCAGCCGACAGATTTGTCTTTGATTAAGGCAAAAGATAAAAATGAGTGAAGTTGAGGGTTGTTGTAGTTGCAGATTGCCTGACCCTAGGAAGTTAAGAAAGTTGACTAGCTAAGTGAGAAGAGATTATAGGGAGCGGATGAATAGTAAACAGACGATGCACAGACCATAGACTATAGCGCCGTACAAGAGACTGTAGCACTGTGGATTTCTATAGTACTAAACGCTATACTCGAGGGTTTGCAATACGGTCTGCCTTCGCAAGAGCCCGTGTTCCATTCACGTGTTTGGCGATTTTGACTGGGGACTTACTGCCTTGGAAGCGATGGGTAGATAATAGCATGTAAATAGCAGTATCATCACAATTTCTCAACATGCGTGAGGCTAATACTTTCTACAAACATTCCTCACAACTATATATATATATATATATATATATATATATATATATATATATATATATATATATATATATATATATATATAACTTTTTCAAAGTAAATAGACGTTTGGTTGACTGACATACAATGTGTCATCCAAAGTTAGTGCTGGATTACACCAGGGGTCAGCATTAAGCCCATTTTTATTTGTGGTGTCCATGGGTATGTTAAGTGAAGAGATCAGAAATCAAGAGTTACGGGAGTTGCTGTATGCAGATGATTGGGTGATTACGAAGAAAATGAGGAAGACTTACAGAGATGGGTTGTGTTGTAAAGCGGCAAGACTTTGCAGAGTGGCGGCTTGAAGGTAAATGTGGAAAAGACTGAAGTTATGGTGAGCAGTAAGGAAGCTAGGGACATGATAGCCATACATGAATGTAGAGGCTCAGTTATAAAACAGGTGGAACAATATAGGTACTTGGGATCTACTAAAAGTCAGGTCAGGTCAGGCTGAAGTTAAAAGCAGCCGGGGGAAGAGGAGGGAGATTGCAGGAGTGGTATGTGATAAGAAAATGCCAATGAAGCTAAAAGTCAAGACCTATAGCACAGTAATAAGACCAATGTTAATGTAGGTATCGGAAATGTGGGCTCTAGACCAAAAGAGGAAGCAAAAGCTTCAGAGAGAAGAGATGAGATGCTGAGGTGGATTATGGGAATATCACTGCTTGAAAGATTAGAAAATTATGAAATGAGAAGAATGGCAGGCGTAGTAAAGATTACAGAGGTGACAAGAGTGTCACGACTGAGATGGTGTGGGCACGTGTTGAGGATGGATGGTGAGGAGCGAGTGGGGAGGGCTTGGGAGGAACCTGTTAGGTTATTTGCCCTCCTCCCCAAAAAAAAGAAACATACTTTATATATAACTGTCATTTAGCAAAAATGTTAGAATTATGTCCCAACTTGACTCTAAGGGGTACATGATAAATTTTGAAAAAGCGCAAATGAACTGCGTACGTAATCATTTTCACATGTATATATTTCAACATGCCTTTTCCACTTAGAGCAGAGCATTTACCGCGAGGTTATTGATTTGGAATTTAAAGAAAGATATCACAGATGTTGGATACAGTGAAAAATTGTTTTTCTGGCTCTACGCTTGTTCCGATGGATGATGTGGTCATCTTGACAAGCTTGTAGACGACGAGGTACTTCCCTCAAGAACTGGTTTCATATTTCTATATTGTGTACCAAAGGGGCAGAGGTAATCAACGAAGGCGAATAGCACCTCTTCCTATTCATATATAGTATCTACGTGAGAGAACTTTGCAAGATCAACCACGCGCCAATAACAATTTAGAAGGGTTGGTACCACTGTGTGCTACAAATTGAGTGTTGTTTTAGGTATTCATCCTCATCATCATTATCTCCTACGTCTATTGACGTAAAGGGCCTCAGTTAAATTTCGCCAGTCGTTTCCATTTTGAGCTTTTTATTAAATACTTCTCCATTCGTGATCTTCTACCTCGCGCTTCATAGTCCTCAGCCATGTAGCCCTGGGTCTTCCAACTCTTCTAGTGTCTTGTGGAGCCCAGCTGAACGTTTGGTGAACTAATCTCTCTTGGGGAAGAACATACCCAAAACATCATTCTAATATTTAGAAATTTTAGAAGTTAATTAAAAATAAAAACTGTCTGAAAGTGGTCATGACATTCCAGATAACCAAAATTAGACCTACAATGTTTTGAAAAATGTTTTGCGGTATGATTCACAGAACAAATTCTTGCGAGCAGTTGTAATGATATTACATTATTAAAACTAACATTTCCTCCTGTTTTGTAATATATTTTAATAAAAATTGTTTGTGTACAAAATATGACTTTTGATTGTCAAAATTGAATGTGATATCCGGTGTTCCACAGGGTAGTGTTCTTGGCCCATTACTTTCCATACTATATACAAATGACATGTGGTTTGGCCTAGAAAACAAGCTTGTTGCATATGCAGATGATGCTACTCTCTTTGCATCAATTCCATCCCCTGAATGTAGATCTGGGGTTGGTATATCCCTTAATAGAGATTTAGCTAAAATTAGTGCATGGTGCAAATTATGGGGTATGAAGTTGAATCCTAACAAAATTCAAAGTATGATTGTAAGTAGATCAAGGACGGTGGCTCCTCAACATCCGGTTCTCAGTATTGATAATGTTTCTTTAAATTTGTATGACTTTTAAAATTTTAGGTGTGATTCTCGACAGCAAATTTACTTTTGAGAAACACAATAGGTCTGTGTCTTCTTCAATTACACAAAAATTGGCTTATTGAGAAAGTCCTTTAAGATTTTCGGTGATCAATCTATTCTGAAGAAGTGTTTTAATTCTTTCATTCTACCTTGTTTTGAGTATTGTTCTCCTGTCTGGTGTTCAGCTGCTGATTCTCATCTTAATTTGTTGGACAGAAACTTACGGTCTATTAAATTTCTTATTCCTGATCTAGATATTAATCTTTGGCACCGTCGTTCAATTAGTTCATTATGCATGTTGCATAAGATTTTTCATAACTCTGACCATCCTTTACATTCAGATCTTCCTGGACAATTCCATCCTGTTCGTAATACTAGGCATGCAGTTAATTCTAATAGCTAGGCCTTTTCTATCATGAGGCTCAATACTACACAGTATTCTAGAAGTTTTATTCCAGCTGTTACCAAGTTGTGGAATGATCTTCCTAATCGGGTAGTTGAATCAGTAGAACTTCAAAAGTTCAAAGTTGGAGCAAATGTTTTTATGTTGACCAGGCTGACATGAGTCTTTTTATAGTTTATATATGACATATGTTTCTGACGTTGTTAATAGTTTATATAGGACATATCTGTTTTGACGTTGTTACTGTTTTTAGAATGATTTATTGTTAATTTATTCTCATCATCTATTTCTTTCCTTATTTCCTTTCCTCACTGGGATATTTTTCCCTGTTGGAGCCCTTGGGCTTATAGCATCTTGCTTTTCCAACTAGGGTTGTAGCTTGGCTAGTAATAATAATAATAATAATAATAATAATAATAATAATAATAAAAGAAGACTTTTATATATTTCTTTTTTATCCTAATGGAGTTATTGAAATTATTATTAATAAATAATTTCCTATTTTGGTAAATAAGGCAATAGACCATTTGCTTACTTAACAAAGTTTTAAGGGATAAGCCCTGAAATTTTACCAGGAGCTCATTAATCCCTTGGACACACTATGTAGTATAATAATAATAATAATAATAATAATAATAAAGATAAGCATAGGGAAGTGGGGAATATGGGGAAAGGAAGAGTACCCCTGGATACAATCCAGTTTATAGCCTGAAGGCAGGAACTCGGGATGGGAAAGAATTAGGAAAAAGCGAGAAAGAGAAGTACAGGAGAAGAATAAAAGAGAGGGGCAGACCCTCTTGCGATGCTAGGGCTTTTTATCCAATTTGTAAGTTATTACCTGGACACACTATTGTATGTCATTTCTCTTCCTCTTGTTTTTTGAAGTTTTAATAGTTTATATATTAAAAATTTATGTCAATGCTGTTAGTTTTTTAAATATTTTATCTTAATTGTTAATTACGTCTCTTTTAGTTTATTTATTTCCTTATTTCCTCTCCTCACTGGCTATTTTCCTTGTTGGAGCCCTTGGGCTTGTAGCTGCTTGCTTTTCCAACTAGGATTGTAGCTTAGCAAGTAATAATAATAATAATAATAATAATAATAATAATAATAATAATGACGAGTTTCATGATGATCGGCACTTGGGAATCAAACTACCGGGAATAAACAATGCCGGGAATCAACTTACCGGGAATCAGATAACCGGAATAAAAAGCCAGGAATCAAAATACCTAGAACCTTCCGAAGAATATTCCTTTATCCTTAATACATGAGTCTTTTTATAGTTTATTTATGACATATTTGTTTTTGATGTTGTTAATAGTTTATATATGACATGTCTGTTTTGACGTTGTTACTTATTTTAGAATGATTTATTGTTAATTTGTTCTCTTCATTTATTTATTTCCTTATTTCCTTTCCTCACTGGGCTATTTTACCCTGTTGGAGCCCCTGGGCTTATAGCATCTTGCTTTTACAACTAGGGTTGTAGCTTGGATAGTAATAATAATAATGATAATAATACAATTCAGAATGAACATTTTTCGACCAGGAAACTAGGCCTAATCGTATCTTCTTGGTCTACTGGATCTGTGACGGTCAAACAACTGCTATAGGCCTTTCCTTTAGTGTACCCCCCAATAAAAGCTAAGTTGTCACGCACTGGTATCGTAAAACGTGGCCACACTGGACAATTGGTTAAGGCCTACATGAGTAACGGGTGTACTCTGGGTTACAGCAAGGTCTATGGACTTTGGGTTACAGTAGACGTTATCAAAATATTGAAGTTTATTTAGAGAAAAGAGAACTTGGCAGTAAAAACTAGTCGTCAATTAGTTGATACAGAAAAAAAATGTTCACGAAAAAAAAGGTTTGGCTAGTAAAGAAGAAATTAACAACCTTAACGAAAAGTTAAATATATATCACATCAGTTATTGTGGTACCTTGACATTTTTGATTCTGAAAATTTCACCTTTGAAAGTGGATTACGATTGAAATTCCGAATATTTATTAAAGTCATTCTATTCTACAAGTTTGAACATAAAAGGACACTACCAAAAAGTCAATGATACTTGTAAGTCATAATCGTGTCCAAATAAAGTTGGCAACTGCCAAGACACTCAAAATAAAAAAAAAAATAAAAAAAAAAACTAGAAGAGCACCCAGTAGAGCGCAGACCTCCGCCACGGCAGCTTATTGATCAACCTTTTGCTCGATCTTGACCTTGACCTTTGACCTTAACATGTATTGATTGGCGTGGATTTTCTTACACTCAAATATGAACCAAGTTTGCAGTCTCTGTGACAACGATGTCCCTACTTATGCTTGATTACATGAATTGGACATTTTGCTTGACCGTAACCTTGACCTTTGACCGTGAGCCTCCAAAATTTATTCATTTCCTATTTTAACATAACATTTAATTCCTGCAAGTTTCATTACTCTACGATTAAAATTGTGGCCAGGAAGCTGTTCACAAATATACACACACGCAAAAAGGGTAAAACATAACCTCCTTCCAACTTCGTTGGCAAAGGTTAAAAACGTAATTCGCTTATTCGTAGATAAGGAAATCGGTCAAGCCATCTAACTTTACTAAAATACTAGGGGTATTTCAAGATTAGCTCGCGAAGGAGAAATGTATAAAAAAAACAGATATTCGGATATTCACATACCAACAATTCTGATTCAGGCAAACCTCGTGTGATCAGTTAAACCCCAGAGGGATAAGCCCTATTTTCTACTGTATACAATTTAATCTAATCCTCGTTTATTTCCAATTCTAGGTGATTAGATTAAACTTAGAACCTTAAAGTCTACAGATTTTTTCATTAAAAAAAAAAAAGTCTTTCATTTAGCCTGTGTAACGGCCCTATACTATCTGAACTGGATCTATGTAAAAGCTCAAGGAAGAGACCCTTTGCGTCAATAAGCTTAGGAGGAGATGTGATGATGATGATGATGACTGTATATTAGTCTACAATATCTGGTTTCTGTAACCTTTATAGTTCATAGCTATAAAATAACTGAATTTCCAATTACATAGATATGTAGGTCACTTAGCCTAATGCTATATATATATATATATATATATATATATATATATATATATATATATATATATATATATATATATATATGTGTGTGTGTGTGTGTATATATATATATGTATATATATCACACATATATATAGATTTCATATATACATATATATATATATATAATATATATATATACACACACACATATATATATATATATATATATATATATATATACATATATATAGCTTCACTTAGTTAGACTTGATATTTAATGAAACATGTTATGGCTAAGCTTGTCGACAGCGTGAACGGAACTGAAACATGTAAAGGAAATGTCATCGAATAGGGTAGCTTAGATTCTGAAGAAATGACAGATCTGCCTCTTGGAAAAGTGAGGGTTATGACATCGAGAGAATATCGTTGAGTATTGGTTACTCAAACATTAAACGAACTGATGTATTGTATTACAGATTTTTTTTTTAACTGGACTCCACAAGGCACTAGAAGAGTTGGAAGACCCAGGCTTACATGGCTAAGGACTATATGAAGTATACAGTATATGATGAATGGAGGAGTATTGATTTAAAAGCTCAAGATAGAGACGACTGGTGAAATCTAACGGAGGCCCTTTGCGTCAATAAGCGTAGGAAGAGATGATGGTGATTATAGAATTTGGGCTGTAATAGCTGGCGATGGGGTATGGAAGGCCATTCAACGCAAAGTTGCAAGTAAGGGAACACCCAGCAGTTGCACCATGAAGCATTAATTGGAAAAAGTAATATTGCAAGATGGGGGAAAGGAAAGAGGAACTGGGGTACTGTAAAAATCTGAAAAGGAGGTGTTGTTAGGGGCCAAGGGGACGCTGCAAAAACCCTTAATAAAGCCTACAGTGTAATACGTGGGGTGCACTGATGGCACTAACCCATATTATTATTATTATTATTATTATTATTATTATTATTATTTGCTAAGCTACAACACTAGTTGGAAAAGCAGGATGCTGTAAGCCCGAGGGCTCCACCAGGGAAAATAGCCCAGTGATGAAAGGAAATAAGGAAACTACCAGAGAAGTAATTAACGATTGAAATAAAATATTTTAAAAACAGTAACAACATTAAAATAAATCTTCCATATATAAACTATACAAACTTGCAAAAAAAAAAAAAAAAAAAAAAAAAAAAAAGAAGAAGAGGAAAAGATATGATAAAATAGTGTGCCCGAGTGTACCCTCAAGCAAGAGAACTCTACTCCAAGACAGTGAAAGACTATGGTACAAGGGTTATTATTATTATTATCATTATTATTATTAATTGCTAAGCTACAACCCTAGCTGGAAAAGCAGGATGCTATAAGCTTAAGGGCACCAACAAGGAAAATAGCCCTGTGAGGATAGGAAACAAGGAAAAATAAAATATTTAAGAACAGTAACATTAAAATAGATATTTCCTATACAAACTATAAAAACTTTAACAAAACAAGAGGAAGAGAAATACGATAGAATAGTGTGCCCGAGTGTATCCTCAAGCAAGAGAACTCTAACCCAAGACAGTGGAAGACCATGGTACAAAGCTTATGATAATACCCAAGACTAGAGAACAATGGTTTGATTTTGGAGTATCCTTCTAGAAGAGCTGCTTACCATAACTAAAGAGTCTCTTCTACCCTCACCAAGAGGAAATTAGCCACTGAACAATTACAGTGCAGTAGTTAACCCCTTGAGTGAAGAAGAATGGCACTATTCAAAACGTCTTAACTTTACTTCTTCCAGATTAAGATCAAAATACAACATTATTCAAAGATCCTTAATTTCGATAGGCATTAAAAATCCTCCAACGTTATTCGGTCTCCAAATTCTGATTTCAATTAGGGAGCAATGTCTTTGTCTGTAAGCAAACAACGACAAACGTTACAAATGCATTACAATCAATCCCATTCTCTCATCGAAATAGGTTTTCACGTTTCATTTTCCGCCTCCTAATGCACAAAAAAGAAAAAAAAACTTTGTAAAACATCAATGGCGACTACGCCCCTATACTTAATTGCCCGATAAAGAGAGAGAGAGAGAGAGAGAGAGAGAGAGAGAGAGAGAGAGAGAGAGAGAGAGAGAGAGAGAGAGAGAGAGAGAGAGAGAGTAATTGCTCGACCGATTTCAATGGGCTGCACATGTGTGAAAGGACGACACACTACATTGCGTGGTGGTGTTCTAATGTGAACGCTCTCTCTCTCTCTCTCTCTCTCTCTCTCTCTCTCTCTCTCTCTCTCTCTCGTTAATGTGTTTCAGTAATTCACTCAGCTGGCAATCTGAGTAGCCAGTGTTCGACTCTGGAGCAGATAAGGAGAGATGAGCGAATGAGCCCGTTCCCTACATATTTCAGTATGCATCTGATCACTTAAACAGTAGTTAGTCGACCAATGTGGGTCGCAGCCAGCAGTAGAGAGCAAGAAGAATGTGATGTTTATATTCATAGATACTGTACATAAGCTATATACATTTTTTTCTAATGTTAAAGGAAATGAAAAAACTGAGTAACCTGAATTAGAATATCTAAATTCATACCCTCTTTGGCTTCCTGGTTGAAACTATCAATCTCAAAGTGACGTAACATGAAAAACAGATGGACAAAATTTCGATATTATTATTATTATTATTATTATTATTATCATTATTATTATTATTTATTCATCTATCAATTGTTTGAAAAAATCCTGGTGTCTCTCCAAGTTAGTAAATGCAAATTATGTTTATAAAATCTACTTAATCTCTTTTAAGACTCTATGATTATCATTGCTTCTATCATCAGCATATTAGTGTTCATAACATGAGTACATATAATAAAGAATGAATCGAAATCGTTATCAGGTTTTTACAGAATAAAGCGCTATTTTTGCAGAGCGGAAAATCTCCATAAGATAATTATGTATATATATATATATATACATATATATATATATATATATATATATATATATATATATATATATGTATATATATATTATATATGTATATCATATATATATATATATATATATATATATATATATATATATATATATATATATATATCATATATGTATATCATATATATATATATATATTATATATATATATATATATATATATATATATATATATAAAACTAAATGAGCTTATACTGTATTGTAGGCATCTTAAAACAAAGGTAAATTCGGTACTGATATTTTCTAGAACTGTTCACGTTTCTTACATGACACCATTATTATTATTATTATTATTATTAGCTAAGCTACAACTCTAGTTGGAAAATCAGGGTGCTATAAGCCCAGGGGCCCCAACAGGGAAAATAGCCCAGCGAGGAGAGGAAACAAGGAAAAATAAAATATTTCAGGAACAGTAACATTAAAATAAACGTTTCCTATATAAGCTATAAAAACTTTAATAAAACAAGAGGAAGAGAAATAAGATAGAACAGTGACATTTTCTAGAACTGTTCACATTTCTTACATGACACAAGTTCCTGACAATGATAATTGGACACTCGATTATTGCTCAAAAATAATATTTGCCTTAAATGTTTTATCAAAAAATAATGGAAGTAAATTTAGAATAAATTGCTATCTCATGCCTAGTTGGCAGTCCATCGTAGCCAATTACGTCATTTTCATATCTGTTTAACGGAACTAGGTATGCAGTATACGTGTATACATAAAATACGATAATACACAGTGAATCCATTTATAGATTCACGAACGAATTCCAAATAATTAAGACATTATCCTGTTATATGGATAGAGATGCATCTAACAACTAAAAACACAAAATAAAAACTTAACCCTTAATTTCGTAATTAGGTGAAAACACTAATAATGGGTAATTACTCTCTCGAATGACACAGTAACCAAGGAACCGTACACGGTACTTACTCACATCCTTTTAAGATGAAAGCTAAGTAGGTTAAACTACTTAATTGTTGGTAAATATCCTTAGTTTTCCCTTACGTGAGAATTCTTTTAATAATTACTCTTGAGACGAAATATCCGTGTAACGGTATAATTTGTCTTATAACAAGGAGACATTTAGTATAATTAGTCTTGTTACATGCATGAATTATGCTATTTCAATAACATGTTATTAAATCGTTTTCACAGGTATGCTCTGGTTTGAAGGGAAAGTAAAAAAAGAAGGAATATAAAGACCCATTTTTAATTGATGTTACCGGATCAAATGATATCACCCATGACGGTTGACTTACGGGATATAGGTAAGTTTCCCTTCGAAGAAAACGGGGACGAGTTCCTGTTTAGGTTATGATGCTAATAAAGACATTCTTGAACATGTGATTAAAGAGAGTTGTATGCAATAATACAAAACTTATAATACTCATATACCGTTGCAGTTTCTCTCTCTCTCTCCTCTCTCTCTCTCTCTCTCTCTCTCTCTCTCTCTCTCTCTCTCTCTCTCGTCCTTTCTTATGCTTTCACTTTTATGTTAGCACATTTTGCTACGAATTCATATAACTACGCAAATAATTTGAGAGGGACGGTATATTCTAAATTAGGATAGAGAAAAACATAGACAGTAAAATACTCCCAAGAAATTGATATACTATTTGGGTATTTGGGGCGACAAAAATATTCTTGAAATATTCAACTAAAATACATTTTATCGTGGAATTCTCTCGATGAATAATTTTACCCCAACATAACCACACACACCACACACACACACACATATATATATATATATATATATATATATACACACATATATATACACACACACACACACACACACACACACACACACATATATATATATATATATATATATATATATATATATATATATATATATATATATCTCGGATTTTATCGGAAAAAATACACTGTTTTGTCTGTAAACACGTGCAAGAAAGATCTATATCTGCAAGTACTGTATGATATAAATAGTGAACAATTTCTTCCAAATTTGATACTGATATCATTGGCACTACTACTACTACTACTACTACTACCACTAATAATAATAATAATAATAATAATAATAATAATAATAATAATAATAATAATAATAATGATAATAATAATAATAAAAATAATAATAATAATAATAATAATAAAAATTTACCAACTATAATTAAAACTTTTTTCATCATTCTTCCTTTTCACGTCTATGGAGGCAAATCGAATCCGAGGTACAACTAGAATAAACCTGGCAGTTGCACAATGAGGTAAAAAGTGGAAGAGGCTGGAAGAAAGGAAGTATGAATGGCGGTAAAGTAGAAATTATTATTATTATTATTACTACATGCTAAGCTACAACCCTAGTTGGAAAAGCAGGATGCTATAAGCCTCAGGGGATCCAACAGGGAAAATAGACCAGAGAGGAAGGGTAACAAGGAAAAATTAAATATCTTAAGAACAGTAACAACATTAAAATAAATATTTCCTAAAGCAACTGTAAAAAGTAAAAAAAAAAAAAAACCACTAGGAAGAGAAATTAGATAGAATAGTATGTCCGAGTGTACCCTCAAGCAAGACAGCGGAAGACCATGGTACAGAGGCTAAGGCACTACCCAAGACCAGAGAACAATAGTCTGATTTTGGAGTGTACTTCTAGAAGAGCTGCTGAACATAGCTAAAGAGTATCTTCTATCCTCACCAAGAGGAAAGTGGCCATTGAGGATACTGCGAGGACTGTTTAGTTTATCAACGGCACTACAGCTATAAGCTATAACCTCCCTATTGCCCTATGGAATATAAAATGTCGTCTATTTCAGTGTTATATCAAGACTTGGAAATATATAAAACAATGAAGAAACTTAAAGAAATTGTGGTTCTATTATCCTAATTCATTTTTAAGTATATTTTTATTCAATTTATCCTTGACAGCATTTCTACAATTTTTATCCAACCAGATAATTTTTGTAAAATTAACCTTGATTTGACTTTAGGTTAATACTCCGGGTCGAAAAGTGGTTTATTTTTCTATTTATTGGTTAAGTTTGACTGAAAATACGTTAATGATTTATAAAACTGTAAAATATTATGATCTAAATACTGAAAATGATTTAACAAATGAAATCCAATTTGGCGCCAAGATTGACCAAACCTCAAAGAAGCCTCCACGTAAACAATAATCTAAGAACGTGCCATAAGATCGGATGTTTTTTAGAGTAGAAATAATCAGATCCAATTCCCTCAGAAGTCGAAGGTGCCAGAGGGCGTCACTGCCTCCGAAGGGTAAGGGTGTGGAACGGCAGGCGGCTTCCTGACACACATTTCGGCAAGAGGTGCTAATAACTGGCTTTGCGCAGACGCACAAACAAATGATTGCTGGGTCAGGTCGTAGCCGAGAACGCAAGACGTAAAAATATCGGTATCATTTTTGGTTGTTTTATATTACTCTCTCTCTCTCTCTCTCTCTCTCTCTCTCTCTCTCTCTCTCTCTCTCTCTCTCTCTCTCTCTCTCTTGTTCATCATCATACACTCCTCTTACGCCTATTGACGCAAAGGGTCTCGGTTAGATTTCGCCAGCCGTCTCTATACTTAGCTTTTAAATCAATACTTCTCCATCTTTTTGTTAATGTTCTTGAAATACTTTATATTGATCATTCATTATTTCTCTTGTAGTTTATCTATTTCTATATTTCATTTCCTTACTGGGCCATTTTTCCCTGTTGGAGCCCTTGTGTTTATAGCATCCTGCTATTCCAACTAATTATTATTATTATTATCATTATTATTTGCTAAGCGACAACCCTAGTTAGAAAAGCAGGATGCTACAAGCCCAGGGGCTCCAATAGGAAAAATAGCCCAATGAGGAAAGGAAACAAGGAAAAATAAAATATATCAGGAACAGTAACAACATTAAATTGAATATTTCCTATAAAAACTTTAACAAAAGAGGAAGAGAAATTAGATAGAATAGTGTGCCTGAGTGTACCCTCAAGCAAGAGATCTCTAACCCAAGATAGTGGAAGGCTATGGTACAGAGGCTATGGCACTACCCAAGACCAGAAAACAATGGTTTGATTTTGGTATGTCCTCTTAGAAGAGCTGCTTGTACTCACACTAATCTTGTATACGCATTTTTATGTGTCTATGTTAATATAACACTAATATCTTTACGTTACTCCCTATCTTTTATCTGCAATATTGCTGTATCTATTTATTACAGAATCAATTCATTTATATAAAAAAAAAAAAACATTTCCAATTATAGTTGGGTTCAAGAACCCTCGGGTTAAGTTCTTGTTTGCTGACATGAGCTTGATCATGTCTTTGTTTTCACTTAGATTTCTTAATATTTTTGTCATTTTGATAAAAAATTGGTACCTTACTTTCTTTCTTGTATTCATCTATTTGCAGTAAATGCAAGTGATGGCGTAGTCAGGGATTTTAGCCTTCTAGAGGAGTTGTAAACGTTGAAGAGGTTATTTGTTTAATTAACTCTACTTTCAATAATAATTTTAATAATCGTCATACATGAAAGTCCAATTGGTGATACATCAACGTCATATAACATTCTTTTCTTAAATAGGGTTTTGTTTTGGTTTCACTCTATTTATGATGACCTAAGCACATAATACAGACTTCATAACTGCTTGGAATCTCAGCTGCATTATCCTAAGTCCCATTCTCTTCAATTAAACCATTTCCAAAACAAATATTTCTTTCCTCTTTCCTATCCCTAGTTTTCGAAGTAATCTTTATTTTACGTCTATTTTCAAGGCTTCTATGATCAAAAGGACACTGGGAAACCATTGGCAAAAAAGACTGGATTTCATATCACATAAGTTAGGTGAGGTTAGGTTAGGTTAGATTAAGTCAGGTTAGGTTAGGTCAGCATATCACTTCACAATCATTTAAAAAAAAAGAAGATCACCATCTGTAACAATGCGACTTCCTCGAAACAAAATATAAAGTAACAAGAGAAAGAAACATTAGAAATCTAAATCAATCTTTCGTGTATATACAATTGCTGCATGTCTCGATTAATAGGTCTGTCTCTTCTTTGCATGAGGCAGCAATTCCTTGATAACCTCACGTCATGCAATTGTGACTGAACCAACGAGACCAGAAGATATAGGCAATAAATGAGGAAATAGATGAGAAGGAGAAAAATACAAAGGGTATGATTCATCTTCATGAGAGAGAGAGAGAGAGAGAGAGAGAGA
>NC_090736.1:11497660-11505160 GCF_036898095.1 Palaemon carinicauda | reverse complement strand
AAATCCGCGTCATGTCGCCCCAATAGATTTGTTGGGCTCTAAATGACGTGACGCGATCAAATGCCTCACACGCCTAACATTGGCGAGGTGTTATGCCTGAGGCGCGCCATTCTTTCCGCTGTTTGATAGGCGATGTTTTACGTAACGTCGACTTTTGAGAGGTGTGAACCGTGTGATGCGATTGTCTTATGATCTGTTAGTGTATTTTCATTGTGTATCCTATAGCGTGTGCGTGATAATCTCTATAATCTGCCTATTATATTTATGTATTTAGATGTACTGGTCATTTAAAATTTACATTTTGTTTTGGATATATATTTTATAAGTGGGAACCTTATAAGTTTTCTTTTGCCTATGCAGTCGACCATTATTATCATCATCATTATCATTATTATTATTATTATTAATTGCTAACCTACAACCCTAGTTAGAAAAGCAGGATGCTATAAGCCCAAAGGCTCCAACAGGAAAAAATAGCCCAGTGAGGAAAGGAAATAAGGAAATAAACTACAAGAGAAGTTTGAGAACATTAACAACATTAAAACAAATCTTTCATATATAAACTTTAAAAAGCTACTGATATAATACAAACAGAAGCCAGCATTCAAACAAAGCATATTGGAAAGATCAGTCGCCCATTTTCTATTTCCCTTTCGTCGAAATTCTCTTTCTATTTCTTTCGAAATGAAAGTGACTAATTTTTAGGAAGTTCGGCTCCGTCCTTGTGGGAGTAAACACAAAAAGACTCAGTGTTCCAGTAATGTTCCAGTTCGGGAGTGAGGTAATCCCATTCATTAACAATCGCCTGATAACGGATACGGCTTAGTAAGAATTTATTAGCAACGTAATTTTATCCTTTGATAAACTCCGTTCGTTTCCTCCCAAATTGCGAAACACCATTGTTTCTCTTATTAAAAAATCTAGTTCATTTCACAATGCAATTTAGTTTTGTATACCAAGTATGTGTTTTAAAAGCCTGTGGCATTCTTCATGCACGACTGCTATGGAGTTTTGGAATGTCGTTTCTTACTGGTGTGAAATTTCTCTCTCTCTCTTTTTTTTAACATTAGTGATTTTCAAAAGAATGAGAGAGCAGGTATCATAATTAATGAAAAGGAAAAAATGAAATAGCGAGTTTGACGTTTCTTGAACATAATTGTTTCATAGAAGTCTGACCTTAAAATGCAACGTAGGAACATTACGAAAATTAATGAGTAATCGATTTTAATGATAATTAGGTCTTTGCTTTTTGTCTAAGTAAACCTTCAACGGATTTCAATAGAAACATTTCATTTCAACATAGCATAGACATACACACATGCGTACACATACATATCATTCACTGTTTAAAACAACCTAATTTTAATCGGAAATTCTCCGTAAAAAAAATACTGTTCTCAGCCGTATTTCAGGAAAATACAGGAGGCCGTAATTTTACCATACTTTGTTATTATATTTTACGGGTTGATGGCCGTAATATAACTCCTTTCCGTCAATATATAAGTTTTTAAATCGGTAAAAATCCTGGAATAAATGTAGCCAGGCATTTACCGTTTTTTATGCAAATTTTTAACAGCGTTATTATTACTAGCTAACCTACAACCTTGTTAGAACAGCAGGATGGCTCTCGCAGGGAAAATAGCCCAGTGAGGAAAGGAAATAAACTATATATGAGAAGTAATGAATAAAGAAATAAAATATCCTAAGATCAGTAACCACATGCATAACGAACTAACTGATCGACGGTACCAGAGATCAATATCGAGATGGGGAAAGGAATTTAATAGACAGTAAACTTCTATCCAACAAATTAAGATGAGTGTCCGCAACTGAAGACCAGATAGGAGAACAATATATAAAAACAATGTAGAAAGAAAACATTGAAAAAAATTTTTCAGGATAGACTCTTAACAGATTTTCTCAATAAGCCATTTTTGTGCAATTGAAGAGGATACAGATCAAAAGTGCTTCTCAAAAGTAAATTTGCAATGAAGAATCACACTTAGAATTTTAAATGAATGATACATGGTTAAAGATATGACACTGCAAAGATCTGGATGTTGAGCCACTGTCCTCCTCGACGTACTTATTATCTATACTTTGAGTTTTGTTTAGGGTTAAATTCATATCCCGTAATTTCCACCAAACACCAATTCTAGCTAGATCTCTATTAAGGCATCCAGTAGCCATAAATCTACATTCAGGAGTGGCAATTTATGCAAAAAGAGTAGCGTTATCTGCATATGAAATGAGCTTAGTTTCTAGCACAAACTGTACTATGAATAAATAGTATGACAAATAATGGGCAGAGAACATCATTCTTTACAATGCTGTTCTACTCATTTGTCGTCTTGTATATAATTGAGCTTATGTTTGCTAATTTATCTTTAATATTAATTTCTTATTCAATTGGCACAATTATCATATTTTCCCCCAAATGACCAGCTGATTCCATACATGCTTGCTTGGCTCACATACTACTTACCTACTAGTAGTTTGTATATTTTACCAATAATGATAATCTCCCCTATATAATGAACAGCAAGTGTGTGGATATATATATATATATATATATATATATATATATATATATATGTATATACATACATATATATACAATATATATATATATACATACATTCATACATACATATATATATATACATATATATATATATATATATATATATATATATATATATATATATATATATATATATATATATATATCTTTCTTTCCAGTCATACTGAGCGAATTGCCAAACGTGTGACTACTCGGCATTTCTCCGTCCGTAGGAGTGAGAGGGGTTACCCCAAGAGGTACACTCAGAGACGACAATCTCCCACAAATTACCGAAACTGCCGTGTTGTAGTTAGGAAATGGGAAGTTGGTGAGAGGGGTTGAAGCTTTGTGCGTGTGCGTATCTATCTATCTATTTAGCAGTAATTTTTGACAGGTCGCGTACACTAGCAACAAAAATATTTGAAGCCAACAGCGCCAACACAAGAGGAACAACACCTATAGTGACAAGAGCCGTCCTTGTTTACGTGTGACGGAAAGGCCCTGTGTTAATTACCAAGTACGCCTCGCCTAGTGCGTCATGCCCTAATAGAAATGTAAGTTATACCGTCACAGATGTAGTCCAGTTATCCTACGGACCTACGCTAATAAGGTTACATTGTATAGCACATTCTAAGGATCATCTTTTCCCCCATTATTTTCTTAAACATCAATTATATACTAGATTCGTTGATAGGCCTAACATATTGAATCTTTACCGAAGCCTACTGAAAGTTCCCAGTTATCTTTAGAAAGTTTAAAGGTTACTCGTGAGTGGCGGAGGCAAGGGACAAGACAATAATTGTCCTAGATTAATGTTCAAGCCCTAATCGGCTTAACTAGGGACCAGGGAGGACAGCTGGCAAATCCGTTATAGCGGACCAGGGTTTAAACTTGAGCATGTGGGCATTACCTTAAATGCTGCTGCTTTTTAACTTAGATTACCATGAAAATTTTCAAATTTCTTTAGGTTTGAAGCTAGTAAAACCGAAATTACCTTAAAAATATCACTACCTTTAAAAAATTACATTGAAACCATGCAAATTTCCTCAAACTAAGATAATTACCTTAAAAGTTTAAACTCTGCGCTGACCAAGGGGTTCCATGGACGCCTAACGCAAGGACCGTGAGGTAAGAGACAATTCTGGAAATCTGGACCCATTTAGTTCTCGAAACTCCCGGGTTTGAGCAGGGCTTGCTCTCCCGACCCACAACTTAGGAGTCAGTGATATTTACAAGCATACTTCCATAACCTTTTAAACATATTGGTGTAGTCAGTAAATATATCTAAGAGATGTTTGATAATAAATTCGTTATTGTGTACTTAACTTGAATGTCTTGATTGATGGTAATGCCAGTATATACCTACGGCAGCAAAATTCAGTTAATATTACACAGCAAGCAATTAATAAATGCCGAATAAAAACAAATATATATATATATATATATATATATATATATATATATATATATATATATATATATATATATATATATATATATATATATAAAACAGCTTTTGTTCGCTTTCTCTAATCTCAATCAAAAACTTCAGACTTTTTTCTTTAAATCGCACAAGAATAGCTCAGTCAAGGAGGGACAGTGACATTGCCCTAGAGACTGACCATATACCCATATTATCATTATTATTATTATTAGTATTATAATTACTAGCTAAGCTACAACCCTAGTTGGAAAAGCAATATGCTATAAGCCCTAGGGCCCCAACAGGAAAAGTAGCCCAATGAAGAAAGGAAATGAATAAACGATATAAGAAGTAATGAAAAATTAAAATTAAATATTCTAAATACATTAACAACATTTGATGTGTAAGCTATAAAAGGACTTATGTCAGCCTGTTCAACATAAAAACATTTGCTGGGAGTTTGAACTTTTGAACTTGGCCCCACTCCATCAAATTAGGACTAAGGAGGACCAGGCAATGGCTACTGATGACTTATCAGGAGGTAGACTTATAAAATCCCCCCCCCCATCCCTAACTCACAAGGACAGTAAGATTGCAGACACTGCAAGAAATTATCGAGCTTGAGCGGGACTACAACTCCCGTCCAGCAGATTCCTAAGCAGAGATGTTTCCAATAGGCTATCACAACTACAACTTCGTACTGATTTCATTCAGAAACTTTAACAATACTATGATGCTTTGAATCTATAAAAAATTGAAATTTAGAATCTCTGCTATTTCTTAATTGCTGGATGTGTTAATGCAGTTCAATCTAGCATTAGGCCTATGAAAATTAGGTTAATGTTTACTTATGAATTTATATTTGATTGATTTTAACACATTCGGCAAGTTTATTACATTTAAAATTAGAAATATTAAAAAAATCGAATATATTAAAAAAAATAGATTCGTTTTATATACTTATCAATATCATTTCAGAAAAAAAATATTTTGTATTTATCTTATAGTCGCAAATTAATTCGTATCATATTAGACATTTTTAACATATATGCCCAATATAGTATTAATATCATGTCTTGTAACTATTTATACCGACACACACACACACACACACACACACACACACACACACACACACACACGTCGACAATGAGTAACTTCGAAAAAAATATACAAATAAAAGAAATAATAATCTTCAGCCAAATATCCGATTTCTGATGAATTAATTTCCAAACGGGAATAATTTATCCCCTTTTTTTAGATGTAGACATATTGATGTTATTAAAAGCCTATAACATATAATCTTATCTATGTGTGGATTATCCACTAAAGAAGTTCAAGTAATAAAGAACTATTTCGAATGGGAAAAAAAAAGTTAATTAACCCCTTTCTTTGACAGTTTACATAAATGCCTTTGATAAAGAGGAAACGTGAATATTGCAGGTGTGTATAAATCTTGAATAACAATAATAATAATAATAATAATAATAATAATAATAATAATAATAATAATAATAATAATAATAATAATAATAATAATAATAATAATAATATCGCCATAGGGCGAGTCCCATCGCACATACTCTAAGTACAGTCATATTATGAGGACAAACACTGTAAATTATCTATCTATCTATCTATATATATATATATATATATATATATATATATATATATATATATATATATATATATATATATATATATTCTTTTTATTGTGGAAGCCATAGTCTCAGTTTTTAGACTGAATTGTCATTATATCAATATTATCATTGGGGGAAATAACCATACAGTCACGTATGAAATATAATAAAATTTTTACTTAGCTTTGGGGTTGAACCCAGGACTCTTCATTTGAGGAAGCATTGTCCTGGGTTTGATTATTATTAAAATTTAGAAAGAGAGGAAGGTCTTAAAATATACTTATTAAACTTCCTCAAAGTAGCACATAACCATATTTCTGTAATTAAGAGATTTAATTGATAAATTTTCCCCCCTCAAATGAAAAAAAAATTACAAATAATTTAATCTTTAATAAATGTAGTTTAAAGGGAAGTTTTAAAGATTTTAAGTGAGAAATTAACAGAACTCGCTTTTCCAACTAGGATTGTAGCTTAGTAAGTAGTAGTAATAATAATAATAATAATAATAATAATAATAATAATAATAATAAAAGAACTTATGAGTTTAATAAACCGATAGTTTTACTCAGTGTAGGTCTACAGAACGAGTAACGGTATGTGGAGCATATCTTATCAAGTAAATTAAACTAATAGATCAACTACCGCCATACCCAGAATAAAATCACCTTTAAAATTAAATTTTAATAAGTGAATCAGCTTCACGTAAAGGAGATTTCCATTACAGGTCATTGTTACAAGATAAACGACGAAGCAGTGAAGCCGAGAGAGGAAAGTGTGGGAGTCATGACGTCAGGAACTCATTAGACATTACCGTAAGGTTCGTCATAAATCTTCGATAATACAGAATCAATTCCAACAATTTGTCGATGTCTAATTATTTACAAAGAATGAAGGCAGGCTAGAATAAACTGCCGTTGATAAGGATTAGGAACAGTCACCATACAATTAGTACTATATCTAGTAGGCCTATAGGAATTGCTCCCAACGGTCTGTCCTACTTCATTTCCTAAAAATGGAGAGAGAGAGAGAGAGAGAGAGAGAGAGAGAGAGAGAGAGAGAGAGAGAGAGAGAGAGAGAGAGAGAGATTATTATATTGAATGTTTGGAAATCGAATTACATGGGTGCTGGGGCCAGGGAGACCATTATGGGAGGGAGCGGAGCAATTACATTATAAAGTAACAATTAAAAGAGGTTGGACTGCAAGATGGAAGAAAAGAAACAGGAGCGGTGGTAAGTGCAGCTGGGTCAATGATGGGACGCTTAGGTAGGCCTAAAGAATCCTGGTTCCCAATCAGGAAATTCACAGCAGAAATTATGATGCAAAACTAATATTAAATTTGGATTTGAATATTGCAAGGATTCAAGTCCGAAATAGGTCTAGCTTAATCAATTTCCTTTCATTGATTACGAATATTTTCTTAATAAAGTTGCTTGCAATGAGATTTTAAGTTAAAATCTGAAAATATACGAATTTGCTGTCAACCATTCTAATCTACACTCCTGACATGTTTGTTATAAAATTTGCCAAGCGGTTGTGTGAAAAATGGGCACAAAAATATTTCGGACGCACGAAGTAGGGAAATCATATCTCAAATAGGTAAATAATTATAGGAAAATAATTTTTGCCTAAACCAACGCTATAAATACTCTTTTCTAAATAATTAAAATTTAACTAGATTAATTTCTATTGTGCAAATTATTTCTCAATTATAGCATCAAGTTACTAGCTAAATTTACTCTATATAATAGCACAAAAGACTGGAACAAAAAACATGTTATTCTGCCTGGCTTACATACATACAGCATATTCACGAAGGAAAGATAAAAACATAGTCTATTAGAACAACAGACAATACAGTACAGGAAAATCC
>NC_090736.1:11485160-11495160 GCF_036898095.1 Palaemon carinicauda | reverse complement strand
TCATTTAATTAGAAATTTAATAGGCTATTTTGCATCATAATTTCTAGAGAACTTCATATCCGGGAGCCTAGATTTTAATACCTTCCTTCTATTAGAATAAGAAGATTGCTTTGACATTCCCAGGTGACGATATATTTCCGTTCTAGAAATTCTCTCTCTCTCTCTCTCTCTCTCTCTCTCTCTCTCTCTCTCTCTCTCTCTCTCTCTGGAAACAGAGAAGGAATGATGTATGCATACAAGGGACCTAATAACGAGACAATCACAAACAAGGAAGCAATTAAAGACCTTGGTGTAATGTTAAATAGGAATATGTTATGCAACGACCAAATAGCAACACTGTTGGCTAAATGTAAAGCAAAAATGGGAATGTTATTCAGACATTTTAAAACAAGAAAAGCTGAACACATGATTATGCTTTACAAAACTTATGTACGTAGTACACTCGAGTACTGCAATGTGATATGGTACCCACACTACCAAAAGGATATTGCACAAATAGAGAGTGTACAAAGGTCCTATACTGCTAGAATAGAAGAAGTTAAGGACCTTGACTACTGGGAAAGACTGCAATTTTTAAAACTATACTGTCTAGAAAGGAGAAGAGAACGCTACATGATAATAAAAGTATGGAACCAAATAGAAGGAATTACTGAAAACATCATGGAGCTGAAAATATCAGAAAGAGCAAGCCGAGGTAGATTAATAGTACCACAAAATATACCAGGAAAACTAAGAAAGGCGCACAGGACATTATTCCACTACGCACCAGCATCGATAATGCAGCGACTATTTAATGTGCTGCCAGCTCATCTAAGAAACATATCAGGAGAGAGCGTAGATGTGTTTAAGAATAAGCTCGATAAATACCTAAGATGCATCCCAGACCATCCAAGACTGGAAGATGCAAAATACACCGGAAGATGCATTAGCAACTCTCTGGGGGATATACGAGGTGCCTCACACTGAGGGACCTGGGGGAACCCAAACAAAAAATAAGGCAATAAGGCTCTCTCTCTCTCTCTCTCTCTCTCTCTCTCTCTCTCTCTCTCTCTCTCTCTCTCTCTCTTATATATATATATACATATATATATATATATATATATATATACATATATATATATAAATGTATATTATATATGTAGCAAAAGAATGGGGGAATAGAGTAGGTGGATGTAAAAGGGAGGTAGTGAGGGTTGAAGAGCTAATAAAACCGGGGGTAAAAAGTAAATATCAGGAAAGGTTGAAAATGATATATGACGAAGTGAAAGTAAGAGAAACTGGAAATTTAGAGGAGGAGTGGAAGTTAGTAAAAGAAAATTTTGTTGGGATTGCAAGTGATGTGTGTGGAAAGAAGGTTGTTGGAGGCAGCATGAGGAAGGGCAGTGAATGGTGGAATGAAGGAGTGAAGGTAAAAGTGGAAGAGAAAAAGAGGGCTTTTGAAGAATGGCTGCAGAGTAATAGTATAGAGAAGTATGAAAAATATAAAGAGAAAAATGTAGAAGAAAAGCGCAAGGTACGTGAGGCAAAGAGGGCAGCTGACCTGAGGTGGGGTCAGGGATTAGGTCATTCATATGAAGAGAATAAGAAGAAGTTTTGGAAAGAAGTGAAGAGAGTAAGGAAGGCTGGCTCAAGAATGGAAGAGACAGTGAAAGATGGAAATGGAAGGTTGTTAAAAGGAGAGGAGGCAAGGAAAAGATGGGCGGAATATTTTGAAAGTTTACTGAATGTTGAGGATAATAGGGAGGCAGATATAATTGCTGTTGCAGGTGTTGAGGTGCCAGTGATGGGAGATGAGAATGAGAGAGAGATTACAATAGATGAAGTGAGGAGAGCACTAGATGAAACGAGAGTAGGAAAAGCATCTGGTATGGATGGTGTGAGAGCTGAGATGTTGAAGGAGGGGGGTGTGACTGTACATGAATGGTTGGTGAGATTGTTTAATATGTGTTTTGTGTTGTCAATGGTACCAGTAGATTGGGTTTGTGCATGTATTGTACCACTATATAAGGGTAAGGGAGATGTGCATGAGTGTTGTAATTCAAGAGGTATTAGTTTGTTAAGCGTAGTTGGAAAAGTGTATGGTAGAGTAATGATTAATAGGATCAAGGATAAAACAGAGAATGCAATCTTAGAAATACAGGGTGGTTTTAGAAGAGGTAGGGGTTGTATGAATCAGATTTTTACAGTTAGGCAGATATGCGAGAAATATTTAGCAAAAGGTAAGGAGGTGTATGTTGCGTTTATGGATCTGGAGAAAGCGTATGATAGAGTTGATAGGGAAGCAATGTGGAATGTGATGAGGTTATATGGAGTTGGTGGAAGGTTGTTGCAAGCAGTGAAAAGTTTCTACAAAGGTAGTAAAGCATGTGTTAGGATAGGAAATGAAGTGAGTGATTGGTTTCCGGTGAGAGTGGGGCTGAAACAGGGATGTGTGATGTCGCCGTGGTTGTTTAACTTGTATGTTGATGGAGTGGTGAGAGAGGTGAATGCTCGAGTGCTTGGACGAGGATTAAAATTGGTAGACGAGAATGACCATGAATGGGAGGTAAATCAGTTTTTGTTTGCGGATGATACTGTACTGGTTGCAGACACAAAAGAGAAGCTTGGACGATTAGTGACAGAATTTGGAAGAGTGTGTGAGAGAAGGAAGTTGAGAGTTAATGTGGGTAAGAGTAAGGTTATGAGATGTACGAGAAGGGAAGGTGGTGCAAGGTTGAATGTTATGTTGAATGGAGAGTTACTTGAGGAGGTGGATCAGTTTAAGTACTTGGGGTCTGTTGTTGCAGCAAATGGTGGAGTGGAAGCAGATGTACGTCAGAGAGTGAATGAAGGTTGAAAAGCGTTGGGGGCAGTTAAGGGAGTAGTAAAAAATAGAGGGTTGGGCATGAATGTAAAGAGAGTTCTATATGAGAAAGTGATTGTACCAACTGTGATGTATGGATCGGAGTTGTGGGGAATGAAAGTGATGGAGAGACAGAAATTAAATGTGTTTGAGATGAAGTGTCTAAGGAGTATGGCTGGTGTATCTCGAGTAGATAGGGTTAGGAACGAAGTGGTGAGGGTGAGAACGGGTGTAAGAAATGAGTTAGCAGCTAGAGTGGATATGAATGTGTTGAGGTGGTTTGGCCATGTTGAGAGAATGGAAAATGGCTGTCTGCTAAAGAAGGTGATGAATGCAAGAGTTGATGGGAGAAGTACTAGAGGAAGGCCAAGGTTTGGGTGGATGGATGGAGTGAAGGAAGCTCTGGGTGATAGAAGGATAGATGTGAGCGAGGCAAGAGAGCGTGCTAGAAATAGGAATGAATGGCGAGCGATTGTGACGCAGTTCCGGTAGGCCCTGCTGCTGCCTCCGATGCCTTAGATGACCGCGGAGGTAGCAGCAGTAGGGGATTCAGCATTATGAAGCTTCATCTGTGGTGGATAATGTGGGAGGGTGGGCTGTGACACCCTAGCAGTACCAGCTGAACTCGGTTGAGTCCCTTGTTAGGCTGGGAGGAATGTAGAGAGTAGAGGTCCCCTTTTTGTTTTTGTTTCTTTGTTGATGTCGGCTACCCCCCAAAATTGGGGGAAGTGCCATGGTATATGCATGTATATATATATATATATATATATATATATATATATATATATATATATATATATATATATATATATATATATATATATACCAAGACACTTCCCCCAATTTTAGGGGGTAGCTGACATCAAATAAATGAAACAAAAAAAGGGGACCTCTCCTCTCTACGTTCCTCCCAGCCTGACAAGGGACTCAACTGAGTTCGGCTGGTACTGCTAGGGTGCCACAGCCCACCCTCCTCCGTTATCCACCACAGATGAAGCTTCATAACGCTGAATCCCCTACATATGTGGTAGATAACGGGGGAGGATGGGCTGTGGCACCTAGCAGTACCAGCCGAACTCGGTTGAGTCCCTTGTCAGGCTGGAAGGAACGTAGAGAGGAGAGGTCCCCTATTTTGTTTCATTTGTTTGATGTCGGCTAACCCCAAAAATTGGGGGAAGTGTCTTGGTGTATATATATATATATATATATATATATATATATATATATATATATGTATATATATATATATATATATATATATATATATGTATATATACACATATATGTATATATATACATATATTTATAAGAGAGAGAGAGAGAGAGAGAGAGAGAGAGAGAGAGAGAGAGAGAGAGAGAGAGAGAGAGAGAGGACTGAATTTATAGAACGGAAATATAGCGTCACCTGGGAATGTCAAAGCAATCTTCTTATTCTAATAGATAGAAGGTATTAGAATCTAGGCTCCCGGATACACCCACACACACACACACACACACACACACACACATATATATATATTTTTGGGCTCAAGCCATGTCGTCCTGATGGAAGTTCCTATAGGGTAGCTTCCTAGGGTATATTACAACTACGGCGATATTCCCAGAGAATTTACCTTAAGGTACCAGAATTCTAACTCCTGGAGCGAGTATCCCTCGTGAAAGGGATATCGCGACATATCAAAGGACGTATTCTAGACACGTCACATGGCAATCTACATCCTGGACAGAGATTTCGTCTCGTAGGAGGTGATTGACGAGATACGAATTCGGGAAAGAAAAAGGGGGAGCCGCTCCCAAGGCTTCCCTATCCCCCGATTCGTATGCGTGCCTGGCGCCAATCCTGGCGCCATCTGTATTCCTTTTTGCGTAGCTTAACAACTCGGTGTTTTTTCCTGTTTTTCTCGCAAATCTTGGATTTATTCGACTTTTCATGGCTTCTTCGTCTTCGTCGGCCTCTGATAAGTTGAGTATAGTGTCTGTTATGTATAAATGTAGGCTCTTGGTAAAATTTTGAGTGATTAATAGGATTAATCTTTGATACAAGAGCCGTAGCCTACCAGATGTGTCCTGGACACTGTCGCTCGCTAGGTATAAATTAGTTAGTCAGAGCGACATTCCTGGTTGTTTTGCTTTAATAAATTTTAGCTATTTAGCATTACATAGGATTTCCTTTCGTGCTTAGTATTATTTGGCGAAGTATTCGCCATTCTGGCCTACGCTAGGCCATGTAGCCTAGTCGTTTGGTCCTAGTACTTCATGCATGATTTTGGTTTTTCCGAGTGTAATTAAAATTTCATTGAAGCTTTAGGCTATATTTTATACATTTTAGACTGTGTGGAATATTTCCAAGATTGTATACGTGTGAGTTTCGGTGATTTAGGTAATCGATTCTCTTGGTACCTAGGCTAGTTGCTTATGGAGCCTTAGTATACTTTATCATACTCCCCGGTTGCTTTCTTTTCTTCGGAGAAGGTATGCAATCCCTTTCCCTCTGTTTAAGCCTTGGGCTTATCCCTAAGTGGTTTTTTCCGAATTTATTTTCGATAAAACTATACTAGGGTGTTACTGTACCTTCCTGTTCCTGTAGTTATGGTTCAAGAGGGACAGAACAACAGAGTTTTTTAGTCTGAGTCTGTGTTGTCTGGCTTGGGGCAGAGTCCCCCTCGCTGACCTAACACATACAAAGGGAGCTTAGCTCCCTTAGGTCACTACCGAAGGTTTCTGTAGTTATGATTCCTTCTTTTGTGATCTACCAGACTAGTCCTGTTGCTGTTCTCGGGGGAGGATAAGTTCTTCCCTTGGGAGTAGCAACGCCTTCCTTGCTTTGGTGCTCTGGAAGCTGGCAAGTATTGCTGGCCTTTCCCCTTAGATCTCCCTTAGGCTAAGATAAGTTTCTTGGCTGCGGGTGATCTGTCACTAAAGCAAGGTTGGCAGGACCCTCTTGTCCCTTCCCCCTCTATCTCCGTAATGGCCTAGCCATTACTGTACTGTACCTTGCCGGCCGGCAGAGCTGGCCGGCAGGGGTCTTACTGTACTGTACGTCGTTCTACTTCTGGACCTAGTATAGGTTGGGATGTGGAATTGACTCAGCCCACTGCCGGCCGGCAGAGCTGCTGGCCGGCAAGGGTCTTATGTTTTCGAGTGCTGCCCGGACCTCTCTTGGTCCCTCATCCATGCCTGCCGGCAGAGCCGGACGGCATTGGTCAAGGAAGCCTGAATTAGTTTCTCCCCTTCCTTATATGCACTCTTTCGGTTGCCGGGCTTGGAGGTTGTGTACACTCTTATCCCGGCATCCATTCTATTTTTCTTCTAGTGCTGTACCTGTCCCGGCTGCCGGCCTATGAGGCCGGCAGCCGGGCAGGTGTAGTCCTCTGGTTCTTTTGCTGCCGGCTGGCATCGGTCTTGTACCTTTGCCGGCCGGCTTATGTCAGTCCTTGTCTGCCGGTCACCAAGAGTGTGGCCGGCAGCTGGGTACTACCTTGTGTAGTTGCTGGCCGGCAGCCATTGCCGGCCAACACTGGCTGTTACCGGCCGGCAGTTGCTGCCGACCGGCACAGGCATTTGAACCAGAGTGCTGCCGCCCTATAGCTGTTAAGTAGTGTACTTTAAAGCTAGTTGTGGTGTGTGCCGGCCGGCAAAGGCAGGCCGGCACACATCCCCCTATACTGTACTAGTATTCTTCTGTATAGCATATACAGTAAGAAGAAAACTATAGTAAAGGTTTTGGTACAGCACTGTATCTTCTAACACTATTGTGTTTTTCTTGCACATCCCTTTGCTGTTGCCCTCAGATAGGAAGCTGAGTTCTTCCCTGTCTATTATCCAGGATTTTAAAATCATTGCTTAGGTGTGAGCTCCACCTGTTTCCTCTAGAAACCTTGCATTGGTTACTCTAGAAGAGATAAACCATTTTTGATTTTATTATCTGGAAGGCTGCAACAATGGGTTGTGAGGGAAACACAAGTGTGTGTCTTTCCTTTCTGAATTGTTATGCTATACTATGCATATCCAGTGATACATAGTTCACTTGATACTCATGGAAATTTCTTCTCTTTACAGAAGGACACTCCGAAGTGGGGAAGTGCTTTCTGCAATGTCAGCAGCAAGAACCTCTGCGGACATGAGTTTTGTAGGAGACACGCAGCATACGCTGTCTCCAAGGATGATCTCCGGTATTGGGACCCTCAGGTATGTACTGTGTGCACTAACCTGATTAATGAGACATTTAAATAGCTAGGAAGAAACTTCGTACCTGGGTAAGGGGCTTCCAAAAGAACACTTCTGGCCCTTATCTTCCAAGTGAGAAGATGAGGGCGTATCCTTTCCCTAAGGCATCAGCTGATGCAGTGATTCCCCAGCCTCAAGAGGAGATCCCCTAAGTTCAGATCCAGGTGGATGCTGAAGTCGCGGTCGCGATGCAAGACATCCAGCTAAATGACAGGATGTCTGATGTGGACGGGTGTCAGGAGGAAGACCTCCTGGCAGAAGCCCAGGATGAAGTTCAAGCCCCTCTACATCGGCCGGTCTCCCAGTAGAGCTGGGACAGGCCCTCTCTTCTATTGTTGGAATGATCCAACAAATACAGAAGGAGAATCAGGAGAAGGCGGCTGCAATGGAACTGCGAATGCAGTGCCTTGCAGAATCACATGGGCCCCAGAAAAAGCTCAATGTGAAAGACCTTCCCTTGTGCTCAGATGCTAACCCATGGAGGTATGCTGAGCACATGCCGATGACGACTGGAAAGATCGTCATCTCGGATAAGCTGGACTCAGTTCCCCTGGAGGGTGGAATTCTGGCCCAGCAAGGCATCATATCCGGACTGTTATGTCCGGCTGAGGAAGGAACCAGCTTCAAAGGAGGAGACAGAGCCGAAGGAGGTCATAGTGATGGACCATGCTAAGGCTCAAGCTCTACTTTCATCCTCGATGAAAGAGAGGGGCTTCTCTAACTCAAAGGTAGCTGCATTGAATAGGAAGCTCCCTTCCTTTGTGTCCTCGCCTACTAGAGCCTTCCCCCTTTTACAGAAAGGGTTTCTGGCTGTACTAGAAGCAATCGAGGCCGGCAAGTCTTGCCCCTCCCTAGAGGAGTGTAAACCCTTGTCGCTGGCCCTGCCTATGGACCACAAAGACTGGAAGGACGTCCATCTTACGTTCTCAGTGGGAAAGTTGGAGGCTGATATTGCCGGACGTCAGTTCGGCAAGGACCTCCCTAAGCTGTCTGACTTTCTTTTGCGAAGTGAGTTCGATACAAAAGAAAGACTGACTGCCTCAATGTCTCTTCAGACTACTCTCGAGACGATGGCAAGTGACCCCAAGGTCCATGAAATGTTCATGGTAGTGGCCAAGCCTCATCTGGCCACAGTGACGAAGGACCTTTATGGCTTCGTCAAGGCAAGGAGAGCTTGTAGGGAGTTCGTGTTTACCTCGGCTACGGTGAGGCACGAGCTAAAGAAACTAATCTCCTCCAACATTTGGGGAAAAGACCTTTTTCCCTACCGACTTGGTCAAAGAAGTTGTTGATAAAGCCGCCTTGGAGAATAGAAACCTTCTCCAGAAGTGGGGCCTGGCTATCAAAAGAAAGTCTTCCCCGGATGAGGGTCCTCAACCAAAGAGGAAGACTATGAGGACTAGGCTACCGTCTCGGCCAGCCAAGCCTCTTAGACAGCAACAGCAACTGCAATTGCCATTGCCCCCAGTGCCCCAGATCGTGGCACAAACCCCGACCACCTTTCAGTGGGTACCCCAGGCCGTGTCGACACAGTCCACGGCATTCACCCCAGCGTTCGAAGGGCAGTCTACTTCCTTTCGAGCAAAGCCTAGAGGAGCAGCCAGAGGCTCGTCTAGACGCCCCTCAAGGGGAAGGGGATTCAG
The DNA here is from genome assembly GCF_036898095.1 of Palaemon carinicauda. Lineage (NCBI taxonomy): Eukaryota > Metazoa > Arthropoda > Malacostraca > Decapoda > Palaemonidae > Palaemon > Palaemon carinicauda. The sequence continues at coordinate 11,486,448 of NC_090736.1, read as the reverse complement.
GGGTGGACGTGGTCAGGAAGGCAAGACCTCAGGACGGCAGTCCAAGTGAGGTGATACCGGTAGGAGGGAGACTTCTGAAATTTCGGGATCGGTGGACCTTCGATCCCTGGGCCCACAGCCTACTCAAGAATGGACTGGGCGGGAGCTGGTACAGCACTCCACCCCCGTACCTTCGGTTTTTCCAACACTCCACCCCCGTTATGGAGGAGTACGTTCAAGAACTGTTGGAGAAAAAGGGTGAAACCCATCAATTTCTAAGGGAGGCTGTTTTGTGTTCCCAAGAAAGACTCGGAAAAGCTCAGAGTCATTCTGGACTTGTCGCCACTTAACAAGTTCATAGTGAATTGCAAATTCAAAATGCTAACACTGCAACACATAAGGACCTTACTGCCCAAGAGGGCATATTCCGTCTCTATAGACTTGTCAGACGCCTACTGGCACATTCCAATTAGCCATCGACTCTCCCCCTACCTAGGGTTCAGGCTACAACGAAGACTATACGCCTTCGGAGCCATGCCATTCGGGCTAAACATAGCCCCAAGGATTTTTACGAAGCTTGCGAGCGTAGCTCTCAAACAATTTCGCCTAAAGGGAATTCAGGTAGTAGCCTACCTGGACGACTGGTTGGTGTGGGCAGCATCCGAGACAGAATGCTATCAAGCTTCCAGTCAAGTGATCCAGTTCCTAGAGTACCTAGGCTTCAAGATCAACAGAAAAAGTCTCGACTTTCTCCATCTCAAAAGTTCCAGTGGCTAAGATCCACTGGGACCTTTTGTCACACCGTTTCTCCACCCCGGCGAAGAAAAGGAAGGAGATAGCGGGTTCTGTCAAGAGACTTCAAGATTCCGAAAGGATATCAAGACACGAGCAGGAGAGAGTACTGCACTCTCTCCAGTTTGCTTCGGTGACAGACCCAGTGCTAAGACCACAGCTAAAGGATGCAATCGGAGTTTGGAGAAGTTATGCATCAAACGCGTGAAGAGATCTGAGAAGACCAGCCGCTTCGGCTAAGTACTCTTCTCAGGCCTTGGTTCCAAGCCAGACATCTAAAGAAGTCAGGTTCTTCTTCAGCCACCTCCCCCGTCGGTGACGATTCACTCAGACGCCTCGAAGGAGGGATGGGGAGGTCACTCTCATCGGAAAAAAGTCCAGGGGACTTGGTCCAGGCTATTCAAGACCTTTCTCATAAAACTTTCTAGAAGCTAGGGCAGTGCTCCTTACCTTAAAGAAAGTCTCCCCGCGTCATTCGTTCCACATAAAGTGGTGATAGACAGCGAGGTAGTTGTGA
>NC_090736.1:11477660-11480160 GCF_036898095.1 Palaemon carinicauda | reverse complement strand
AATAATAATAATAATAATAATAATAATTACTTTCGGGAGTTTTGCTTCATTCGCCCCAATTTGTATTCTACACTTATTGCCTTTTTCTTTCTTTTATGCGACTTCTGAAATTATCGCATTCTGAAAGATAATAAACAACCTTAGAGACATGCCATTAGCATACACACATATCATCATCATAAGCCGTTACTAGTACATATCTATTTATGGTCTTTCTATGCCAGTCCTCGCCCGAAAACTTTCTAAGTTCGTCTTCTCTTCCTTGCCCTGCTTCTTTTGCAATCTCCAGGGGACCTATTCTGTTGTTCTTAATGTCCATCTATTATCTGTCATTCTCATTATACGTCCTGCCCATGTCCATCTCTTTCTTTTACTTGTTGTTTATAAGATCCTCTAGTTCGGTCCACTCTCGTATGCATGTTGCTCTTTTTCTGACTAGTCATCATCATTATTCTTTACATAGCGCTTTGAGTGGTAACTAGCTTATGTTCTAAGGTTTTAGTAGGTCTCCACGTTTCTGATGCATAAGATGATACTGGTAGGACCATCTCATTAAATGCTTCTCTTTTTAGAGAAAGTGGCATTTTACTTTTCATAATATAATTTTGTTTAATATATATATATATATATATATATATATATATATTTATTTATATATATATATATATATATATATATATATATATATATATACGTATATATACATACACACACACACACACACACACACACACACATATATATATATATATATATATATATATATATATATATATATATATATATATATATATATATACATATATATATATATATATATATATAAACCATCTCCTTTCACGTTCCACCCTCTAGTGCTGCTATGACTCCACACTCCTTGTTTGTTAGGCTAATGAAGCGTATTGCGCAAAAGCTTTTTTCTGCTGTCTTCCCCCCTCCCCCCTTTCACCCACGGCATCAGGCCCAATGGAGGAGGATGGGAGTCGTCCCTTTCTAAACGAATTATTAAAAAAATAACAAAATCATCAGACCAGAAACGGGAATTATGATCAATATTTCACTCACGGAACCTTGAGTTGGGATCTTCATATGAAAGCGAGGTTACTCTTTTGTTTTATCGAGTTTTTGAAAGTTCATATTTTATTTTTTTCGATGAGGAGAGATGGGTGGGTAGTGGGATTTTAAGATGCATGAGTTATTTAGGTAGAATATCAATAGATTAATTTCATTAATTGTGTGTTAGCCTTGGTGAAGTTCTTTGCTGTCTGTTATTTGTCATATATCATTTATATCATTCACCTTGATATTATTATTATTATTATTATTGTTGTTGTTGTTGTTGTTCTCGTTGTTGTAATTATTATTATTATTATTGTGATTATTATTATTATCATTGTCATTATTGTTGTTGTTGTTGTTGTTGTTGTTGTTGTTATTATCATTATAATTATTATCATCATTACTATTATTAATATTATCATTGTTTTTATTATTATTATTATTATCATTATTAACATTATTATTATTATATTATTATTATTATTATTATTATCATTATTATGAACATGAAAACATATTTTTATGTCATATTTTCCTTTTCTAATCTCTGTTTGTTCTTTTAATATTTTCTCCTTGTGTCTTATATCTTCAAACACATTTTTAAATGATAATCTTCTTGCCTTATTCATTGTCATCATCTGCTTTTTATTTTCTTTATTTATAAGTAAAATATGTTCTTAGTCATTAAGAATATTATTAGAAAGTAGGTTGGTCAGGGCACAAGCCGCCCGTTGAGGTACTACCGCTAGAGAGTTATGGGGTCCTTTGACTGGTCAGTCAGTACTACATTGGATCCTTCTCTCTGGTTACGGTTCTTTCCCTTTGCCTACACAGACACCGAATAGTCTGGCCTATTCTTTACAGATTCTCATCTGTCCTCAAAGAACTTACAACACTGAGATTACCAAACAATTATTCTTCACCCAAGGGGTTAACTACGGCTCAGTAGCTACTTTCCTCTTGGTAAGGGTAAGAAGCTCTTCTAGGAGAACGACACTCCAAAATCAAACCACTGTTCTCTAGTCTTGGGTAGCGCCATAACCTCTGTACCTTTTACTGTCTTGGATTAGAGTTCTCTTGCTTGAGGGTACACTCGGGCACACTATTCTATCTAATTCCTCTTCCTCTTGTTTTGTTATTATGCATTTCAATGTTGTTACTGTCCTTAAAATATTTTATTTTCCTTGTTTCCTTTCCTCACTGGGCTATTTTCCCTTTTGGGGCCCCTGAGCTTATAGCATTCTGCTTTTCCAAATGGGGTTGTAGCTTAGCAATTAATAATAATAATAATAATAATAATAATAATAATAATAATAATAATAATACTAATAATGATAATTATTATTAAAATAATAATAATAATAATAATAATAATAATAATAATAATAATAATAATAATAATAATAATAATAATAGTAATGATATTACTATTATTATTATT
>NC_090736.1:11447660-11472660 GCF_036898095.1 Palaemon carinicauda | reverse complement strand
TAATAGGTTCTAAGAAGCTTTTAAGTCAAATTTTGTTATACTTTTGTTAATGGTAGGTTTCACCCAACTCAAAAGCCTATGACTTTTAGCTGCAAAGGTTAACAGATAATCCCGTTTCGAATAGCAAATGCTGTCTTGCTTACTACATAAAATCATATGATATTGTTTTATTACTGAATTTTATTATGTAATTTTGAGGTTTCATTGTAGTGTATTACAGGGCAATGTAACCTAGGTAATCAACTACTTTTTCTTATAGGAAAAATTACGCTCTCTTCGAAAATAACACTCGTTCCCGTCAGGTCAAATTCGGTTAAATCACGTTATTTACTATAGGAAATCATATATTTTCTGTGCGAAAATCACACCCTGTAATACAATACAAATTTACCAATTTAGATACAATAACTAAGATTTAAGATTTCAGTTGGAACACCGACGAGAAAGAAAGACATCAGATCTCTACAATTGCAATAAGAGTTCCGTAGAAAACGAGTTAATATGAAACTAGGAGTAATAGTGTGCACAGATGTGTCCGTACTTAGTGACGGGAGAAGTGGAGAGCAGAATTTAATTGGCTCTGTGGGAGAAAGAAAACGTGTCCTTTGGTATGAAGGACACATCATCTTAAATGAAACGCTATGATAATTCACTTTAACAATGACTGGAATTTATTTTTTCATAATTTTGATTTAATTGTCCATTATTTCTCTCATAGTTAATACTTTCCTTTCCTCAATGGGCTATTTTTCCTTTTTGAAGCCCTTCGGGTTATAGCATACTACTTTTCCAATTAGGTTGTACCTTAGCTAATAATAATAATAATAATAATAATAATAATAATAATAATAATAATAATAATAATAATAATAAGACGATGATGATGATGGTGATGATGATGATGATTATGTAAGAAAATCTAAGCTGCATGCTCTATTTTCTTTCACTGTGTATGACTCAGTGACATTACACATTTTTTTTGAAGAATATAATATTAAATGAATATGTTACTTTTATTTTCTTGCCGTTACCATAGCAATATCACGCTCGTCTCTGGAAAATAAATTGCGTCATCAAGAACAACCTTTCTAAGTCTGCTAACGAAACACACATTGTATTATTTTGTTCTATGTAATAGCTCTCTACCTAAATGTCAAATATATATAAAAAAATCTCATAGAAAATTTGTATAACAAAAGGAAAGAATAACAATTGATTTATTCTTATAATTTGTCATATCGATGAAAATCTTTGATAGCTTAATATGAGAAATCATGTAAGTTACTGAAGAGAAACATTACTTAAATGTGTATTTATCCCCGAATTCTACTTTTAATCGGCTGAAGAACTTCCTATTTCGTGCAGGTAAACAGAGCAGACGATTTTAACATTGTTGCCTTTTATCTGTGACGTCAATTACTTATCCGACAAAGGGTTTCCAGTTCCGATATCCTTTCTTGTTACAGGATCAATTTCCAAAATATATTATAGATTCTGGTTTAAAAGGAACTTTGCATTTCTCTTGCATTTTGGTGTAGCATTGAAAGAAACCTGCAATTCTTGTGAAGTAATTGCACCAACCAAACCCGGTAGGAGAGTTGTCTGCGTAAACAAAAATTATTTGACTCGTGGCATTTAATTCCCTAAGGGTCACAGGATACGATGTTGTCAAGTAATCATCGTCTTACCTGCCAAGTGGTGTGATTGGGGTGTTTTAGATTCGGTGAGTGTTTTTTTGTTGTACTGCCTTTAAGTGTTGTAGACTGTAATAGACAATAAGTAAGCGAAATCCGTGTAACTCATCCTACCCAAGGTTAGGTTATCTAGTTATTACTTAGGGATGTCTGCCCATGGACTCCTGTATTGAATACTTCTCATGACGTTCAAATCGGTATACTTTCAAATGTTAGGCTATATAACCTAACAGTGTCCACTGTTTTATTAATTATTAAGTTAGAGTATTGTATATCCTAGTGATCTAGGATAGGATAGTAGGAATACATACCTTTTGTTGTGATGAATTCAGTGCTCATCACCAATGTTGGTAAGGTTACTTTTATCGGGAAATATAAGACACTAATTATTAGCGAAACAGGAATTCGCTGTGAGAATTGGACGAGTGCGGGCTGGGGCTGGTTTGGCATTTTTATCTATATTTTTAATGACTTGCGTATCAGTGTATTTCTGGCTTTGTCCATTGAGCATGCGTTGTTTGCATTCACTTTCGACAACGGTTCTGTTTATTTGTATGGTGTAATCATTACCTGGCTTTTTTTAACTAATTATTTAAGAGCTTCCAAATATTTGTGTACAAGATCCAAGATATTGTTCTACAACAGCCATTTTTTCCACCCTCCCATTGAGTTCCAGCATGACTACCTTGACAAGAAGACGTCTCCAAAAGGAAAGCAAACTATATTTTTAAATTTAGTATAATTTCACCTATTTCAGTAATTGATTATGTTGAAAACTCTCTCCGTTCAGTATATGGGCATACATATCGTTGCTCAAGTGAAAGTAAAAAATATCCCTGAAATAACTATCCATGTTTTGGTATCCTCAGCACATCTATATTCCACTTGTCAGAACAGAGGATCAGTGAGGTAATGTTGGATTTACATGCATAGTGAGCCACGACAGCTAAAACCATTAGAGGGGCATGAAGTGAATCAGATAATCATGATACTTTAATGTCCAGACACTTACATGAATCTTATCTTTTTCCAACGGGTTATCTTGTGTTTATTACGCATTTCTGACCATTATTACAGCAAAATTACTCATTTTTAGTTTTTCTCCCCACCCAAAGTCTTGGTTTCCCACTGTGAATCACCATAATAGTTTTCCTAAGATCCGGTAGGAAAACTTGTGAACGGGTGAATTGCCCCAATAATCAAGGTCCGAAATGGATAAAACACAAGATAGCGAATAGGAAAAATATATGGTTTATGTATTTGGCTAGAAATGAAAGTATCATATATTTACCCTTTTTATCTTCAATTTCATGTCAGCCCCAAACAGCAAAAGCTAGGCCAATATAAAGCACTTAACCATTCCTATGGTAGGGGCTAAGTTATCTATGGCCTACTACCATCAATGAATCTTGAAATGGCCACAGAAATATTCTCTTTTTACCTGAACTTTTTAAGTGAGGTTTGGATGTAGTCTAGCTTATTCCAAAACATGGATGTAAAGTAATTAGTGGTAGATAAATGAAGTCCTTGACTCTTAATTTTCTGTTATTGTACGTTACAGTGCTCAGTGAAAGTTAACTAATTCTGATCTTGATGGTTTGGTAATTTTTCCAAGTAATATTGGTTGGTAATTGTATTATACTGTGTTCATTTGTGGAGCAAAGCTCTGTGGTAGAAACGAAGTCGTTTTATACTGTTTAAAGCAGCCTCAATTTGCAATGATATTTATATGTTCTTAACAACTGCAAAGCAGATGTAACTATGTTACATGCAGTATCCATGATAGCGGCATTCGATTTACTGTATTTTTATAACCCTATTTAGAATGTTTGATTATTATTTAGGATTTTTCAATATTAAACTTACCCGATAATCATGTAGCTGTCAACTCCGTTGCCCGACAGAATTCTATGGAGGGATACGCCAGCTATCACAATACTAGAAGGGGGTGTACTTACTAGCGCCACCTGTGGCCAGGTACTCAAGTACTTCTTGTTGACACCTCCTCAATTATTCCTCTGTCGTGCTTCCGGCAAGACGTTCTGGGATACGCTTATGGTCTTCGAGTTTATTCACGGATATTTGGTGAAGTATTCTCTCAGATTAACGGCTGTCGCATTACTGGAATCCTTCTTATATTAGCTAGATAGCTTTTATATAGTTCTGATATAACGTTAACGATTTTTGCTTGTTTTTGGAACCCCCTTTGGCTAACTCTTTGGTTTACAAGATGTCTGACATTTCGCAAGCTCCCTCCCATAGACGATGTAGGTCTTGCAATAGACGTATTCCGAAGGCCTCGGTAGATCCTCACACCGCTTGTTCTGACTGTAGGGACAGGCCCTGTCAGTTAGAAAATCGATGTGAGGAATGCGCCGGACTTTCCGAATTGGAATTTGTCCGTCTTTTAAAATATTCAACTAAGTTAGAGAGAGGTAGAGTTAGGAGGAGTTCTTCTCACTCTTCTTTGTTGTCCTCACCTCATGATCCCCTACCTTTTCCTACCCCTGTAGTGGCTACCCCCGAACCTACTGTGTGCCCTCCGCCTGATATGTCAGTTGTTTTGCGTGCTATTCAGGCTTTAGGAGATAAAGTAGAGTCAGTGGTAAGTGACCATAAGTCTCTGATGGCCGAAGTTAAAGAGCTGAAGGTCAAGAGTGCAGTGGGTGGAGTTAGTGCCAGTGCTGTGACGAGTGCTAGTGTCGGTGCAGTGCCTAGTGCTAGTGTTAGTGCCAGTGTGGTGCGTGAGGATTTTTCTGTGCGAGCCTGTCGTCCTCCCAGTCCGGGACCTCTTGCAAGCTCCCATGCCCAAGGGAGAAGCAATGTCGAAGGGCATAAGGGTTCGGCAGGCCTTGTTAGGCGCACAGAACTATCCTCGGTGGTTGCGGGCGTGTCTTCCAAAGACCGTCACTCCCACCTGCAGACGATTGAGCCCGTCTTTTTCTCGTCCGCTGATCAACTGTCGGGGAAGAAACGTTGGTCTCAGGTCTCGAGACCGCTTAAACGTAGAGTCCAGTCCGCGAGTGCTCAGCCAGGTTGCAGTCATTGGCTCAGCTCTGACTCGCCTCAGTCATCTGTCGACTGTACTCCGCCCAAGAGGAGTAAGGTTCTGCCACAACAGAGCTCGACTGTTAAGGCTTTACCTCAGTCTACTTTCGTTTCTGACGATCCCAAGTGGACTCTGCTTCAGTCCATGCAAGCTCAGCTTTCGGACTTGATGCGTGAGTGTCGGGCTGAGAGTGTTGCACCTCCGCCTCCGCCTACACTCCCTCCGCCTGTGCTCGCCCAGCCTGCGCTCGCTCCGCCTGGTCGCAGCGCTATCTGCCAGGCGTACGATGTTGAGCCACTTTCCGAGTTCGCTGTTCCCAGTGGTGTTCAACCTCAGCCTTCTTTAAGGCAACCTTTACGTTGGGATCAGGAGGATTATTCCACTCTTCCTCCGCCTCTCCCTGCTGCTCCACCAGTGGTGCAACTCTCGGTTGAGGTACAACAACCTCTCCCGTCTATGAGTCAGTCTGCTCAACCATCGCTGCAGCGAGCTCAACCCTCCTCTAAGCAAGCTCCTCTACACCCTGGACTTGCGCCTCAGGAGCCTCAGCTTGCGAGAACTTTACCTTGTTCTGCGCAGCCTCAACCTCATCATGCTCCGCTCTTATCACAGGAACAGGAACGGGCTGCTCCGCCTCCGTCCTCCGCTCAGCTAGCGCAACCCTTGGGTTCAACCTCTCTTGCTAGGAGTCAACCTCCTTCACCCATGCGCCTTCCTTCTGCTTCGTCTGTTGTTCAGCCTTTGCAGTCTGAGCCTCAGGTTTTCCCTCAACAGTTACTGGAAGAGGAAACCTCTGTTGTTGTTCCTACCCGTTCTGACTCTGCGGTTCAGCATTCTTGTCCGATCTCTTCGCTACACTCTGGTGATGAGGTGTCGGATGATGAGGAGGCACACCTTGATCCCTCATCAGACGTGGACGAATCCAAGCTTTCTCCACCGTCTATTGATTTTCGTAAGGTCTTGGCTCTACTCAGAGAGATTTATCCAGACCACTTTGTCTCTGCTATTCCCCGCTCTCCGCCATCTGAGTTTTCGCTGGGCGTACAACAAGCTAAGTCCTCCTATACTAAGCTTGTCCTAGCTAGATCCTCTAAGAGGGCTTTAAGGATCTTAGGGGAGTGGCTACAGTCTAAACAACACCTTGGCAAGACTTCCTTCATGTTCCCTCCAACGAAGCTCGCTTCGAAAGCGAGCGTTTGGTATGCCACAGGGGAAGCACCAGGCTTGGGAGTACCTGCCTCTGCCCAGGCTGACTTCTCAAGTCTGGTGGACTCGCCTCGGAGAACTGCTATGAGACGCTCGAAGGTTTGTTGGACCTTCTCAGACCTGGATCACTTACTGAAAGGGATGTTCAGAGCATTTGAAATGTTCAACTTTCTCGACTGGTGCCTGGGGGCCCTCAGCAAGAAAACCTCTCCTGCGGACAAAGATTCTGCCATGCTATTAATGTCCTGTATGGATAAGGCCATCAGAGATGGATCGGGTGAGCTAGCGTCGTTGTTTGTATCAGGGGTGTTGAAGAAAAGGGAGCAACTGTGTACCTTCCTTTCCGCCAGCATTACACCTTGCCAAAGGTCACAACTCCTTTTTGCTCCGCTCTCGAAGTTCCTCTTTCCCGAAGAGCTAGTTAAGGACTTGTCTGCTGCCCTGATACAAAAGGATACACACGATCTTGTAGCCTCATCTGCTCGTAAGTCTAAGGTTGCCACCTCAGTCCCCAAGACTTATCGCTCCCCAGTTGCTGATACACCTGCGACTAGGTTCATACCGCCCTTTCGTGGTAGAGCCCCCAGCCGAGGAAGCTCCCGTCCAGACTCTCACAGAAGCAAGTCTAGGAAAGGATCCAGGACATCAAAAGGAAAAAACTGACTCTCCGTTTCTCCAGACAACAGTAGGAGCCAGACTCAAGATCTTCTGGCGAGCCTGGGAGAAGAGAGGTGCAGACGCACAGTCTGTCAGTTGGCTGAGGAACGGTTACAGGATTCCATTCTGCCTCAAACCACCTCTGACCACGTCACCCATCAACCTCTCTCCCAACTACAAAGAAGAGGACAAGAGGCTAGCATTGCAACAGGAAGTGTCGCTACTGGTGCAGAAGAAGGCAGTGGTTATAGTCCGGGATCATCAATCCCCGGGCTTCTACAACCGTCTCTTTCTTGTGGCCAAGAAGACAGGAGGTTGGAGACCGGTGCTGGACGTCAGCTCTCTCAACGAGTATGTCACCAAGCAGACGTTCACTATGGAGACGACCAAGTCTGTCTTAGCAGCGGTCAGACAGGAGGACTGGATGGTCTCGTTGGACTTGAAAGATGCATACTTTCACGTTCCCATTCATCCAGACTCCCAACCTTTCCTGAGATTCGTTTTCGGAAAGGTTGTCTATCAGTTCCAAGCCCTGTGCTTTGGCCTAAGCACAGCTCCTATGGTCTTTACTCATCTGATGAGGAATGTAGCAAAATTCCTACACTTGTCGAACATCAGAGCCTCCCTCTACCTAGACGACTGGCTGTTGAGAGCCTCCACGAGTCGTCGTTGTCTGGAGAACCTCAGTTGGACTTTAGACTTAATCAGAGACCTAGGTCTATTAGTCAATATAGAGAAATCTCAACTCATTCCCTCCCAATCCATTGTGTACCTGGGAATGGAGATTCGGAGTCAGGATTTTCGGGCTTTTCCATCGGCCCCCAGGATAAGCCAAGCCCTAGAGTGCATCATGAGCATGCTGAAGAGGAGCAATTGCTCAGTGAGACAGTGGATGAGTCTCACAGGGACCCTTTCATCACTGGCCCTGTTTGTCGAGCTAGGAAGACTCCACCTCCGCCCTCTTCAATTCCATCTTGCAGCTCATTGGGACAAGGGCTCGACTCTAGAAGCAGTCTCTATCCCTATCAACCAAGAGATGAAGACCACTCTCCTGTGGTGGAAGCACAACCTCCTTCTCAAGGAGGGTCTATCATTGGCCATTCAGACCCCCAATCTTCATCTCTTCTCAGATGCATCGGACTCGGGCTGGGGTGCAACCTTGGACGGACGGGAATGCTCGGGAGTGTGGAACGAGGAACAAGGATCTCTCCACATCAACTGCAAGGAACTGCTAGCAGTTCATCTAGCCCTGTTGAACTTCAAGTCCCTCCTGCTAGGCAAAGTGGTGGAGGTGAACTCAGACAACACCACAGCCTTGGCTTACATCTCCAAGCAAGGAGGGACCCATTCGAGGAGCCTTTACGAGATCGCAAGGGACCTCCTCATTTGGTCAAGAGGTCTAAACCTCACTCTGTTCACGAGGTTCATCCAGGGCGATATGAATGTTTCAGCGGATCGCCTAAGCAGAAGGAATCAGGTCATTCCCACGGAATGGACCCTCCACAAGAGTGTGTGCAACAGACTTTGGACCTTGTGGGGCCAACCTACCATAGATCTGTTTGCCACCTCCATCACCAAGAGACTTCCGCTGTATTGTTCCCCTGTTCCAGACCCTGCAGCAGTTCATGTGGATGCCTTTCTTCTGAACTGGTCCCATCTCGACCTGTACGCGTTCCCGCCGTTCAAGATAATCAACAAAGTTCTGCAGAAATTCGTCTCGCACGAAGGGACACGGCTGACGCTGGTTGCTCCCCTTTGGCCTGCAAGAGAATGGTTCACAGAGGTACGTCAATGGCTAGTCGACTTCCCCAGGACTCTACCTCTAAGAGTGGACCTTCTACGTCAACCTCACGTAGACAGGTTGCACCCAAACCTCCACGCTCTTCAGCTGACTGCCTTCAGACTGTCGAAAGACTCGCTAGAGCTAGAGGCTTTTCGAAGGAGGCAGCCAGGGCGATTGCCAGAGCTAGAAGAGTTTCCACTCGTAGAGTCTACCAGTCTAAGTGGGAGGTCTTCCGAAGCTGGTGTAGAGCCAATTCAATTTCCTCCACCAATACCTCTGTGATACAAATAGCTGACTTCCCTCTCCATCTTAGGAATGAGAGATCCCTTTCAGCTCCTACGATTAAAGGATATAGGAGCATGTTGGCTTCAGTTCTCCGCCACAGAGGCTTGGACCTGTCTTCCAACAAGGACCTTCAAGACATTATCAAGTCTTTTGAGACGTCTAAAGAACGTCGTCTTTCCACTCCAGGCTGGAATCTAGACGTGGTCTTAAGGTTCCTTATGACATCTAGGTTCGAACCTCTCCAGTCAGCTTCCTTCAAGGACCTCACCCTCAAGACTCTTTTTCTCGTTTGTCTTGCAACAGCTAAGAGAGTCAGTGAGGTTCATGCCTTCAGCAAGAACATTGGTTTCACAACCGAATCTGCGACATGTTCTTTTCAGCTTGGATTCCTAGCAAAGAACGAGCTTCCTTCACGTCCTTGGCCTAGATCGTTCGAAATACCTAGCCTCTCCAACATGGTAGGTAACGAACTAGAGAGAGTTCTTTGCCCGGTCAGAGCTCTCAAATATTATCTTAAGAGGTCTAAACCTATTCGAGGACAGTCAGAAGCCTTATGGTGTGCCATCAAGAAACCCTCGAGACCCATGTCCAAGAATGGGCTTTCGTATTATATAAGGCTTCTGATCAGAGAAGCACATTCTCACTTCAAGGAGGAAGACCTTGCATTGCTGAAGGTAAGGACCCACGAAGTAAGAGCTGTAGCTACTTCGATGGCCTTTAATAAAAACCGTTCTCTGCAGAGCATAATGGATGCAACCTATTGGAGGAGCAAGTCAGTGTTTGCATCGTTTTATCTGAAAGATGTCCAGTCTCTTTACGAGAACTGCTACACCCTGGGACCATTCGTAGCAGCGAGTGCAGTAGTAGGTGAGGGCTCAGCCACTACATTCCCTTAATCCCATAACCTTTTTTAACCTTTCTCTTGAATACTTTTATTGTTGTTTTTATGGTTGTTACGGTAGGCTAAGAAGCCTTCCGCATCCTTGGATTTGGCGGGTGGTCTATTCATTCTTGAGAAGCGCCTAGGTTAAAGGTTTGGTAGAGGTCCTTTAGTAGGGGTTGCAACCCCGTGTACTTTGGCACCTTTGGGTTGATTCAGCCTCCAAGAGGAACGCTGCGCTCAATAAGGAAGACGAACTTAAATAAAAAGGCAGAGTAACGGTTCTATTCGACTTCCTTACCAGGTACTTATTATTTCATTGTTATTTGAGATAACTGTTATATGAAATATGGGATACTTAGCTATCCTTTAATCTTGTACACTGGTTTTCACCCACCTCCCTGGGTGTGAATCAGCTACATGATTATCGGGTAAGTTTAATATTGAAAAATGTTATTTTTATTAATAAAATAAATTTTTGAATATACTTACCCGATAATCATGATTTAATCGACCCTCCCTTCCTCCCCAGAGAGAACCAGTGGACCGAGGAATAATTGAGGAGGTGTCAACAAGAAGTACTTGAGTACCTGGCCACAGGTGGCGCTAGTAAGTACACCCCCTTCTAGTATTGTGATAGCTGGCGTATCCCTCCATAGAATTCTGTCGGGCAACGGAGTTGACAGCTACATGATTATCGGGTAAGTATATTCAAAAATTTATTTTATTAATAAAAATAACATAAATACATGGTATAGCATAACCCATATGTTTAGAATGGATGAATACTGTAGCATTATCTATCTTTTATAGAAATCAAAATAAGAGGAAAATAACTGAATGATAAAGCTTTGATTTAATCAGTCCTTTAAAAAAAACAAATAAGAACTGGTCAAATTTCATAAGTTATTATTATTACTAGCTAAGTTAAAACCCTAGTGGGAAAAGCAGGATGCTATAAGCCCAAGGGCTCCAATAGGGAAAAATAGCCCTATGAGGAAATGAAACAAGGAAACAAATACACTGCAAGAGACATAATGAACAATTAAAATAGAATATTTTAAGAACAGTAACAACATTAAAATATGTCTTTCATATATAAACTTTAAAAAAACAAGAGGAAGTTAAATAAAATACTGTAGAACTGTGTGCCTGAGTGTACCCTCAAGGAAGAGAATTCTACCCCAAGACAGTGGAAGACCCTGGTACAGAGGCTATGGCACTACCCAAGACTAGAGAACAATGGTTTGATTCTGGAGTATCCTTCTAGAAGAGCTGCTTACCATAGCTAAAGATTCTCTTCTACCCTTACCAAGAGGAAAGTAGCCACTGAACAATTATAGAGCAATAGTTAACCCCTTGAGCAAAAAAGAATTGTTTGGTAATCTTAGTGTTGTTAGGTGTATGAGGACAGAGGAGAATGTATAAAAATATGCCAGACTATTTGATGTATGTGTAGGCAAGAAAAAAATTAGCCGTAACCAGAAAAAGGGATCCAATAGAGTACTGTCTGGCCAGTCAAAGGACCCAATAACTCGGGCAGTAGTATCTCAATGGGTGACTAGTGCCCTGGCCAACCTTCTCCTTACAAAATGAATAAGGCTATGCCTAATGAAATATGCTATGTCACATAGATGAGCCCAACTACTTAAGTAAGGCAAGCCTTAAAAGTGAATAAGACTACTGTAGAGTTATTTGCCTAAGGTTGTAAGTTGTCCAGTCCATCAATCATGCGTAGAGATACTACTGCTGGATGGTTAATGGGTCCTTTGATTTGCCAAATAGTGCTACATTGGATCCCTCTCTGGTTACAGCTCATTTTCCCTCTGCCTAAAAATACACTGAATAGTCTGGCCTATTCATTAAATATTTGCCTCCTACCCCATACACCTGACAGTACTAGGATAACAGAAAAATTCTTCTTCATTCAAGGGGTTAACAACTGCACTGTTGTTGTTCAGTGGCTACTTTCCATTTTGTAAGGATAGAGGAAGCTCTTTAGCTATGGTAAGCAGCTCTTCTAGGAGATGGACACTACAAAATCAAACCATTGTTCCATTGTCTTTGGGTGGTATCATACCCTCTGTACCCATGGATTTCCAGTGTCTTGGGTTAGAGTTCTCTTGCTTGAGAGTACACTCAAATACACTAATCTACCTTTTCCTTATTTGCTTTCCAAATTAAGCTACTGAAGACCTTAGGCTTATAGCATCCTGCGTTTCTAACTAGGGTTGTAGCTTACCTAGTAATAATAATAATAGTACTGTATGTCATAGGATTGAATAAGGCTGATAAAAAAGATAAGTGACATTTGTTCTAGTTGCATAAGGTATGTTTAGACACCTTCGTCTTTTCGGAATTGTTTTACTCTATTAAAAATAGTAAAATTGCTGATGTTAAGCCTATAGGATATTTCTGTTGCCAGTATATTTTCCTTGTACACTTTTAAAATGTTTCCTTATTGAGTGTAATGTGTCTTGTCTTGCGTGTAGCTTATTATTCTTTCACCCGGGGGAAGGTCATGGGTGGAGCTTGATGCACTTGATCACCCTTACAAGACAACCCAAATACTGATGTTACTTTTAGAAATATTATTAGATAGAAAACCTCTCATGTTCAGGCACATTATACAAACCCTTTTTCTCTTTACAGTGGAAACAGCATTATTTTTTTGAATACTGGAAACTTGCTTAAAGACTTTTTAACGTGGTATAACTACCCTCCGCTAACTAGCAGGGGCTTTAAAAGCCACCCTGCTCATACATGCACCAGTAACATGACGTCACTTTTTACTTTGGCTTGTTGGAGAATGGACATGCTGTTGTTCTCTCCCGTGAACCCTTTACTGTACTTGTTCCAAATGATAAATACAAACTGGTATAAAACTATAGAAAATTATTTTTTCTTTCCTTCAGGGTGACTGGAACATGAGGCTCCACAATGTGGCTTTGTCCTGGCATTAAAGGGCGCTGGTACGGTACCTTCGTCTCAGCCATGGAAGTGGATACTTAATGTCTTTTGTACTGCATGCAGGGGCAATTCTGTACACAGGAGTCTCCTTGTGAGGTATGTAGAGAGTAGTCATCCTCCCAGTGGCATAGGTTAGGTAGACAGCAGAAGAAGATGGCGAAGAGGGACTCTTCCCCTTTGAGTTCATCTTTGAAGGTGAATTAATCTCAGTGTTTTACTACGTCTGCTTGTTCTTGTCACTCTGACTCTGCTCGGTTAGTCTCCTCCAGGGATCGGTTGAGTAAGAGTGGTGGCCCTTTTACTCCCAGACAACCTTGCGGTTGTGAGAACTCCGTTGCTTACCCTAGCAAAGCAGCGCCACCCTCGGCCATAGGGGAATCTCTCTCTGCTGATGCTGTGCGACAGCTTTGACCTTCCTTTGGGTCTCTGGTATCCCGTCCAATGAACGGTTGCTAAAGGTTCTTCGGTTAGAGGCACAGCGGGAGTGCACTCCTACCTCCCCAGGAGTTAACTTAGGTCTTCCCCTAGAGACACCAGAAGTCACATACCAAAGGAGCAACTCGTGTCACTACCTATAGCAACCTTGAGTTCTGCTCTACCTCTTGGTTCGTCCCGCTTTGGCGGATGAACGTGAGCAGTTGCAAATGAGTATCCCTTGGGGTGAACCCAGAAACTAGCTTTGGCTATGTTTCCCAGCTGGCAGCGTATGATGCTTGCCCTCAACCTGAGCATACTCAGCATATTGAGGGTGCACAGAGTTTGCTGCACGGAGCTTTCTACCGGGTGATGAGCGCCTGTCTCGTTCGTGAGAGAGGCATCCCGCTCCTGAGTGGTCGCCCCTATGGGGCTTCCACAAGCAAGGGCTCAATTCGTTGATGCCTTGCTATAGTCCTTCGGAGCATTGAATTTTTTAACTAGATGTCGATGGAGTTAGGATGCTGTTCGCAGTTCCTGTCCCTTGGTGCCGTGTATATAGGACACAACAAAATGTTCACCGTTTTGTTTGTGAGGCCAGTTCCTTCGGGATCTGCGCCTCGGGTTTTGACCTCATAAGGGAGAACCTGCTATTATACCTACTCACCAGTGCATAGCATCAACCGAGCCTTCCTTGATTCTTCCCGAGCAAATCCCTCCTCTTGTAGGAAAGATTAAGGCTGCTTGGCCACCTTCTGTTGAGGGGTGACGAGCAAGAGTGCTTTTCCCAAAAATGCACTAGCCGTATGTGCACCCATCCACTAAGCATTAGTCACTCGCCAATCTCACCATAGCATGTTGTAAGAGTACTCGCCAATGTGTTTAGCTTCAGCATCACATTTACCACCAAAGTAGCGCGTATCCACTCGCCATTGCACCTGGCGAGACAGTAAGCACAGGTGCTCGTCACCTTACCTGCCCGCACCTACCGGTATGTAGATTCTCACCAAGGCTTGCCTCGCCAACGTTCGCCGCTTCAGCACTTGCCTTGGTATCAGGCGGTACAGTACTACGATCGTGGTCGCTAGGGACTGCTACTTCGGTAGCACTTCCTACATCTCTTTGCCCTATTTCAGTAGTTGGCGAGAGCACGCTTGCTCGAGAAACGCAAACTGACCATTCCCACTTACTTAGAGAAGTAGAGAAAGTAGGCGAACATGATAGTTCACCTGATCATTTTCATCCCCGTCTTCATGACTCTGCACATGCTTAAAAAGCACTTTTGTGGCACCCCAATGAAATCCCTTGCCTTTTTGAAGGATGCACCATGATTTGCTAACCTTGTGCAGGCAGTCTCTGGAACAACCCACAATCTTCCAATGTTACTCCCACAGAGTACACTGTAGTGGTTTGCGGACTGTGGCCAAAGGTAGCACCCAAACTGCCTAGTATCCGAATGCCGACCACAACCCGACGTTCACTACACAACAAACATACAACGGTGGAATACCCAAAAACCTAAGTAACAGTTCAAAGCACTGGGCACCACCCCTTGATTTATAATGGGCAAGGGGACCCAGCTAGATCCTGACTTATACCTTTGCTTCTCCAGCTTGCTGATCATAAGTATAAGAACATTAGGTGAAAGGGATTATTATAAGTTATTTGAAAGATTAAAAAAAACAGTGGCTGAGTAGGGGAACTCAGTGGTTTAAGGAACTGGAATGAGAAGCAGTATTATAAAAAACAAGAAAAAAAAATATTTATTTAACCAAAACTGTTAGGATTACAATTACATTGACCCATCAATCCAAATAGAAAATTAAAGGCAAAATTAGCATCCCTTTACATCAAGCTTCAGCCACAGGATAACCAGATAAACAAATTTTGAAAAGGAATAAAAAAATTATTCACATACTGGTCACTCACGTTTACTAAGCCATCTCAAACCAACCACCCATAAGAAATATATAAATCTGTGAGACTACTGAACTACAATACTTTCCCCTGAATCACTACTGTCCTTTCAATATCCAGTTCACCACTAAACTGCAAAGTCACTTAAAATTATCAAACTCTAAACGGTAAGGCCGCATACGATGCCGTGCAGGTCTCTGCAGGCCCACAATAACAATGTCACAAAAATTTTGTCAACAACACGAGCAATCGCCAATGGCCTTATAATACATTGGTTGTGGTGTTATTCAGTCAAACACATGATGGTACTTACAGTTCACAGGCAGTGAAAAATGAATACAGAGCAGACACACACACCACTACACACTGGTAACAGGCCATCAACCACATTCATAATTGTTATGAGCAGTACTAGACAGATACTCTGTTCCTATATACTGTACATACAGTGGTCTCGAGTAAATTTCCCTTACAATTGGGAACTTCTGTCAACATAAATGTCTGCCGTATCTGTTCATTTTTCTTTTCTTGATGAAGGAACCTATGGTTGTAAAGTACAGTACTTCTATTGACTCAAACTCTGGTTACACATTCAAACCCTACAGAGAGTAGGGCGTGCTGCAAAAACAAATGTTGTTAAGACAGTTGGTAGGACCAAACAAAAATATATACATACCCCTTAAACATATACATTATGCTTGCAAAACATTTAAACCTATTTAAGAAAAATTGAAATCTTTACAGTTAATATATGGAAAATCATTATAGTACAGTACTGAGGTAGAATATCAGACATTATGACAAAAGGGAATTGATAATGAGAGTTACTTTAAAACATATATAACCCAAGCTTGTTATATGTGGAAATGGTTTGTATTTTCCCCAACTACTATTAATTTTTTTCACAACACGACCATCCCTTTGGAGGTTTCAGAGTCGGCTAGGAGGAGTAGTCCTCGGTACGACCCTAAGTGCAGTAGTGCTGCCATACAGCAGGTTCCTCCAGCAGTGCCTAGCCCTCCATCCCCTCAGTGGTCATCTAGGTACCAACAGTGCCTTAGTACTAAGGCCTATAACACTGTCCTAGACCCTGAGTGGGAAAGGCTTGGCATAATCCAGATCAAGTTGCAGAAGTGGAAACGAGTACACAGAGCGTCGACTCCCCTCCCCTCCCTCCCACCGGAGAGACTCACCATCCCAGAACCAGCAGGGGCTCAAGATCTTAAAGAGAGGTTTTGTTTACAGCCAACTATCCGCTCCCGCCGATAGAATGGGATCGGCACGAACCCCCCACTCTATCTGCAGAGGTTCCAGTTCCTCCTCCTATACCTTCCGAGGACGTTCAGCCCAAGGAAACTGTGCAGAAGGGGACTTCTTCTCCTCTCACAGACATTAACATTTGCCCGTGAGAGAGGAAAGATACGAAGACCATTCCAAACGATTGGCACTCGACTTCCAAGCAGCCTGATTTGAGGAAAGGTCTTTTGGATCTCAAGTCTGTCTCTGTAAGACTGGAGCATAGCAGCCTCTCTCCAAGGTCTCAAGTGTGCCTGCCGATCAGTTGACGACTTTGACCCACCTCGGGCTCCTATAGATGAGAGCTGTGGGCGGAAGACCCTTTTGACGATGGTTATTAATATTCGGTCAGAATGCTACCTGTGTCCGCTAGTCCAATGACTTCTCCCTTGGAGCAAAAAGACTCAGACCATGCCTATCTCCAGGTGCTGTCTTGCATCTGTAAGATCAACTCCTTGGGAGAACCAGATCAAGTTCCCGCTGAAGGAAAGAATACTGTCCTTGATATTTTCTATGACACCCCAAGGCCCACCAAGATTAATGTAGCCTTGCTTTGATCTAGAGCAGTTAAGAGTGCCAAGAAGAGGGCTTACGCCCAAGTGGCAGAAGTTTCACATTCCCTCGGGTCGGTGAACTCACTTGCGAACTTCCTCTGCATCAATTCCATCCCCTGAATGTAGATCTAGGGTTGGTGAATCCCTTAATAGATATTTAGCTAGTATTAGTGCATGGTGCAAATTATGGGGTATGAAGTTGAATCCTAACAAAACTCAAAGTATGATTGTAAGTAGGTCAAGGACGGTGGTTCCTCAACATCCGGATCTCAGTATTGATAATGTTTCTTTAAATATGTATGACTCTTTCAAAATTTTAGGTGTGATTCTCGACAGTAAATTTACTTTTGAGAAACATATAAGGTCTGTTTCTTCTTCAATTTCACAAAAAATAGGCTTATTGAGAAAGTCTTTGAAGATTTTCGGTGATCAATCTATTCTGAAGAAGTGTTTTAATTCTTTCATTCTACCTTGTTTTGAGTATTGTTCTCCTGTCTGGTCTTCAGCTGCTGATTCTCATCTTAATTTGTTGGACAGAAACTTACGGTCTATTAAATTTCTTATTCCTGATTTAGATATTAATCTCTGGCACCGTCGTTCAATTAGTTCATTATGTATGTTGCATAAGATTTTTCACAACTCTGACCATCCTTTACATTCAGATCTCCCTGGACAATTCTATCCTGTTCGTAATACTAGGCAGGCAGTTAATTTTAATAGCCAGGCCTTCTCCATCACGAGGCTCAATACTACGCAGTACTCTAGAAGTTTTATTCCAGCTGTGACCAAGTTGTGGAATGATCTTCCTAATCGGGTGGTTGAATCAGTAGAACTTCAAAAGTTCAAAGTTGGAGCAAATGCTTTTTTGTTGACCAGGCGGACATAGTCTTTTTATAGTTTATTTATGACATATTTGTTTTTGATGTTGTTGATAGTTTATTATATGACATGTCTGTTTTGACGTTGTTTCTTATTTTAGAATAATTTATTGTTAATTTGTTCTCTTCATTTATTTATTTCCTTATTTCCTTTCCTCACTGGGCTATTTTTCCCTGTTGGAGCCCCTGGGCTTATAGCATCTTGCTTTTCCAACTAGGGTTGTAGCTTGGATAGTAATAATAATAATAATATGAGATTGTAGATGATGATCCGTCGCCCCTACATTTAGACCCAGTAATTCTGGCCTTAACCCAGAATATGCCCCTGGAAGAACTAGCTCCTTTGTTGGTGGCTTTCACGGCGGTGGATACCGTAAACATGAGTGGTATGCAAAGTCCTCTTTGCAAGCTGTTTCATGGTTAGAATACTGGTTGAGATTGGTCGGATACAGATAGAAGAAGGCAAGTCAAGATTCTCTCCTCCAGCGGACAATGACTTCTCGCCTGTGCTCCTCGGTACCGCTGCCACACCACAGTGATCATCAACGATAAAATGTCAGGGGCGCAAGAAGGGGTCTCAAGCCCCAAAGCAGATTGTTCCCAAGAAGCAGGGGCCCAAACAGCCCTCTCGGGCTGGAGGTTCCAAAGGTAGAGGAACGAGAGGGGGAAAGATTGGCCAATTCATCTAGTGGGGGCATTCTATCTGCCTGTTCAGGCGATAGAGGTGGATGTTTCATGAGGCCAATTCTTGGTTGTCTCCATCCTCTGAGTGGGATACCACTTCCTCTTCACACATTCTCCCTCCTCTAACCTGACATCCAGTGGTGTCAAGTTCCTATCCGAAGGGATCCTTGAAAGAACAGTCCTTTCAGGCCGAAATTCAGGCCTTGCTAGAGAAGGATGGTCTCCAAAGAGGTTCTAAACAGGTTCACAGACTCCTACAGTTGGCTTTTTCTTGTAGAGAAGGCATCTGAAGGCTGGAGACCAGTCATAGATCTCTCAGCCTTGTTTGTACTGGTTTGTCCAACAAACCGTGTTCAAGGTAGAGACGACTCAAATGGTCAGACAGGCTGTCAAACCAGGGGACTTCGTGATAACGCTGGATCTAAAGGACACATACTTCCAGATCCCTATTCATCTATCGTTGAGGAAGTATTTAAGATTCGTTCTAAGCAACAAGGAACACCAATTCCAGGAGTTGTGTTTCGGCCTGTCCATAGCACCTCAGGTGTTCACACGGGTTTTTTCCCTGGTGTCCACATGGGCGAGCATACACGGCATTCGTCTCCTTCAATACATTATCTAGATGACTGGATCTTACAAACTCGATGGAAATTCTTCTCCTTCTCCGAGACAGACTTCAAGTTTTGCCACAATCTGAGGATTATGGTAAACCACAAGAAGTCCACTCGGTAGAGTAAATGAGTTGGGTGCTCATCACCTGGTGGAGGAGCTCCGTGCAGCGAACTCTGCAGACCCTCAACATGCTGGGCATGCTCAAGTTGCGGGCAGGCATCGTGAATTGCGAGCTACAAAACATAGCCGAAGCTAGTTTCTGGGCTCACCCCAAGGGGTACTTGCCTGCAACTGCTCACATTTGTCGGCTAAAGCAGGATGAACAAAGGGTGGTAGAACAGAAACAGAGGTTGCTATGAGTAGTGACATGAGACGGCCCTTTGGTATGTGACCTTCGGTGTCTCTAAGGGGAAGATCTAAGTCAACCCCTTGGGAGGCATGTGTGCGCTGTTGCTATGTCCCTAACCGAAGAACCTCTAGCAGTTGTTCCTTGCACAGGGTACTCGAGATCCCCAAAGAAGGACACAGCTGATGTACAGCTCTAGAGAGACTCCCCTGCAGCTGAGGGCGGCACCGCTTTGTTAGGGGAATCAACGGAGTCCTCAGAACCACAAGGATGCTTGACTGTTCTCCGGAGGAGACCGATCGAGCGGAGTCAGAGTGACAGGAATGACCTGAGGGAGAAAGACGCCAAAGTTTATTTGCCTTTGAAGATGAACTTGAGGGGAAGAGTCCCTCTCAATCTTCTTCTGCCACTGGGTGAATGCCCGCTCCCTACATCCCGCACAAGGAGACTACTCCGTACAGGATTGACCCCTGCACACAGGACAAAAGACATGTGGATCCTTCTCCGTAGCTTACATGAAGATACCACATCAGCGCCCATTAATGCCAGGACAAACTGGCATCGAGGAGCCTAACATTACAGTCACCCTGAAAGAAAGAGAAAAAAAAGGTTTCAGGCCAGTTTGTAATAATCTTTTGGAACAAGTTAATGGGAGAGAACAACAGCATGTCCATTCATTACCAAGCTAAAATTAAAAGTTATGTCAAGTTACTGGTGTGTATGTGAGTGGGGTGGCTGGTATACCTGTGCTAGTAACCAGAGGGTAGTTATACCTCGCTAAAAAGTTTTTTTTGTGGTAGTTTTCAGCATTCGCCAAAATAATATGCACTGTAAAGAGTGAAGAGTTTGTATAAGGTGCTGGAACAAATAAAAATTAGACAAGCTGTTACCTCCTACATGAAGTAAGGGAATGATGATAGGGATAGGTAAAATTTGTCAGGTGATGGATTCGTGAATATTATTTGTAAAATCATAACCTAACTGCTTTTGAGCCAGGAATCAGGATTTTATGAGGAGTCCCTAAATCTACCTGCCGAGTATTTGGGAGCCATTATTTGGTATTAGCTTGTGTTTTGTGTTTATTTGTTTTCTAGTTTATTATTGAACAGTATGGTGATCTGTACTTTACTTTTGCTGTTCATGAGTAACTTTTAAACTTTGTGATTTATAAATGGTTAAATGGTATTGGTCAGGAAAATTTTGACAGCAACCAAAAGTTGAGGACAATCCAAATGGAACATTGCTGATTGACAGTACAGCTTAGTCATCTGTTTACTTAATTTGGGTTTACATTCAACCCTCCACTGAAGTCGAGTGAACTACTTCTCGGGCGGGTCCATATCAATCATCTAACGAAACATTTTCATTATAACTTATACAAATCTTTGATTGTAGTATCTTCCAAATCATATGATCTTGTGAAAAGTAATGTCTTTAGTTTCTTCTTAAATTCAATTGGTCCCTTTAAGTCCTTCATTTCAGTTGGCAGTTTATTATAATGTCTAGGCGCTCAGTAGCTGAAAGCCCTTCCACCAAATTTACTATTTGTTCTTGGTTCAGATAGTCTATGTTTGTCACTCATGTGCCTTATGGTAACATTTGTTTCTAGTTCTAGTTTTTTTCAGGCTTTCTATTAGATATTTTGGTTCAGTATCTTAAACGTTAGTAAGAGTAGCTTGTATTCAATTCTCGCCTTTACCGGCAGGCAGTGTAATTTTATTAGTGCGGGATCATGTGATCTCTGGTTTCTAGTTGATGATTATACAGATAGGTTGGTGAAGGTTTAGCTGTAATTCTATTAGTTGGTTAGCAATGGTTCATTAAAGAAGTTTTTTTTTTTTTTCAGACTGTCACGGTGCTCGCTAGAATTAAAGTATCCTATGATTACTGAATTGTATAGGAAAGTAGTTGCATTATTATTATTTCTTCATACCCATAACAGGAAGAGTGGTAGCAGTTTAGTAGCTGATAGACATACTGAAATTTATTGGGTATGGAAATTAATGTCTGCAAGTTGATAATCAGTTTCTCTAAGCCATTTTAGGACGGATGGCTGTTGGTTTGCTTTTGATGTTGATGCCATTATTAGATGCAACGTCATAGATAATACACAAGATATTTCAAGGCAAGGTTAAGTTCAATGTGTCTAGTTTTTGGAAATCCTTGCTTAATTCTGTTCTTGACCTTCGAATCTCGGTAAAAGTTATTGTTAGCTTACAAAAGTATTTGGTCCAGTGCAATTTGTCGTGAGCATACAAAATTAATTTTGAAACACTTGAAATCAGCGTTCGAACGGAGCCGAGCTTTGTAAACAATAGTCTGAAGTCTACAAGTGAGACTAATGGCCGAATTTATGGTTAACGTTCACTGGGAGTTACGAAACAGAATAGGCGGTTAACCTTTTGCAAGTATCTTTTATTTTTTTATTGCCATTGTTTAGAAGGATTTCATGATAGGGTTATATGTAGGGCGTTGTTTTTATATATGGATTTTTGATTTTTGAATGCGTGATTTCTGTATAACGATGCTTATAGAAGAAATGTCCTGTGTTTTAGAAGTTAAGATTATTGGAGTAGAATTTGTAACCAAATATGTCTCTTTAAATGTGTATACGGATATATATTCAGTTTTGATTATTTTTATTATGATTAATGTTATTCGCCAAGCTACAACCCTAGTTGGAAACGCAAGATGCTATAAGCCCAAAGGTCCCAACAGGGAAAATAGCTCAGTGAGGAAAGAAAATATGGAAACAAACTGAGCGAGAAGTTTAAGAACATTTAAATAGATCTATCATATATAAACTAAATTTATAAACTTTTCAAAATAACAAGAGGAAGGGAAGTTTAGTCACTCTGCTGAAAATGTAATTTTAGCGCAAATCTTGAGGGGAAAAAAGCTGTTACTTCTAAATAAATGACAGAACATTTTTTTGTTACAAGTTCCAAGCACGTTTATTGCTATTTTACTTTGGGAAACAAATTAACAAAGGATGTGTTTTGTGCTGATGTCTGACCACGCATAAATTACATACGCCAATCCAAGAGCGAATTGTGTTTGGTTTCATCATCCTGGGTGCTCTTACCTAGCCTAGTTCTGACAGAGAGAGAGAGAGAGAGAGAGAGAGAGAGAGAGAGAGAGAGAGAGAGATCCGCCTCTTTAAAGAAGAAAAATTATAGGTAGTAATGCATCATTGCAAATGATCGCTTATCTAATGTCATCACAATAAATAATTTTTATTTGCTTTTTTATACTTTCAATTTTGTTTAAGATTGTATTCAAACAACAAGTTGTTTGCTAACTCGACATTTACTTCAATTTTGGTTGTCACAAATACATTTTTTATATTCTTATAATGCGTTTAAAAGAAAGATATAGTTCTTTTTATGAATACTTCAAATGGCTGTATAGCTCGACACTGAACCATATTGTTAATAAGTCTAATTAAGAATTAAGGGCCTTTGTTGTGCCATCATAATCTTAGAAACCATTTTTTTATAGTTATCCCAGATTGCTAATAACAGACATGTCCATTAAAATCTACTCTAGGCCTATTGCCATTACCCTGTTTTATTGTGTGAATTTATTTTCTCCATCCAGTTTGAGGCAGAGAGAACTTTGCTTTCAAAGGCGTACCCTAGAGGAATTTCATTACCCTTGTTTTTATGCGAAACTCAGTAAGTTCCTCGTCTACCTAGTTACCTAGCCACAAGTAATATATATATATATATATATATATATATATATATATATATATATATATATATATATATATGTGTGTGTGTGTGTGTGTGCATATATATATATATATATATATATATATATATATATATATATATATATATATATATATATATATATATGTGTGTGTGTGTGTGTGTGCACATACACACACACACACACACATATATATATATATATATATATATATATATATATATATATATATATATATGGTGAAAGGGATTGTATATCTTCTTAAAATATTTTATTTTTCCTTGTTTCCTTTCCTCACTAGGGGTTTTTCATTGTTGGAGCCCCTGGGCTTATAGTATTCTGCTTTTCCAACTCGGGTTGTAGCTTAGCAATTACTAATAATAATAATAAGGAAAACTGTAGCCTACTAGATATGTTGGTTTGCTGTGAGCGATCAGAATAAAGTCTTCTCTCATAACCCCTTCGCTGTGGCCAGCGTGGTGATGAAAATTGGCCAAACCCCAGACATGATTAAGTACATGTCTGAGGCCTTTAACTTGCAGTGGACTAGGAACGTATGAATTTGCTATATATATATATATATATATATATATATATATATATATATATATATATATATATATATATATATATATTATTACTATCCAAGCTACAACCCTAGTTGGAAAAGCAAGATGCTATAAGCCCAGGGGCTCCAACAGGGAAAAATAGCCCAGTGAGGAAAGGAAATAAGGAAATAAATAAATGAAGAGAACAAATTAACAATAAATCATTCTAAAATAAGAAAACGTCAAAACAGACATGTCATATAATAAACTATCAACAACATCAAAAACAAATATGTCATAAATAAACTATAAAATAACTATGTCTGCCTGGTCAACAAAAAAGCATTTGCTCCAACTTTGAACTTTTGAAGTTCTACTGATTCAACCACCCGATTAGGAAGATCATTCCACAACTTGGTCACAGATGGAATAAAACTTCTAGAGTACTGCGTAGTATTGAGCCTCGTGATGGAGAAGGCCTGGCTATTAGAATTAACTGCCTGCCTAGTATTACGAACAGGATAGAATTGTCCAGGGAGATCTGAATGTAAAGGATGGTCAGAGTTGTGAAAAATCTTATGCAACATACATAATGAACTAATTGAACGACGGTGCCAGAGATTAATATTTAGATCAGGAATAAGAAATTTAATAGACCGTAAGTTTCTGTCCAACAAATTAAGATGAGAATCAGCAGCTGAAGACCAGACAGGAGAACAATACTCAAAACAAGGTAGAATGAAAGAATTAAAACACTTCTTCAGAATAGATTGATCACCGAAAATCTTGAAAGACTTTCTCAATAAGCCTATTTTTTGTGAAATTGAAGAAGACACAGACCTTATATGTTTCTCAAAAGTAAATTTACTGTCGAGAATCACACCTAAAATTTTGAAAGAGTCATACATATTTAAAGAAACATTATCAATACTGAGATCCGGATGTTGAGGAACCACCGTCCTTGACCTACTTACAATCATACTTTGAGTTTTGTTAGGATTCAACTTCATACCCCATAATTTGCACCATGCACTAATTCTAGCTAAATCTCTATTAAGGGATTCACCAACCCTAGATTTACATTCAGGGGATGGAATTGATGCAAAGAGAGTAGCATCATCTGCATATGCAACAAGCTTGTTTTCTAGGCCAAACCACATGTCATGTGTATATAGTATGAAAAGTAATGGGCCAAGAACACTACCCTGTGGAACACCGGATATCACATTCCTATAATCACTATGGTGCCCATCAACAACAACTCTTTGAGATCTATTACTTAAAAAATCAGTAATAATGCTAAGAAACGACCCACCCACTCCCAACTGTTTCAGTTTGAAAACAAGGGCCTCGTGATTAACACGGTCAAAGGCAGCACTAAAATCAAGGCCAATCATACGAACTTCCCGACCACAATCAAGGGATTTCTGTACAGCATTGGAGATTGTAAGAAGGGCATCACATGCTCCAAGGCCTTTACGAAAACCAAATTGCAAACTAGGGAGTAGAT
>NC_090736.1:11440160-11442660 GCF_036898095.1 Palaemon carinicauda | reverse complement strand
TTGTATCAACTCGTAAAGGTTTAAAGGCCGCTCATGAATAGCAGAGGCAATGGACAGTGACAATGCCATATCAAGTATGACAATGCCCTAGAGACTGACCATATTTTCATATAATCAGCGCCTAAACCCCCTCTCCAGCCAAGCTAGGACCAAGGAGGGCCAGGCAATGGCTGCTTATGACTCGGCAAATAGACCTACAGGCTCCCAAAAGCCCACATCCTGAGCTGTAAAGGATGACGAGGTTGCAGCGGCCAAGGAAGCTAACGAGTTTTAGCTGGACTCGAGCCCCAGTTTGGCGTTCACCAGTCAGGGACGTTAACATGTCAGTAACATCCCTAATGGCCGAGAAAATTTGACGCTACAAAAAGAGCATATTATGTGGAACTGCTTGATTGCCTTAAGAGATCAGTCATGTAATGTAAAGATCTTAATTATTTGTATACAGACGTCTAAACTCGTGTGTATAGTTATTTGCATACAGACGTCTAAACTCGTGTGTATAGTTATTTGCATACAGACGTCTAAACTCGTGTGTATAGTTATTTGCATACAGACGTCTAAACTCGTGTGTATAATTATTTGTGTACAGACATCTAAACTCGTGCGTATAATAATTTGTATACAGACGTCTAAACTAGTGTAATTAATTGTATACGGACGTTTAAACTCTCGTGTGTATACTTATTTGTATAGAGATATAACTCAGGTAGGATAGAAGAGAGCCAGACGGCTTTGACCAAGTGAGGTTGTGACAGATGACAAAATCCCTTGTTGAGAAATAAGAGGAACCGAAAAAAAAAAACTGAAACGGCGTAGTCCTACTTGATGTTACTTAACATAATTACAGAGTTTTGATCTATCAAGTTTCGGCATTGCTATAGAATTTTATATGCTTCCGTTCTATGGATAGCGTTAAAAATTCAATTTCTTTAACCTAATTACCCGTTGTGCCACATACGCAGTGTGTACTGTACAGTATATTCCGCTCACATGCTAAATTCAAGTAGGATTAAAATGACGAAATCCTTTCATAAAAGTTCTTTTGTAATAACGGATTTCCTTTGCCAGAAAAAGGATTTCTCGTTGCGTTCGGATGTACTTGTAATTACTGTTAATTTGTGGTATTGTATTTACAAGTAATAATTTAGTATTTTAACATGAATATAACACGGCGCAGTAAGGGTATGACAGGATGCGCTTTCTCGGAACGAGGTGTGACAGGAATCCCTGTGGCCCAACTGTACATGGGGTTTATCAGTATCCTGTATTGTATAATAATCTCAAGATTTCCCTGAGGTTTGTGATGCTCATTCAATCAAATGACATTCCCGCAAACCTCTCTTCTACGTTAAAAGTTTCATCTTTGATTTTCATCAATGACAGACACATTACCCATGATTTTCTTCAAGTGATCTCGTCTCTTGGAAATTTGAAAAATCGAACACGGGAACCATTTTCTCGTCAGTCCACAATAAATTATGAAGCTTTGGATATGTTTCTTTTATGAATTTTGGCTTTTTTAGATACAAGTCGCATAATACTTCATGAAGTATCTCTTCTAAATTGTGATTTATAACCAGGGTTTGAAATTTTAAGGTAATTTCCTTAGTTTGAGGTAATTTGCATGGTTTCAAGGTAATGAAGTTTTTAAGGTTTTGGGTTTGCCCCAATCTTTTCACCTCCCACTGTACTTCAATTCAACACTTTTCACTCCAGTAGTTCCAATCCTAATTCCCCCCTCCACTCCCTTCCTCCACTTATCCTATCCCCTTGTACTGTAGCTATAGCTGTAGGTAATGCTAAGGTAATTTCGGGTTTACTAACTTCAAATTTAAGGAAATTTGAAGTTTAAAGGTACCCTAAGGTAAAAAACAGCAGCATCTTAGGCAATGGCCACATGCTCAAGTTTAAACCGTTTACAACAAACAAAGTTAATACAACAGGAGGGTGTTATGTGTATTTTAATCTCTCGATAGCATTTCCCCTATGGGTCATTTAAACAAATTCTAGGTGTTGCTATTAAGAAATGAACGTTGAAAGTATTTTATGTTATGTCGTGTGACGTCATCCCCTTGTGGGCGTGGCCACGCTTTGGGGCAGGTATCCTGCGTTTCGGCTGACCTAATATACCTTGACCGTGGATATAAGAGGATTTGAAGATATCAGACATTCTCCAAGGAGAGAGAGAGAGAGAGAGAGAGAGAGAGAGAGAGAGAGAGAGAGAGAGAGAGAGAGAGAGACTCAAAAACTCTTCGATGTATAAAATTGAAATATATCTCAATCTAAGTGAAAAATATATATTTTTGGGGGGAGCGAGAAGGGAATTAACGTATGACCATGCGGCCGCTCATGCAAATATCGTCTTAACACTGAGATTAAAAACACTTGCTGCATGTTGCATGTTCAGACACAGCATTGCGTCACCCGTATCTGATGATGTCGAGTTTGAAGTGCAGACAAAGTGACAACCCTTTTAAGAAACACCGCAATTATTATTATT
>NC_090736.1:11432660-11435160 GCF_036898095.1 Palaemon carinicauda | reverse complement strand
TTTGAACGTTCATTTGGATATCTACATTTTATTGACATATGGAAATATAATGGCTTCCGATAATCAGTTGTACGTATGAAGCAGTGCAAGACGTTGCTGAACTTGAAAGAAATTGCATTTAAATTTACGCAATCCTTTGCAAGGTAAACCACTCCCACCAAGTGACGTTTTCTGTGACGTAACAACACAGACTGCTACGCCCTAATCTGTAAAAAACCTGTGTTAACCTTTACCTTCAAGTTCATATTTTTTCCTTTACCCTAGATCCCCTTTATTGCTTTCATTAGTATTGATTATGATATTGGTCTAGAATGCAAGATTGTATTTCAAAATATCATTATCATCTCCTACGCCTATTGCCGCAAAGGGCCTCGGTTAGATTTCGTCAGTCGTCTCTACCTTGAGCTTTTAATTCAATACTTCTCCTCGAATCATCTCTTCGCGCTTCATAGTTCTCAGCCACGTAGGCCTGGGTCTTCAATCTGTTCTAGTGCCTTATGGAGCCCAGTTAAAAGTTTGGTGAACTAAACTCTCTTAGGGAGTGCGAACAGCATACCCAAACCATCTCCATCTACCTCTCACCATGATGTCATCCTCATATGGCACTCGAGTAATCTCTCTTATAGTTTCATTTCTAATCCTGTCCTGCCGATTAACTCAGTATTCTTCTGAGGACTTTGTTCTCAAATCTACTAAATCTGTTGGTGATAGTTTCATTGTCTTACCAAGACTCGTATCCATACAGTAATACTGATCTCAATAAACTGATATATAGACTGATTTTTATGTGCAATTTTAGGCGATTTGATTTCCAAAGTTTACTTAACCTAGCCATTGTCTGGTTTGCTTTTTTTTTTTCAATTCTTCACTAAACTGCCACTCTAATGACCCTGTATTGGAGATCATAGTCTCAGAATACTTAAATGATTCTACCTCATTAATTCTTTCTCCTTCCAATGATATTTCATCTTCCATTGCATATTCTGTTCTCATCATCTCTGTCTTTCTTCTATTTATCTTGAGCCCAGGAGTATTGGTGGAGAGTTGAGTTACGGAGCAGATCAGCTGATAAATCTCTTTGCATCGGGAGTTCGTATTATTATTATTATTATTATTTATTACTATTATTATTATTTATTATCATTATTATTATTACCTCCGCCAGGAGGGTATGTTTTCGGTTCGGTTTGTTTGTTTGTTTGTTTGTTTGTTTCTCTGTTTGTCTGTCTGTCTGTGGACAACGTAGAGGCCACATTTCTACACGGAATCACTTCAAACTTGGCCAAGTAGTTCCCCAATGTGTATGGAAGAACTGATTAAATTTTGGTCAAGGTCACCCCAAGGTCAAGGTCACAGGGGTCACTGGTGTCACTATGACATAAGTGGCCATATCAAGAGACAGAAATAAAGCACTGACTTTTGCATAAGCCAACAGGGAAGTCCTAGTCCAGGCGCAACCCATGGGTGATGTTCAAATTTATAAAGGTCAAAGGTCAAGGTCATATTGGTGCATTATATCAATGTCATATTAAGTATCAGTGGCAAATGAACAAAGATCACTTGAAGGTCAAAAGTCAAGCAGGTCACTTGAAGGTCAAGGTCACGTGAAGGTCAAGGTCACGTGAAGGTCAAGGTCACCTGAAGGTCAAGGTCACGTGAAGGTCAAGTACATTTGAAGATCAAGGTCACTTGAAGCCAAGGTCATGTGAAGGTCAAGGTCACGTGAAGGTCAAGGTCACTTGAAGGTCACGTGAAGGTCAAGGTCATGTGAAGGTCGAAGTCACATCAATTCATGATTCTAGGACATATGGCGCTCTAGGTCACCTTGGCGGAGGTATGTCCTCTACGAGGACCATGTCCGCGTTCAGGACTTGCTCACTTGTTATTATTATCATTACTAGTGTAAGCTAACCGTAAAAAATATGGCTAAATATTCAGATAGATATGCACGCACATGCACCTTCTCTCACCTAGGTATGACTACTCCCTCGCCTTGTACACGAAAGACAGGGAGAGACCGAATAGTAATACGTCGGACAATGCTGCTGAGGGTGACCAGAAAGATATATATATATATATATATATATATATATATATATATATATATATATATATATATATATATATATATATATATATATATATATATATATTTATATATACAGTATATAGCCAGAGAATTACTCTTTTATTATGTAGGGGATTATTATTATTATTATTATTATTATTATTATTATTATTATTATTAAAAGCTATGCTATAACCCCTTTGGAAAAGCAAGATGCTAAAAGCCCATGGGGTTCAACAGGAAAAAATAGCCCAGTAAGGAATTGAGACATGGAAATGAACAATAAGAGAAGAATAAACAATCGAAATAAAATATTTCAAGAACATAAACAGCATTAAATTAGACCTTTACACACACAAACTATAATAACTTAAAAAAAGAGGAATAGAAATAAGATAGAACAGCAATAAAAAGACCGGAAGCAGTGAAGCT